>NW_012113253.1:7296341-7309235 GCF_000951035.1 Colobus angolensis palliatus | reverse complement strand
GGCCAGGCACAGTGGCCCATGCCTATAATCCCAGCACTTTGGGAGGCCAAGGCAGGTGGATGACTTGAGGTCAGGAGTTCGAGACCAGCTTGGCCAACATGGTGAAACCCTGTCTCCACTAAAAATATGAAAATTAGCCAGGTGTGGTGGCACCTATGATCCCAGCTATTCGGGAGGCTGAGGCAGGAGAATTGCTGGGACCCAGGAGTCAGAGACTGCTGTGTGCTGAGATCACACCACTGCACCCCAGCCTAGGTGACAGAGTGAGACTCCATCTCAAAAAAAAAAAAAAAAAAAGGAAAGAAAGAAAAAAAATCACTTTTTTTGTTTTTGCAAGTTTTGTTTTTTAAGAGATAGAGTCTCATTATGTTGCTCAGGCTAGACTTTAATTCCTAGGCTCAGGGGATCCTCCCACCTCAGCCTCCTGAGGAGCTGGGACTACAGGCACACACCACCACATCTGGCTCAAAATTCTTTTTCTATTGCAGCTGTGTGGACCATCTGCCTCCCCCCATGTCTGAGACTTACAGTACCCACATGAATCCAGAAAGCATACCTGATACCAAGCTGCGTGAGAGGAATACTTATTGACTTGTTATAGTCTACATTTTGTGATATTTTTCTCTCTTTTGCCTCATCTGGATGTCTCTTTGAATGTTATACCCTTCAAACAGGCATGAGATGACAAGGCTGATAGCTCCTGCTCATTTGGGGGAGGTCGATAAGCAAATGTCTTTTATAAGCCCGGTGCCTCCTGGAGAGAGGTACTCTGTGCCTGCTTCATGATTGATTGATTGGTTGCCTATGGATTGAAAGACACATCCTTTTCATTGAAATCATTATAATTACTTTTTTATAATTGGCAAAGAGTGCCATGGTTGTTATCCTGAAGAGGATGCGGTTTATTTTTAAACTATAGATGAATCTGAGTTTTTAAAATTGCTGGCGTCTGAGCAAATGCCATGAGTAAACACACTTCAGCTGCATCCGTCTGAACTGCTGCTGGCTGGAGGGCTGACGGGTAAAAATACTTTATATTTGTACCACTCGATACGTGTTTCTACGCTCTCTCTCCCAAATTATCACATTAGCTCATTACAACAACTTGTTGAGACAAGCAGAGTTGATATTTTTATTTCCATTTTAAAGGCTCCATTCATCAAATATTTATTGATCCTCTTTCATATACCTGTTCCTTTGCTGGGCACTGGTGATACCAAGAAGACAATAATATAATTTCTGTCCTCAATACAGTGCAGTGGGAGATGCGAACATAGTAACCAACTAAAGTATGGTGTGGTGAGCAGTGTGCAGGTGGTAAGAGTGAAATGCTATGGGTGCCAGGAGGAGGGAGTAATGAAAGGGGTGGGGAGAGTACATGTCATTGAGTGCTAGCCAAGTGCCATGTATTGGGCTAGGGCCCTGCCCTGCTACTCCAAGTGTGGTCCACGGACCCCCAGCAGCTGCATCACCTGGGAGCTTGTTAGAAATGCAGAATCTCAGGCCCCACCCCAGATCCACTGATTGAAAATCTACATCTGGTTGGGCGCAGTGGCTCACGCCTGTAATCCCAGGACTTGGGAGGTCAAGTTGGGTGGATCACCTGAGGTCAGGAGTTTGAGATCAGCCTGGCCAACATAGTGAAACTCCGTCTCTACTAAAAGTACAAAAAATTAGCTGGGCGTGGTGGCAGGCACCTGTAATCTCAGCTACTTGGGAGGCGAGGCAGAAGAATTGCTTGAACCCGGGAGGTGGAGGTTGCAGTGAGCCAAGATTGCACCACTGCCCTCCAGCCCGGGTGACAGTGCGAGACTCTGTCTCAAAAAAAAAAGAAAAGAAAGAAAAAAGAAGAGAATCTGCATCTGAGCAAAATGTTCAGGACATATTTATGCACATTAAAGTTCGAGAAGCACTGGGCTAGGTGGTGGACAGATTTATTTTATTTTATTATTGTTATTATTTTTAGAGATAGGGTCTTGCTGTCGTCCATGCTGGAGTGCAGTGGTGTCATCATAGCTCACTGTAGCCTCCAACTCTGGGGCTCAAGCAATTCTCCTGCCTCAGCCTCCTGAATAGCTGGGACCATAGGCACGTGCCACCATACCCAACTAATTTTTAAAAGGAAAGTTTTTATAGAGACAGGGTCTTTCTATGTTGCCCAGGCTGGCCTCGAGTGATCCTCCTGCCTTGGCCTCCCAAAGTGCTGAGATTATATACCTGAGTCATGGTGCCCAGCAGATGTATAGATTTCATTTAATTCAAAACCTGGTGAGTAAGTTGCTATTATCGTCGTGTAGGATAGGAGATGGAGTTAGGGACTTCTCTCCATGTCGCATAGCTATGTCATTAAGCTGGAATTTGAACTCAGACCTGACAGACTCCCAGGCTCCATTCACTACCCCAGGCAGCTCCTTCCTCTCTGGGGACCGCAGGGAAGCTTCACAGAGGAGAAGGTGTCTGAGTTAGGCTTGGAAGGACCTTGTCAGGAGGAAGGAGGGCGTTCCTGTCAATATACCACTTGAGCAAATGCTTGGAATGGGAATGGAGTAGGGCCTGTCTTGGTGAGTGGTAGGAAATAAGGTGAGTGAAGAATATTGCAGTCACATTGTAAAGGGCCTGGAATGCCATGCCAAGGAAGCTGAATTTCTCCTGTGAGTGGATTTTGCAATGCGCTGTGGAATTGTGATCATGGGCAGATCGCTTGTGTTTGAAGCCCAGCTTCCCCTACTCATGGGCTGGGCTGCAGGTTGGCTTCTTTGCAGGCAGACACTGGAACAGATTTGGAGTGTAAGATGTTTATTAGGAATTAACAGCTATGAGAGGAGGAAGGAAGAAGCAGGGTTGGGCAGAGGAAGTCAAACAGCAGGCCCAACAAAGTCTTGGCCAACCTGATGGGAAATTCTGGAACGAGTATGGCCTGCCAGGGTTGACCTGTATCAGACTGAAATGGCCAGGCCTTTATAACCCTACCTTGCTCCATCACCAGACACAGGCTGCCCTAGGTGGGGCCAGGCCTCAGGTGATGTCTGCAGCAGTGGAGACCCTGCAGGAGGAAGTTGTCTGCTCACTGCACTCCCCGTAGCTGGGTGAAGTGCACAGGCTCTGAGCAGCACATGTTGGTACCTACCACAGGTGGTCTACTTACTTCTGCATCTGTCTCTTCAGTGACAAAATGGAAATATTAGTAGTAGATCTCTTGCAGGGCAATTGGAGGATTATATGCCTGGTATCTAACCCAAAGGATACTAGGTATTATTATTCTCTGCCCTGATGATGAAGTCACTATATACTTTCTACTTTGAGAATGCTTGGATTTTGAAAATCTCTCACCATGGCCCAAGGAATAGAAGAGGGTCATGCCTGTCCCTCCCACTCCAGCTGGCTGCCTGAGATTCCTTCCCTTCCTCACAATGCTTCAGGTTAATGTTTGTCAGAACATCTTGGTTGCATCAAGCTGTGCTGGACAATAGGAAAGATTTGAAGAATTTAATAAAGGAGAATGACATGTCAGATCAGTGGCTTAAAAGATAGTGTAAGCTGGGCTGGGCATGGTGGCACGCACCTGTAGTCCCCGCTAATTAGGAGGCTGAGGTGGGGGGATGGCTTGAGCCCAGGGGTTCAAGGCTGTAGCTATGATTACACCTGTGAATACCCACTGCACTTGAGCCTGGGCAATATAGCAAGATCCCATCTCAAAACAAAACAAAAAGATAGTGTAAGTTGTATCATGAAAGATGATCTAAGGGGTGTATTATTTGGGTATAGGCTAAACTTTTATAACATTGAGACTCAAAATATGGCCCAAACAAGAGTTTCATGTGACAGTGTAAAAGTGAGTGGTCAAGAGCCACAGAAGGGACACGGCTCTGTGAGGCCACTCAGGGGTCCAGGTTTCTTTTACCGGGTTACTTTGCTACCTCTTGAGAGAGTGGCTCTTAAAATGCAGCTACTGGAGCAGCAGCATCAGTATCACCTGGGAACTTATTAGTAATGAAAAATTTCAGGCCTCTCCCAAGTCCTAGCAAATCAGAAACTCCAGGGGTGGGGCCCAGCAATCTGTGTTTTTTCCCTGGGTGTTGCCATGGCAATGGTAAACTGACATGAGCAATCTGTATTTCAACACGCCCTCCAGTTGATTTTATTTATTTATTTATTTATTTATTTTGAGACAGAGTCTCGCTCTGTCACCCAGGCTGGAGTACAGTGGTGCAATCTCAGCTCACTGCAACCTCCACCTCCTGGGTTCAAGCGATTCTCCTGACTTAGCCTCCCGAGTAGCTGGGACTACAGTGTGTGTCACCATGCCTGGATAATTTTTTGTGTTTTTAGTAGAGATGGGGTTTCACCACGTTGGCCCAGCTGGTCTCAAACTCCTGACCTCAGGTGATCACACCTCGGCCTCCCAAAGTGCTGGGATTATAGGCATGAGCCACGGCGCCCAGTCACCTCCAGGTGATTTTGATGCACACTCAAGTTTGAGAAACACTAACCTAGAATTTTGTCCTCATCTGTCATGTTAGGACTATGGGAGCAGCCTGTGGAGAGGCAGAAAGAAAGGAAGAAGAGAAAGGAAGAAGGAAACCGTTTCCTTTTTCCAGAAAGTACCTGGAAGTTGAGTGTATCACTTTTGCTCACATTCTTCTGGTTGGAACTTAGTTATGTGGCCATGTGGTCCTGTGGCTTAACTAGCTGTAAGGAACCTTGGAAAATCTAATCTCTAGCTGGGAAGCCTTCTATACAGCTCAAACTGGGCTTCTGTACTAAAAGAAAAATCAAAGGAACAAATATTGGCAGAAAATTAACAGCCTCTGCCACCATTGTAATAGAATAAGACAGACAAACAGTGAAGGACAGAACTAAAGCAGCAGGTGTGTGTCAGAGAGGAAGAGATGTACTTCAGAAATAAATTCTGTTCTGATGACTGCTTTGATCTTGTGGTGAGTGGTGAGGAGAGGAAGGAGAAGTGGACAACTCCTAGGTTTCTAGACAATTGGAGGGTGATGGTGTTAACTGGTAGAGAGTCCATTTTTATTTTTATTTGTTTATTTATTTATGACAAGGTCTCACTCTGTCACCCAGGCTGGCATGCAGTGGTGTGATCATAGCTCACTGTAGTTTTGAACTCCTGGGTTCAAGCGATCTTCCCACTTCACCCTCCCTAGTAGCTGGGACTATAGGCGTGTGCTATCACACCTGGCTGGTTTTCTTTTTTATTCTTAGTAGAGATGAAGTTGCTATGTTGCCCAGGCTGGTCTCTAGTTCCCGGCCTCAAATGATCCTTTTGCCTTGGTGTCCCAAAGTGCTGGGATTACAGGTGTGAGCCATCACCTCTGGTCTGCGGTAGAGATTCTAGAAGAAGAGAGAAGAATATGAGCTTAGTACTAGACTTAATGAATCTGAGTTGACTGCAGAATATCCAGGTAGGGCCGGGCGCGGTGGCTCATGCCTGTAATCTCAGCGCTTTGGGAGGCCGAGGCAGGAGGATCACCTGAGGTCAGGAGTTTGAGACCAGCCTGGCCAACATGGTGAAATCCCGTCTCTACTAAAAGTACAAAAAAAAAAAAAAAAATAGCCATGCATGACAGTGTGTGCCTGTAATCCCAGCTACTCAGGAGGCTGAGGCAACAGAATCGCTTGAACACTGGAGGCGGAGGTTGCAGTGAGCCACAATTGCGCCACTGCACTCCAGTCTAGGCAACAGAGCTGGACTCCGTCTCAAACAAAACAAAACAAAACAAAAAACAGAATATCCAGGTAGAAATGTCCAATCCTGTGGGTAGTTACAATACCTGTCCAAGGACCCTGAAAGTGTTTGAAGTTGGAGACAGAGATTTAGAAAACGTCATGGTAGTCAGAGCTTGGATGTGAACAGGATTGCCCGGCGTATGAGATGGGAAGAGGGAGTACTGCCACTTAAGAGGTGAGCACTGGAAGAGAAACAAATGAAGCAGATGAGAACGAGGGGTCGGAGTAGCTGGGAGAGTCAGAGAACACAGGGTGAGAGAAGTCAATGGAAGAGGCAAGGCACGTAAGGCCAGGGTGGGTACCAGAGTCAAATGCCGCAGAGATGACACATAGGACAAGCACTCAGGAAGGTCTTTGGCAACAAATGAGAAAAGCTGAGATCCAAACAGCTTAAGGAACATGCCTAAGGTTCCACAGCTAGTAGGTGGCAAAGCCAGGACTACCCCTGTCTTCTGGCTTTAGTCTTCTCTTCCCCTGAGACGCTGCCAAGGAGCCCGTTTGCTCTTCTGATACCTCTGTGCCTACGCAGGAGCCCTTAGCACTGTCTCCCACACCAGGCTGGGATAGAACTGCCTCCTGGTTAGTGTCTGTCTGTTTGTAGGACTTGTTTCTAAAATTATCAGGGATCTGTCTTCCTCCTATTTGCTTGAGCAGACCCACCTTGAGTCTAATTGACACATCAGGCGGGTTTATGGGCTTCTCCTTCCTCCCAAACATTCCACAGCCGCGTTGTCTATTGTCTTCGTGGCAAGTCTTGCCCGGCAGCGTAGCTTCAGAGCAATGAAAGTGGTTGCTATTATACCTTTCTGCCCACCACGTACTGGGAAGACGAGTATCATGACTAAAAGGCGTGACTCATGTTCTAATCCATGGCACTACCGATCCTACTTTTCTGCATTTTAAAGTACAAACAGCTGGATATTGCTGAAGATGGCTCAGGGGGTCAAGGACAAACTTCACCAATGTGACCTCATACTCCAGGTTGCCTGTTTATCCTGGAGGTTGATCTCGGACTTGGAACGAAATAAGGTTGCCTATCTTCAAAGTGCTCAGCTTGGCTTTTTAATTCTATACTCCTAAATCTTTGACAACTGTACATCAACAAGCTTTCAAGGTAACTGAAGCCTATGGCAGCTTTCAGCCCTCTGTTACTGGTGAATGTTTTTGCCTGTTGGAAGGACGTTGCAGCTACAGGCAGACTGCCCACCATCCACCAACGGCCTTCTTGTCAATCCATGGTCGTGTGCTGACTGCAAAGTGGCCCAAGTTTTTTGCATATCTTGTGAGATCACTATGGGAACACAGTCATTATAATACAGCAGTTCCTGTCTTGAGGACTTTTGATAGTTATATTTCTTACAGTTTTATTTCCTATTGATACAAAAGTGACTCTTGGTAACCAAAAAAAATAAACTGGAAATGTCAGATTCTTTGTTTCATATATGAACATGATTTTGTAATGTAAATTGAATAAGCCCAGATCTATTATGCAACTATATACTCTCGGAACAAGTGAGTCACAGAAGCCTCCGTCAACACTGACATGTTGATGACCTTAAGAAGTTAGTGATTACCTATGGTGTAGAACAAACAAGGCTGGTAGCTGCCAGCAGAAACTAGGCATAACTACTTCTAGTAAGTACTACTACTAGTTCTAAAATTTAAACTAAATCAGCTCACACCTTATTTTGTGCTGCTACCACTAAAATCCAAGCCACCATGACACTATCACTAACCTGGACTACTAACTCATCTTCTTGCTTTCACTCTGACCCCCTCCATTCATTTTCCCTGGTGAAGCTAGTGTCACCTTACAAGTAAATCAGATCATGCCATTCATCTGACAACTCATCTGCCTTCCATCTCACCACAGGATAGAATCCAAACTCATCACCATGGTCTGTGACACCCCCTGTGATCTGGCCTGCCTGACTCTCTGATCTCATGGCATTACCACTCCCCTCCCTCTTGTGAGGAGCTGTCCACATGGACTTTGCTGTTTCTCATGCATGGCCCACCATGTGCAGACATGCAGGTTGTGCCCTGCATAACTCCAAGAGAGGCCTTCAGTAGGCTGCAGGCTGAATGATGCCCTATGGAAGTATGTCGTGTGGTGACCGCGCTCACACGCCCAGCTCTTTCCTACCACAAAGCCTTGGCGCTTGCTGGCCTTTCTGCCTGGACATCCATCGAAGATTTTTTGCATGGCTGACTCCTTCTAGTCATTCCCTTGACAAATATTCCACCAAACACTACTCCATACCAGGGAGGCTCCATACCAGGCAGGACCAGCTATATACTTTGCAGGTCCCAGTGCAAAATGAAAACCGGGCCCCTTGTTCAAAAAGTATTAAGAATTTCAAGACAGTGACAGCAGAACATTAAACTAAGCATGGGGCCCTTCTCAGTGTGGGGCCCTGTGTGACAACATAGGTCACACTTCCATCAAGGTGAAAAGGTTGATGTATTCATGAACTCAACTGTATTTTAAAGTTTAATAGAAAATGCACAATTAATAACTGGCTAGTGTATATTTACCTCTGCCTTTGGAAGTTAAAGTTTTGTTTTTTTTTTTTTATGAACTAAAAATTCCTTAAGTGTAATTTCATCCTTGAAAAGTCAAAGTTTTGTTGTTTTGGCACATTGTCAAGTTTTTAAAATTTAAAATACAGTTAGCAGCTTTCATTCATAAGACATTTATAAATATTGGGTTATAAAATTCCACATTTAGTATTTTACTCCAAAAAAAATAAAAAAGGATGCCTGTAACAGCTTCTTTACATATAAGACCTTCTCACTTAGTCATGGGTTTCTCATCCTCCTAGGAATCCAATATTCTCAGTCTAAATAACAACAGGAGAGGCAAAAAGTTTAAGGCTCTGTGACAGTGAGATAAGGCAAGAACGTGTCTTTCTCCGAGGGAGTGCCATCGCTGCCAGCTCTCCTGAAGCCGTCTGGGGGATCAGATACTATTTCTGTAGTGGGTTACTCTTGGGTTAGTGCCAGGAGCTAAGTAGTTGTAAAAATGCGAACACTCTGAAAGCACTTGTAACCAACCAAGGAAGAAAACATGTTTCTGCCCCAATTTTTGCTAATTTTGTAAGCGACCATTAAAAAGAAGAAAGAAACAATCCAAGGAATGATGTGCATTTATATTTGTGTAATGTAAAGAACAAAAGTAAAAGGTAAATGCCCAAGACTAATTTACGATGTAAGCAAACTCTGACTTCCTGCCTACCCACCCCACTTGCTCTCTGAAAAGTAGCTGATAAACTCATTTATATTAAGGTATAAATGACCAATAAGGATTAATCGTTCATCTTCTACAGGAGTATTTGCTTTAGAGCAGGGAAAAAGCGTCTTTGCCAAAGGGCTGAAAGTATTAGTGGCTGAATTTCTGTAAAGCTCAAAAATCATCCACAGATAAATTGTTCTACCTTGAGAAAATTGTGATATTTGCTGCTCCCTTTTGATCTCCTCCCATTCTCTTTCTCAATGTTTTGTTTTGGAATAATTTTTGATTTATAGAAAAGTTACAGGGGTAATTCAGAGAACACCCACATACTCCTGACCGAGTTTCTCCCAGTGTTAACACTTTATATTACTATGCCACATTTATTTGTTAAAACCAAGAAACTACGATGGAGACATTGTCAGAGGCATTTGAACCAGAGCAACTCCATATTTTTTTTTTTTTTTTTTTGAGACAGAGTCTCACTCTATCACCCAGGCTGGAGTGCAGTGGTGCAGTCTCACTCACTGCAACCTCTGCCTCCTGGGTTCAAGTGATTCTCCTGCCTCAGCCTCCTGAGTAGCTGGGATTACAGGTGAGTGCCACCACCTCTGGCTAATGTTTGTATTTTTAGTAGAGATGGGGTTTCGCCATGTTGGCCAGGCTGATCTTGAATTCCTGACCTCAGGTAATACACCCACCTCGGCCTCCCAAAGTGCTGGGATTATAGGCATGAGCCAGCCTGTCCAGTCTATTCCTTTACTCTCTTAATAAACTTGCTTTCACTTTACAGACTTACCTGAAGTTTGTCTTGCTCAAGATCCAAGAACCCTCTCTTGGGGTCTGGATCAGGACCCCTTTCCGGTAACAACATGACTATTCACTAAGCCCCAGATTGTATTCATATTTCACCAGTTTTCTCACTGTTTTGATCCAGTCCAGGGTACTGCATTGTATTTGGCCTACTCTCTTTTAAACCCAACCTAATTGTGCTCTCATCTTCAGAACTCTGCAAAAACAGCTTCTGTCAAGGGCATCCATGACCATCATGCTGTCAAGGGCAGTGGCCTTTTCTAAGCAAGGTAGGGTGACTGATTTCTCCAGGTTTTTCAGGGACTCTCCGGTTTGAAAACTGAAAATCCCTTTATCCTGGCCCCACTCCATTTCTGGCAAACCAGCACAACTGGTCATCCTTGCATGGGGTGAGGGTGTGGGTGTATGGGGATTTGCGACATTTAATATAAAGGTCAGAGAAGGCCCAAAGAAGACATCTGGACAAAGGCTTGAAGGAGGTGAGGGATTGAATTTGTCACTCCTTAATGTTGTGTGATTCCTTGGGGATCTGGCTGCAGAATCCACTGAGCACAGATAAAGGAAACTTCAGCGGTTATGTAAACATACACTTTTAGACATTGTTTTTAATAATCAAACTCTCAGATTTAAGAGATCCACAAAGAATACAAGTCAAGAAGACTTTAGAGTCAGACAAATTTATAGTCTTGGCTAAGCTGTGTGACCCCACAAGTTACTCAATTTCTCAAAGCCTGAGTTTCCTCATCTGAAAAAAGAAATTATAAAAACCAGCCAGGAGTGGTGGCTCACACCTGTAATTCCAGCACTTTGGGAAGCTGAGGTGGGCAGATCACGAGGTCAGTAGTTCGAGACCAGCCTGACCAGCATGGTGAAACCCTGTCTCTACTAAAAACACAAAAATTAGCCAGGCGTGGTGGTACGCACTGTAGTCCCAGTTACTCAGGAGACTAAGGCAGGAGAATTGTTTGAACCCAGGAGGCAGAGGTTGCAGTGAGCCAAGATCCCACCACTGTACTGTCGCTTGGGCGACAGAGCGAGACTCCATCTCAAAAAAAAAAATTATAAACACCTCAGTGGTTATTGTGAAGATCAGAAGAATTAATATGGTTAAAATGACCATACTACCCAAAACAATCTACAGAGTCAATGCAATCCCTGTCAAAATACCAATGACATTCCTCACAGAAACAGAAAAAAGAAAAAAAAAATCCAAAAGTTTGTATGAAACCACAAAAGACCCAAAATAGCCAAAGAACTCCTGAGCGAAAACAACAAAAGCTGGAGGCACCACACTACCAAACTTCAAAATATACTACAAAGCAGTAGTAAACTAAAACAGCATGGTACTGGCATAAAAAATAGACATATAGACCATTGGAACAGAATAGAGAAACCAGAAATCAATCCATGCATCTAGAGCCAACTGATTTTTTTTTTTTTTTTTTTTTTTTTTTTTTTTTTTTTTTTTTTTTTTTTGAGACAGCGTCTCAGAGTCTCATTCTGTTGCTCAGGCTGGAGTGCAGTGGTGCAATCTTGGCTCACTGCAGCCTTCACCTCCCAGATTCAAGTGATTCTCCGGCCTCATCCTCCCCTGTAGCTGGGACTACAAGCATGGGCCACCATGCCAACCTAACTTTTGTATTTTTAATAGAGATGGGGTTTCACTGTGTTGGTCAAGCTGGTCTCGAACTCCTGACCTCAAGTGATCTGCCTGCTTGGCCTCCCAAAGTACTAGGATTACAAGCATGAGCCACCACACCCAGTCACCAACTGATTTTTGATAAAGGTGCCAAGAACATACATTTGGGAAAGGATAGTCTCTGACAAGTGGTGCTGGGAAAATTGGATATCCATATGCAGAAGAATGAAACTAGACCCCCACCTCTTACCCTCTACAAAAATCAACTCCAAATTGATCAAATATTCAAAATGTAAGACCTAACACTATAAAATTTTTAGAAGAAAATATAGGGGAAACAATTCAGAAAATCGGTCTGGGAAAAGATCTTATGAATATGGCCTCAAAACCAAACAACAAAAGATAAAATAAACAAATGTGATTATATTAAACTAGAAAGCTTCCATATAGCAAAGGAAATAATCAACAGTAAAAAGATGACCTACTGAATGGGAGAAAATATTTGCAAACCATTCATCTGACAGGCGATTAATATCCAGAATATATAATGAACTCAGTCATTGCAACATAAAAAAAAATCTTATTTAAAAATGGGCAAATGATCTGAACAGACATTTCTCAAAAGAAGACATACAAATGATCAAGAAATGTATGAAAAAATGCTCAACATCGGGCCAGGCACGGTGGCTCATGCCTATAATCCCTGCACTTTGGGAGGCCGAGGTGGATAGATCACCTGAGGTGAGGAGATCGAGACCAGCCTGACCAACATGGTGAAACTCCGTCTCTACTAAATACAAAAAATTAGCCAGGCATGGTGGTGGGTGCCTGTAATCACAGCTACTTGGGAGGATGAGGAAGAAGAATCACTTGAACCTGGGAGGCAGAGGTTGCAGTGAGCTGAGATTGTGTTACTGCACTTCAGCCTGGGCAACAAGATCAAAACTCTGTCTAAAAAAAAAGAAACAATGCTCAACATCAATAATCATCAGGGAAATGCAAACCAAACCACCATGATGTGTCATCTGACCCCAGTTAGGATGGCCAATACCAAAAAGAGAAAAATAAATGACAACTGCTGTCAAGAGTGTGGAGCAAAGGCAACTCTTATACATTGTTGGTGGGAATGTAAACTAGTAGTACAGCCACTATGGAGAATAGTGAGGAGGTTCCTTAAAAAACACACACACACAAAACTACCATATGTTCCAGCAGTCCTGCTACTGGGCATTTATCCAAAGGAAAGGAAATCAATATATCAAAGAGACATCTTCACCCCCATGTTTACTGCAGCATTAGTCATCATAGCCAAGATATGGAATCAACCTAGGTGTCTAACAACAGATGAATGAAGAAAATGTGGTGTGTGTGTGTGTGCGCGTGTATATATATATATATATATATTTTTTGTGTGTGAGACAGAGTCTTGCTCTGTCGCCCAGGCTGGAGTGCAGTGGTGCCATCT
>NW_012113253.1:7288101-7296026 GCF_000951035.1 Colobus angolensis palliatus | reverse complement strand
GCCCACCTCAGCCTCCCAAAGTGCTGGGATTACAGGCATGAGCCACCATGCCTACCGTATATGAATATATTTTTATAAATACATAAAATATATAATTATATATAATGTATTATATATAGTTATATATAAAACGTTACATATATATATAACGGAATACTGTTCAACCCTTAAAAAGAATGAAATCCTGCCATTTGAAGCAACCTGGATGGAGCTGGAGGACATTATGTTACGTGAGTAAGCAAGGAACAGACAATTAAACACGGCATGTTCCCACTAATATGTGAAAGCTAAAAAAAGTTGATCTCATAGAAGTAAAAAGTACAACAGGGAATACTAGAGGCTGGGAAATATAGGAGGAAGGGGTATACAAAGTGACAGCTAGATAGGAGAAATGAGTTCTAGAGTTCCATAGCACTGTAGTATGACCGTAGTTCACAATAATATATTATACAGTTTCAAATAGCTAGAGGGAGGATACTGAATGTTCCCAACGAAAAGAAATAATAAATATTTGAGATGATGGATATGCTAATTACCCTAATTCGATCACTATACATACATTTTACGTATTGTAACATCACTATGTACCCCATAAATATGTACAACTATTATGTGTCAATTAAAAAAATTTTTTTGCAGGGCATGGTGGCTCATGTCTGTAATCCCAGCACTTTGGGAGGCCAAGGCAGGTGGATTGCTTGAGCCCAGGAGTTCAAGACCAGCCTGGGCAGCATGGTGAAACCCTATCTCTACTAAAAATAGAAAAAAAGTAGCCAGGTGTGGTGGGCCTGTAGTCCCAGCTACTTAGGAGGCTGAAGCAGGAGGATCAATTGAGCCCAAGAGGTCGAGGCTGCAGTGAGATGTGATGGCACCACTGCACTCCAGCCTGGGAGACAAAACAAGACCTCGTCTCAAAATAAATAAATAAATAAATAAATACAAATATATATGAAGTGTTTGAAACCATTCTGCCTCATAATAAACACTCAATTATTCTCTATTATTATTATTTTCTCGCCAGGTTTTTGGTGGTGATTGGTACAATGCAACGTAAGTGATGTTGTACACAGGATATCAGGAATAATAAAGACCTATGGAAAGGGAATTAGGGAGAAAAAAGTCCACGAAAAAGAAGGTCATGAAAAATAAAAGTTTGTATTAGCCCATTCTCACACCGCTATGAAGAACTAGAGAACTGCTTAATCTTAAGAACTAAAGAACTGCTGTAAAGAACTGGGTAATTTCCAAAGAAAAGAGGTTTAACTGACTCACAGTTCCACAGGTTGTACAGGAAGCATGGCTGGGGAGACCTCAGAAAACTTACAATCATGACAGAAGGTGAAGGGGAAGCAGGCATGTCCTACATGGCTAGAGCAGGGGGAAGAGCAAAGATGGAGGAGCTACACACTTTTAAACAACCAGATCTCGTGAGAACTCACTCAATATCATGAGAACAGCAGCAAGGGGGAAGTCGGCTCCCTTGATCCAATCACCTCCCACCAGGCCCCTCCTTGAACACTGGGGTTCACAATTTGACATGAGATTTGGGCAGGGACACAAATCAAACCATATCAAATTTAAGTGTTTATTTTAAAATTTTTAAAACATTTGAGATAATTGTATATTTATATGCAGTTATAAGAAATAATATAGAGCGATTCCATATATCCTTTACCCAGTATCCCTCAATGGTACCATCTTGTATTACTACAGTACATCACAACCAGGAAACTGCTATTAATACAACCCATAGGAGGTACTTATCATTTTGATACTGAAACTAAGACTGTCAACTTCATGGGATTGAATGACCAATACCACTAGGGGGCAGGAAGGAGTACTGGAGGCCAAGTAGCATAGGTCAGTAGCCCTTATCACTTCATTGCTGGACAGTTGCAGTGGGGACCTCTTCTTGCACTTTCTGCTGCAATCCACAGTAAACCACACATTGTGCTTCTAATATGATTTTTTTTTCTTTTTGAGACAGAATCTCACTCTGTCACCCAGGCTGGAATGCAGTAGCATGATCTCGGATGACTGCAACCCCTGCCTCCTGGGTTTAAGTGATTCTCGTGCCTCAGCCTCCCGAGAAGCTGGGACTAAGGCACCCACCACCACACCTAGCTAATTTTTGTGTTTTTAGTAGAGATGGGGTTTCACTATACCGGCCAGGCTGGTCTCAAACTCCTGACCTCATGATCTGCCTGCCTTGGCCTCCCAAAGTGCTGGGACTACAGGCGTGAGCCGCCGAGCTCAGCCAGGATTATTTCTTAGTGATGTTCTTCTATTAATACCTTGAGCATAATCAAGGCTACCACTTACTGAATGTTTTCTATGACCAAGGGCTCTGTGCTAAAATACTTT
Source organism: Colobus angolensis palliatus (assembly GCF_000951035.1). Classification (NCBI taxonomy): domain Eukaryota; kingdom Metazoa; phylum Chordata; class Mammalia; order Primates; family Cercopithecidae; genus Colobus; species Colobus angolensis. The sequence goes on along the minus strand of NW_012113253.1, from coordinate 7,293,662 downwards.
TCCAGCATTACCTCAGTCTTTACAATGGCCCTTTACAATACTAGGTAATAGTATTGTTCCCATTTAACAGATGATAAAACTGAGGTTTAGTAAGATTAAGTAACTTGCCCAGATCATATATCTAAAAAGTAGGATGACTGGGATTAAAACTGAGAACAGCCTGATTCCAAGGCTGTTTTTTTTTTTTTTTTTTTTTTTTTGAGACAGAGTCTTGCCCTGTGGCCCAGGCTGGAGTGCAATGGCACCATCTCAGCTCACTGCAACCTCCACCTCCTGGGTTCAAGAGATTCTCCTGCCTCAGCCTCCCAAGTAGCTAGGATTACAGGGGTGTGCCACCACACCCAGCTAATTTTTTGTATCTTTAGTAGAGATGGGGTTTCACCATGTTGGCCAAGCTGGTCTTGAACTCCTGACCTTGTGATCTGCCTGGCTCAGCCCCCCAAAGTGCTGGGCTCCCGGCTATCCAAGACTGTTCTTAACCACCCACTCATATCCTCCTCACACTTACAGCACAGTATAGTGGAAAGGGCCTGGATTGAACATGGCCAGTGAGAGGTATTTTCTTTCCTTCCTCGGTGGGTTGACATGTGAGTTGAGGAGGCTGAATATAAAACCACCAATGATAATAGAAGGCAGTATAGACAGAGCACCAACCTATGTCCTAGAAACCCAGGCATGGGGTAGCTGGGAGAGGCTTCTGTAGAAGGCATTTGAGAGAGATGGGGCCAGGCCTTCAGTGTGGGCCTGGACTTACACCTGTGAGAAGCCCCTGTCTGGCAGGGCTCACACTGTCCCCACTCTTACGACTCATTTCACCATGCCTTCCCATGTCTCTATCCTCCCCTTCAACCAAATGGATGCGTGGGAGGCTTTCTTCACAACACATAATGAGCCCAAGAGCTAACACTTATGGAGGGCGCATATTGTGCTAGTCACTATTCTGAGCACTTTACATACGACAGTTTAATCCTCACAATAGGCCTGTAACATAAGTACTGATATGAGCCCCATTTTACAGATGAGGATACTGAGGGACAGAGAGGTTTAGTAACTTGCTCAAGGTCGCCCAGTTGGTGTGACAGACAGAATCAGAACCCAGGCAGTTTGGTTGTAGACTCCCTGCCTTTGAGCTCTGGGCTGGATTACATCTCTAGTATAATTTCTGTTCTCCTGCATCTGAGCCTCCCTGGAGGCCCTGTCCTCTACTTTGCAAGTCCTTTTCACACATTTCTATAAAATCCAACCCAGTCAAATGCAAGTTAAATAACACAACAGCAATCACTGTAAGGGGACTAAAGACTTTTTGAACAACAAACTTCTGTGACTGGCCCTGAGCCCGGTGGTTCCCATTTAATTTTCACAACAATCCTGTAAAATAGTGATCTCCAACCTTTTGACATCAGGGACCAGTTTCATGGAAGACAATTTTTCCACAGACAGGGTGGAAGTGGTTTCAGGATGAAACTGTTCCACCTCAGATCATCAGGCATTAGATTTTCATAAGGAGAGCACAACCTAGATCCCTCGCATGTGCAGTTCACAACATAATTTGCACTTCTGTGAGAATCTAATGCCACTGCTGATCTCACAGGTGGTGGAGCTCAGCTGGTAATGCTCGTTTGCCCTGCCACTCACCTCCTGCTCTACAGCCTGGTTCCTAACAGGCCACAGAAGGGTCCACCCAAGAATAAGGGACCCTTTCTGTAAGGTTTTTATAAATGGGGAAATTGAGTCTCAAAGACATTAAGTAACTCATTCAAGGTCTCAAATCCCTTCTCCTCACTGAAGCCTTCCTCCCCATCCCAACAAATGCACATCAGTCCCTGCTCAGCACTGACCACACTCTTTTTTTTTTTTTTTTTTCTTTCAGAGACAGGGTCTCACTCTGTTGCCCAGGCTAGAGTGCAGTGGTCTGATCATGGCTCACTGCAGCCTCAACTTCCTGGGCTCAAGTGGTCCTCCTGCCTAGGCCTCCCAAAATATTGGGATTACAGCCATGAACCACTGCACCCAGCCCACTCATTCATTTTTTAATGAGCTTTGATTCTTCTGCAGTTTATCAGATATTCTCCCAGTGCCTTTTGTCTGGCGTTCTGAGTTCTGCCTTCAGTAGCTGTACATGACAAGTCTAGCCAGTCTCTTAGGTTAGCCCTTCACCTGCCTGGGAGCAGCTATTACTGTATTTCCTTTAGGGAGTCTCCGCAGAACCTGAATATCCTCAGTCCCTCCAGCTGTTTCCGGAATGACAGTTTCAGTGCCTGTCACCCTACTGGCCACCCCGCTTTGAATGAACTGCACTTGATCTCGAGAACAGAACATTTGACTCTACAATGTAAAGTTGTAGGTTGTGGGTAGATCACTGCAGAATATTCTAGATTATTTCTCCCTGAATATGGACCCAGTAGTTTTGTAAAGACAAAACATGGGCCGGGCACAGTGGCTCATGCCTGTAATCCCAGCACTTTGGGAGGCTGAGGCTTGCGGATCATGAGGTCAGGAGATCAAGACCATCCTGGCTAACACTTGAAACCCTGTTTCTACTAAAAATACAAAAACAAAATTAGCCGGGCGTGGTGGCGGGCACCTGTAGTCCCAGCTACTCGGGAGGCTGAGGCAGTAGAGTGGCGTGAACCTGGGAGGCAGAGCTTGCAGTGAGCTGAGATCGTGCCACTGCACTCCAGCCTGGGCAACACAGCAAGACTTGGTCTCCAAAAAAAAAAAAAAAAAAGACAAAACATATTTTTAAGCTCTATCCTAATCAGAGTCCAGTCCTCAATGTGGGGAGCAAGACTAAGTGCTTTATAACCCAGAAGCTAGGCTGAAAAACTGGTGCCAATGGAGGGGGAAGACTTCCCTTCCTCAAGGGCCTCTATTCAGTGGTGGTTCCTAGCCAGAGGCTGGCCAGGGAGGCCAAGGGGGAGAGAGGCAGTGAAGAGCCTGTACTTGCTGGTCACTAGGAGTCACAGCAGGACAGGGAAGGGCACAGTGTCAGGGAAGGGGGCCAAAACCAAATAGCTTACTGTCATTTTGATTTGTCCACTTGACTTCTTTTCTTATGAGGGAAGTTAAGCACCTTTGTGTATATATAAAAATGATACATATATATATTTTTGAGACAGAGTCTCACTCTGTTGCCCAGGCTAGAGTGCAGTGGCACAATCTCAGTTCATTGCAACCTCCGCCTCCTGGGTTCAAGCGATTCTCCTGCCTCAGCCTCCCGAGTAGCTGGGATTACAGGCGCCCATCACCACACCCAGCTAATTTTTTGTATTTTTAGTAGAGACGGGGTTTCACCATGTTGGCCAGGCTAGGCCCAAACTCCTGACCTCAGATGATCCACCCACCTTGACCTCCCAAAGTGCTGGGATCACAGGCGTGAGCCTCCGTGCCTGGCCTCTGTTGTTGATTTCTAGAAGATTTTTATATGTTAAGGAAATGAACTCCTTGTGTTATACAGTACAAATGCATTTTTCCAGTTTGTCATTTATTTGCTTAATGTTTAATTTTAATTTTAATTTTTTTTTTAAAGATGGGGTCTCACTCTGTTGCTCAGGCTGGAGTGCAGTGATGCCATTGTACTCATTGCAGCTTTTAACTCCTCAGGCCAAGCGATCCTCCTGCTGAGAGGATCCTCCTGAGGGAGGCTCCCAAGTAGCTGGGACTATAGGCACCCACCACCATCCCCAGCTAATTGTTGTTGTTGTTGTTGTTGTTGAGAAGGGGTCTTGCTGTCTTGCCCAGGATGGTCTGGAACTCCAGGCTTCAAGTGATCCTCCTACCTCAACCTCCTAACATATGGGGTTAATAGGCATGAGCCACTGTGCATGGCCAATGCTATTTTTTTTTTCCTATGTAGAAACGTTTTATTTTCCAGATAGTCAAATGTATTAATCTTTTCATTTGGGGAGTCTTTGCTTCTATTTCTCCTCCTCCTTTTTCACATATATCATATCTAAGAAAGTCTTCTCTATTCTGATATTATAAAAATAATATCCTATGTTGCCTTCAATTATTATTATTATTATTTTGAGACAGAGTCTTGCTCTGTCACCCAGACTGAAGTGCAGTGGCACTATCTCAGCTCACTGCAACCTCCACCTCCTGGGTTCAAGCGATTCTCATGCCCCAGCCTCCCAAGTAGCTGGGATTACAGGCGTGCAGCACCATGCTCAGCTAATTTTTGTATTTTTAGTAGAGACGGGGTTTCATTATGTTGGCCAGGCTAGTCTCGAACTCCTGACCTCAAATGATCTGCCTGCCTCAGCCTCCCAAAGTGCTGGGATTACAGGCGTGAACCACCATGCCTGGTGGTCTTCAATTATTTTTATTGTTTTACTTTTTACATTTCAACCTTTGATCCATCTGAAACTCATTCTGATGTACCATTTATTGTTCATTTACTGTATGTGCTGAGCATGGCACTCAGCACTTTATATACATTATCTTATTTAATAGTAATTATGGAAACCTCTATTATAATGATGAGAACATTGAAGCTTAGCAAGGCTAATTCAGTCAAGATCTTACATCCAGTGTCAGGACAGAGCCCAAGTCTGCCTGAATCTAATTTTCTTTTCTTTTCTTTTCTTTTTTTTTGAGACAGAATTGCATTCTTGTTGCCCAGGCTGGAGTGCAATGGTACAATCCCGGCTCACCTCAACCTCCACCTCGTGGGTTCAAGTGATTCTCCTGCCTCAACCTTCCGGGTAGCTGGGATTACAGGCATGTGCCACTACGCCTGGCTAATTTTGATATTTTAGTAGAGACAGGGTTTCTTCATATTTGTCAGGCTGGTCTCGAACTCCCGACCTCACGTGATCTGCCCACCTCGGCCTCCCAAAGTGCTGGGATTACAGGCGTGAGCTACCGCGCCCGGCCCCTGAATCCAGTTTTCATGTGCTTAACTCATATTTATGAAAGAGACATGCTGTGTTGTTTGGAAATCTCCAACTTCATGACCACACATTTTGGGAAAGACTGTTGAGTGTATGATGACAACTGTTCATGCCATAAGGTGTAAAGAACCAGGAACATGCACCAAGATGGGGCTACTGGATGTCAGAAGCCAAAGTCACCCTGCGGCTGAGTCACTGACTCATGCTTCTGTCTGAAAGCTGAGGATTCAAACTCTTCTCATAGCAAACTTATGGGTGACTAGATTAAGTCACACCAGAGTAGACAGAACTTTGAGTACAAAACCCATGAATGTAAGAGTTTCTTGAATGTCCCCTTGTCATGGACAGGATGGGTCCTGAAGTTTGGATGGAGTTCAACCTGCAAATAGAGCAAAAATACTGAATTTTATTGATTCTTAGATGCACAGCTTTCTACATTTAACATCTCTGAAATCAGGATGCCTTTTCTGAAAAGTGGTGTGTACAATTGCTCTTGTACTGGCAACAGGCATGATGGAAGTGTCACTGCCTGTACATGAACCAACTTTCTGCATATTTCTGATGGCATGAATAGACAACTAAATGCAATACATCAACTTTTTTTTCACCAGGCAACCTAAGGACTGTTTTAAGAAGTAATATAATCTTGTTTGTTTTTTTTTTTTT
>NW_012113253.1:7285352-7287531 GCF_000951035.1 Colobus angolensis palliatus | reverse complement strand
CTTGAACCTGGGAGGCAGAGGTTGCAGTGAGTCGAGATTGTGCCATTGCACTCCAGGCTGGGCAACAGAGCAAGATTCTGTCTCCAAAAAAAAAAAAAGAATTATTTAAGGCAGGCTGGGTGCAGTGACTCATGCCTGTAATCCCAGCACTTTGGGAAGCTGAGGCAGAAGTATCACTTGAGCCAACGAGCTCCAGACCAGCCTGGGCAACATAGTGAGACTTCCTCTCTACAAAAAAAATAAAATAAAATTAGCTGGATGTGGTGGCACATGCCTGTGGTCCTGGCTACTGGGAGGCTTAGGTGGGAGGATTGCTTGAGCCTGGGAGGTGGAAGTTGCAGTGAGCCAAGATCTTGCCACTGCACTGCAGCCTGGGTGACAGAGTAAGACTGTGTCTCAGAATAAGTAAATAAATAATAAAAAGATTTTTTAAAAGAAATACTTCATAACTGACACTCCTGATGGTGCAGGGAACAACTGTGGAAAAACAGAACGTACACACAACTTTGAAGTGAAATGCATTTCAGAAGATTGGACTCCCAATGAGAAGTTTGGGGAATACCTTAACCAATTTTTTTTGTCTTAATGTTTTTCTTTTGTTTTAGGCACACTTAATACATGCCACAATCTATGTCTATTAAACTTTTTGTTTTAGCAACTGATAATCAATTAATGAAAGTACAGGCATTGATTTAATCATCAGCAATGGCGACTTTGGCTTCAACTCATGGCTCAATGCTGATGGGAAGAATCAGTTTAGCCACCTCAAAGAACTATGCAAATCAACAATTGCTTGTGGATTCTCATCGGGAAAGGATCCCATGTCTCAGAACCTTAAGCACAAGGAGTTTATCTTCTTGCAATTCTCAGAGTTTTGGTAGGTGTCCGGACAGGCCCTTTCACTTTGTGGATCTTCCCTTTTGCGCCTCTGGTCAAGTCAGCCACACCTTCTCCACGGGTTTTCCTTTGCGACTGGATAGCTTCAGTTCTGTGACTCCCCACCTCTGGCTCCATGGTGTCTTTCCGGTGTCTTTAAAGGCCAAGGCTTTGGCAAGGCTTCCTGGCCAACCTGTACCTAGGCCAGAACAAGTTGCTCAGTGAGCTGTGAGTCAGGTGCAGGAGTGGCCAACCCCATTGCAGTGGCAGCTCACCTTCCTCAGAGTTTAAAAGGTTCTTTTAACCATTATGAAATAAAAGTGTGAAGTAATACAAAGACATTGTGTCAGTACCTTTTGTTGATGCATACATAGTCGTATGCTGCTTAACAATAGGGATACATTCTGAGAAATGGATCATTAGGTGATTTTTGTGTCAATGCTATAGAACGTGCTTACATGTAAACCTTAGTTTACTGTAACTTTTTAACTTTATAGACCTTTTAATCTTTTGAAACTTTTAGGCTGTTTATAATATCACTTAATCTTTTACAGTTTCACTTAGCTTAAAATGCAAACACATTGTGCGGCTGTACAAAAATTTTTCTTTCTTTATATCCTTATTCTATATGCTTTTTTCTTTATATCCTTATTCCATATGCTTTGTATCCTTATTCTATATGCTTATTCTGTATCCTTTTTTCTAATACATATATTAATATGCATTAACCTAGGCCTACACAGGGTCAGAATCATCAATATCACTGTCTTTTACTTCCATGTCTACCTGACCCACAGGAAGGTCCTTGGAGGCAGTAACACACAGGGAGCTGTCATCTCCTATGACCACACTGCCTTCTTCTAGAACACTTCCCGAAGGACCCTTCTTGAGGCAGTGACATTCTTTTCAGAAATATGTCCATGGTGGTTTGCTTGGTTTGTTTCTTTTTTTAATCAAAGATTTTCCTGAGTAATGATATTGGGCTACAAATGTAATGACAGCTACAGTGTCACTAGGTGATAGGAATTTTTCAGCTCCATGATCATCTTATGGTGCCACTGTCATATACACAGTCCACTGTTGACTGAAAGGTCGTTATGTGGCAAGTGATTATATATCATTTGGACTCCATCTTTGACAACTGACTGTATCAATGGATCTAATTAGTCTCCTAAGTTGGTAAACTTTTTCTTATGCTCTTAGACTTAGTTCTTAGACCCTACTTGTATTTACCATTGAAACCAGACTAAAGGATTCTACCACTGCCTTTATTAAGTTTCATCTTTTTTCTTTTTCTTTCTTT
>NW_012113253.1:7246331-7283997 GCF_000951035.1 Colobus angolensis palliatus | reverse complement strand
GGCTCACTCATGGCGCAATCTCCATGCACTGCAACCTCCACTTCCCAGGTTCAAGTGATTCTTGTGCCTCAGCCTCCCAAGCAGCTGGGACTGAGCACATGCCACCATGCCCGGATAATATATTTTTTAATGTACTTTTAGCAGAGATGGGGTTTCACCATGTTGGCTAGGCTGGTCTTGAACTCCTGGCCCCAAGTGATCCACCCACCTTGGCCTGCCAAAGTGTTGGGATTACAGGCATGAGCCACCACGGCCAGCTTCATGGTGGTTTTAAATCTTTAGAGAACATCCATCAGAAGTGCATGGAGTGGGCAGAGCCTGTTCAAAATGTAGATTCCCAGTCTGCTCCCAGAGATTTAGGTGTACTAGAGCTGAGATGGGGCCTGAGAATATGCATTTTAACACACTGGGTGATTCTGATGCTCCATTCTATGAGAAGCACCTTATAGAGAGGAAAATGATGCAAAATAATAATTCCATACTTACAGCTTTTCCTCATAATCTGTTGGCATTACATAGCTCTCCTAAGCAATGGATCCTAGTCTTAGTTGGTTGGTCTTTTTGATGCAGACATGGCCTATAAAAAGCCCTTTTGCTTAACAATTTCCACAAACCTCAGATTATTCTGCATTTTGTCCTTCCTGACTTCCTCCCAAAACTGCCTTTTAAGAATAATTATTCCTGGCCATGGGCCATTCCTGTTATGAGTAGCATGGATGCTTTAAAAACCTGAGCCCACCAGAGCACTCTGTCCAGCCCTGCCTTCGCCACTTCAGGTTCTCACAGGGCAGTCGCCTTCCCTGTACGGCATTCAGCAGGGATTCATTGATAATGTGATGAAGACTGTGGTTGGCAGGGAGAAGAGCTATATGGGCTACTTATTAGGATGCCTATAGGAAATTTGCCCAGGAATGGGTAATATACTGGAGCTCTTCCATTTGGAAGCAGTTGAGGTAAGAGGATAATAGCTTCACACTAAAGCTGAGGCTGTCCAGCCTTCTGGAACTGCTGACATCTGACCTTCTACCCCTCCCCAGATGCCCCAATCCCAACCCTTCCTCTCTGACTCTCTGGATCTTATATACACTTCCACTACAGCATATTCTGCACTGTATTTTAATTGTTTGTATGTCTGCCATTTATTATACTTTCTGAAAGGCAGGAACCATGTCTCCTTTATTTAAAATTAAAACAATACAAAAGCCAGGTATGGTGGCTAACGCCTGTAATCTCAGCACTTTGGGAGGCCGAGGCAGGCTGATCACTTGACGTCAAGAGTTCAAGACTAGCCTGGCCAACATGGCAAAATCCCTTCTCTACTAAAAATACAAAAATTAGCCAGGTGTGGTGGCACGTGTCTGTAATCACAGTTACTTGGGAGGCTGAGGCAGGAGAATCGCTTGAACCTGGAGGCAGAGGTTGCAGTGAGCCAAGATCATGCCACTGTTCTCCAGCCTGGGTGACAGAGGGAGACCCCATCTCAAACAACAACAACAACAAACAAGCAAACAAACGACAACAACAGAAGCCTGTGCTTTAGACACTACTTGGCACATAATAGGCACTCAATAAATATGTGTTAAACTAAAGATGACAAATATTTGATGTGCGTACTGACCTCCCTCTCCTGCATGGGGGCAGATGTTGCTAATGGATTTTAATGCTCTTTCCTACTGAGCCTGGAAGCAGCTTCAATATCCTTCAAAACATGACTTTCCATAAAATCTGCCAGAATTGGCTTGCAAAAGAAACCTATTTGCCAATTTAAACAAAATGGAAGTCCTTTTCTCCCTACAGTTCAGTTCTTCACTCCGTTCGTAGCATCACAAACAAAAACTTACAAATATAAATCAGGCGCTGAAAGTCAGTCCAAGTTGGTGTGATATATACTAAGGGGATAATACAGGGAATTACAGTGAAATGTAATGCCGGAGGAGCTAGCATCTAGCAATAAGCAGATGGCGGAGTCTTCCAACTTTTGAGGCTCTAGAATGATACTGGTGTGATAATAGTGAGAATGACACTACAACTCAGCACCTCTTCTCGTGGGATCAGCAGAACCGCAGCTTTTCAAATAATGATTCTAACACCAGAAAAGCAGGGCCCACATTTCAGTTGAATCCAAAATCAATGTGTAAGTTGGGAATCCTGGCTTCTGACACTCACCAGGAGGCCGGGATGGTATTATTCATGCTAAAAGGAAGATAAACAATAGCAGTGAAGGCCAGGCATGGTGGCTTAGACCTATAATCCCAGCACTTTGGGAGGCCGAGGTGGGCAGATCACTTGAGGTGAGGAGTTCGCGACCAGCCTGGACAACATGGCAAAACTCCATCTCTTTTAAAAATACAAGAATTAGCCAGGCGTGGTGGTGCGTGCCTGTAGTGCATGCTACTTGGGAGGCTGAGGCAGGAGAATCACGTAAACCTGGTGGGCAGAGGTTGCAGTGAGCTGAGATCACGCCACTGCACTCCAGCCTGGGTGACAGAGTGAGACTCTGTCTCAAAACAAAACAAAACAATAGCAGGGAAGTCCGGGAGCATTTTCTTTTCTACTCCCTTCCCCTTCCCTCTCCCTTCCCCATGCACCCTTTGAACCATCATTATCATCTTTTACTTGGCAATCTTGAGGTTTCCACTGATAAAGTTCTTTTGTGTGTTTACATAACCTGCCCAAAGTGGGACTGCTCTGAAGTAAAGCCAGATCCTCTATCACCGACTCTTTCTCTCTCAGCAGTGGCCATTATAGTTGTTTTCTCTCAAATCCATTCTTTAGAACTCAAGAACACTGAGAAAAACTTCTTAAACTCCTGGATTGGAGACTACGGAACTTAACGGTGTATTGAAGACTTGAATAAGCTCTAAATGTTCTGGTCTCAGTCTCAGAGGGGAATTGGGTTTTAAGTGGTTGTAATACAGAAATCCTTACTTATTGGACTCTACTAGTAAGTGAGATTTTCCAAATTAAAAACAAAACAAAACAAAAATGACCAGTTGAGCATGGTGGCTCACACCTCTAATCCCAGCACTTTGGGAGGCCGAGGCAGGAGGATTGCTTGAGGCCAGGAGTTTGAGACCAGCCTGGGCAACCTAGCAAGACCCCACCTCTACAAAAAATAAAAAAATATAGCTGTGAGTGATGGCCACACCTGTAGTTCCAGCTACCTAGGAGGCTGAGGTGGGAGGATCACTTGAGCCCAGCTGGTCAGGGCTGCAGAGAGCTGTGATTGCAACACTGTACACCAGCCTAGATGACAAGGCAAAACCTGCCTTTAAAATAATAATGATAATGATAAGGCCGGGCGCGGGGACTCACATCTGTAATCCCAGCACTTTGTGAGGCTGAAGCAGGTGGATCACAAGGTCAGGAGATTGAGACTATCCTGCCCAACATGGAGAAACCCTGTCTCTACCAAAATAAAAAAAATTAGCTGGGTGTGGTGGCACATGCCTATAGTCCCAGCTACTCAGGAGGCTGAGGCAGTGGAATCAGTTGAACCCGGGAGGCGGAGGTTGCAGTGAGCCGAGATCATGCCACTACACTCCAGCCTGGCAACAGAGCAAGACTCCATCTAAAAAAAAAAAAAAATTACCATAAAAGCAATTTTTCTATGAACATATAATGTAAATATAGAATATAGAAAATATATTAATGTATTAATGCGTTAGATCCATCTCTGCTTTCATAAACAGCCTAACTAGTTCTGTGCTGCCCCAGGATCAGAACCAAGAACAGAAATATTTGTTCACTGTGCTGTCGAGTAGTACAGGAGCTTCCCACAAGTTTTTGTGGTATGTCGGCTTAAATGTTTCCATTGTGAGGCCAGGCATGGTGGCTCACACCTGTAATCCCAGCACTTTGGGAGGTCGAGGCAGGTGAATCACTTGAGGTCAGGAGTTTGGGACCAGCCTGGCCAACGTGGTGAAACCCCATCTCTATTAAAAATACAAAAATTAGCCGGCTAGGGTGGTGGGTGCCTGTAATCCTAGCTACTTGGGAGGCCGAGGCAGGAGGATCACTTGAACCCAGGAGGCAGAGTTTGCAGTGAGCAGAAATCCTGCCACAGAACTTCAACCTGGGCAACAGAGTGAGACTTTGTCTCAAAATAAAATAAAATAAAATAACAAGTTTCCATTGTGCCTCTTTTTGAGCTTTTAGGACAGGTTTTTATAGTCCTGTCTGTTCTCTCCTTGTGAAGCTGTCAGATGCCATACCTGGCTCTTGCTATGATCCCACCTTCTTTCCTTCCTTCCTTCCTTCCTCCCTCCCTCCTTCCCTCTCTCCCTTCCTTCTTTCTTTCTTTCTTTCTTTCTTTCTTTCTTTCTTTCTTTCTTCCTTCCTTCCTTCCTTCCTTCCTTCCTTCCTTCCTTCCTTCCTTCTTTCCTTCTTTCCTTCCTTCCTTCCTCCCTTCCTTCCTTTCTTGTCTCACTGTGTCGCCCAGGTGGGAGTACAATGGCGCAATCTCAGCTCACTGTAACCTCCGCCTCCCAAGTTCAAGTGATCCTCCTGCCTCAGCCACCCGAGTAGCTGGGATTACAGGCATGCACCACCATGTTCAGCTAATGTTTGTATTTTTAGTAGAGACAAGGTTTCATCATGTAGGTCAGGCTAGTCTCAAACTCCTGACCTCAAGTGATCTACCCACTTCAGCCTCCTAAAATGCTGGGATTATAGGTGTGAGCCACTGCATCTGGCCTATTTTATTCTTTATTTTTTAAAAAATAAAGTCAGGGCCTCGCTATGTTGCTGAGGTTGGCCTCAAACTCCTGGCCTCAAGTGATCCTTCCACCTCAGCCTCCCAAAATGCTGCGATTACAAGTGTGAGCCACAGTGCCCAGCAATCCCATGTTTCAAAATGTATGTCTACTTTCAAGTTATTGTTTCTAAGAGGTTATGGGCTAAAAAATTAGAGAATCAGGTTTCTTTGAGTTGTGTATAAAATCAGAGTTACTAGGCCCTAAATGAAGCCTTAGGAACTTTCTGACGTATAAAGTGCTTTAAATAAAGTAATGAACATTGTGCCATCTAATTGGACTATGTAGAGTCATGTTATACTCATTCCTGGATTCTTGGGTGTCTGAGTTTGCTGGAAAAGTAATTTTGGATAAAGTGCTACAATTTAAAATAATTTAATAGTAGTTAAAAAATTAAATTAAAAAGCATTTCTTAGAAAATTTCTGATATGTTCCTGAGACATTTTATGTAATTCAATTTTTGTATCTATTTAAGGGAAACTTGCAATGACAATTTTCCTGAAGTACGTAAGAGGTAACAAAACATATGCTTGCTTTTCCATATGTTAAGTTGTGGAGAGCAAGTTATGTTGGAGTTTTAGTTTCTAAGTGTGCAGTTCAACAGAGCCTAGAAAGATCAGGAAGGAATTTACATGTCTAGGAATAAGGCAAAATAGGTATTCAGACGAATTTCCACTGAAAACAACCAAAAGTGTTCACTGAAAAAAATGTTGGCCATGCACGGTGGCTCATGCCTGTAATCCCAGCACTTTGGGAGGCCGAGATGGGTAGATCACTTGAGGTCAAAAGTTCAAGACCAGCCTGGCCAACATGGCGAAACTCTGTCTCCACTAAAAATACAAAAATTAGCCGGGCATGATGGTGTGTGCCTGTAATTCCAGCTACTCGGGAGGCTGAGGCACGAGAATCACTTGAACCCGGGAGATGGAGCTGAGATCATGCCACTGCACTCCTGGCTGGGCAGCAGAGTGAGACTTTGACTGAAAACAAAATGTTTAACTTCTCAAAAGCATAAAAGATCTGGCAAAATAGTAAAAAACTAAAGTCCAAAATCAAAGGGAAAATAAGAACTCTGAAAGTTATATAGAGCCCTGAAACTGTTTTTGCACTGAGGGCATTTGCCAGTTTAGGCAAACTTGAACTTTGGTTCTGAAGGCCTTTCAGGACAAGGGGTACAGAATCATCACCCACAGCCTGTCCCTTCCCTTACTAACATGAGTCAACTCCACAGACAAGGGTGAAACAAAAGTCAATGTGCCTTCCCCATCAGGCCCAGGAGATCACAGGCAAAGCTGCCCTTCTGATAAGCAGACTAGGGCAGGTAACAATGGTAGGAAACAGCCTTGAGAAGTTACAAGTGCAAATTAGTCCTTTCATGGCTTCCAAATTTATATCACTTCGGTGGTCAAAAATAAATAAACAAAAACAAACAAACAAAAGAAACCATAAAATCGTAAAAACCTCTCAAGTTGTGAATTTAGTTTAAAGTACCTTAGTGCAAAGTGCCCCCCGGGTGCCTGGCACTAGTAAATGAAAGTCCTCTCTGTAGGAAATTAGCATCCCCCTATGCTTCAAATAATCCACTCAAATAATTTTTAAGGACAATGATCAGCACATAGTCAAAAATAACCAAGCCTATAAGGAACTAAGCCATCAAGAATCAGAACTAGAAGAAAGAGACCTGCAAAGACTTCAGATTTTGAAATTATTAGATGGAGTCTATAAAAACAACTATGCTTACTAAATTCAATAAAAAATTAGTAAAAAAAAAAAAATATGGAAAAGGGAACTATAAAAGTGACCCAGCAGATTTGAAAAAGAACCAGGCCAAGTGTGGTGGCTCATACTTGTAATCCCAGCACTTTGGGAGTCCCAAGGGGAGGACTGCTTGAGCCCAGGAGTTCAAGATCAGCCTGGGCAACATGGTGAAACCTTGTCTTTACAAAATACACAAAAAATTAGCTGGGCATGGTGGTATGCACCTGTAGTCTCAGCTACCTGGGAGGCTGAGGTGGGAGGATTGACTGAGCCCAGGGAGGTTGAGTCTGTAGTGAGCCAAGATCATGCCACTCTACTCCAGCCTGGGTAACAGAGTGAGACCCTGTCTCAAAACAAACAAACAAACAAAACCCAAACTGAACTTCTCAAAATAAAAGATACAATAACCAAAACTTAAAACTCAATTGACATATGTTAACAGCAGATAAAAACTAATGAAGAGAGAATTAGAGGACTGCAATATAGATCAGAAGAAATTATGTGCAGTACAGCACAGAAAGACAGCAGTATAGAAAATATGAAAGACAGGTTAGGAGACATGGAGAACATAGAGTGAAAAGGTCTAACATTTCTTTACTCAGACTCCCAGAAGGAGAGGAGAAAGGGACTTAGAGAAAAATAATATATGAAGACATAATAGCTGAAAATTTTCCAGAACTGATCAAAAACATCAGTCTACACATTTAAGAATGGTAGAAAAAAACGGCAAGAAAAATAAAAAGAAATCTGTATCTAGACACATCATTGTGAAACTTTAACAAACCAAAGACAAACGAGGTCTTAAAATCAACCAAAGAAAAAGATGATCTTCAAAATAGCGGCAAATATGCAATAACTGAATGAAAGTAGCAAAGGAAGTCCAAAGCCAGTGGAATGAAACCATCAGTGAACTTAAGTAATTGCCAAACCAGAATTCTATACGCAGCAAAAGTATCTTTCAAGAAAGAGGGCAAAATAAGTCATTTTTAGAGAAATCAATACAGAGTTTCCTCCTAGTACACTCTAACTTCAGACCTTTCCTTTAGGTAGATTAAAGTGATCTCATAAGGGACGTCTGAGACAAAAGAAGAAAGGTCAAAGAAAGTGGTAAGTATATGGACACATCTAAGTAAGTATTATTAAAGTGGTGCAAAAGCAATTGCGGTTTTTGCAAGGAAACGAATTCTCCCACCGAGTCTCTAGAAAGACCACAGCCCTAAAGACCCATTTTAGACTTCTGACCTCTAGAAATGTAAGGTAATAAATTTGTGTTGTTGCAAGCACTAAGTTTGTGGTAATTTGTTACAGCAGCAATAGGAAACTAATAAGTACACACACACACACAGGCAGTCCCCAACTTAACGATGGTTTGACTTAACAATTTTTTGACTCTGTGATGGTGGGAAAGCGATATGCATTAAGTAGAAACTGTACTTCCAGTCCCCATACAACTATTATGTTTTTCACTGTCACTACAGCATTTAGTAAACTACGTGAGATATTCAACACTTTATTACAAAATAGGCTTTGTGTTAGATGATTTTGCCCAACTGTAGGCTAATGTAAGTGTTCTGAGCACATTTAAGCTAGGCTAGACTAAATTTTTACTACTTTCTTTACTATCATTCCCAATAAATGCATTTTTAACTTATGATAGTTTTGACTAGATGCAGTGGCTCACGCCTGTCATCTCAGCACTTTGGGAGGCTGAGGCGGAGGGATTGCTTTGAGCTCGGGAGTTCAAGCTCAAGACCCCATCTCTATAAGAAATTTTAAAAGTTTGCCATGCATGCTGGTGTGTGCCTGTGGTCCCAGCAACTCAGGAAGCTGAGGCAGGAAGATCCCATGAGCCCAGGAGGTTGAGGCTGCAGTGAGCCATAATCATGCCACTGCACTCACTCCAGCCTGACAGAGCAAGATCCTGTCTCAAAAAAAAAAAAAAAAAAAAAGAGGGAGAGAGATTTTCAATTTATGATGGGTATATCTGGACATAATCCTATTATAACTCAAGGAGCATCTAAATATATGTGGGGGGGGAGTTGTGTGTGTGTGTGTGTTACTTATAACAAAGAAATAAATAAAAGAAGGAAGTGACTATCACAGATGGTGGTTCCTCTAGTGATTGAGAAGAGAGACAGAGAGGTCATGGCTCTGAAGCCCTGGCAATTCTGTGTCTTGAAATGGGTGGCGTTACACAGGTTATAATTCTTTCTTTTTTTTTTTTTTTTATGGAGTCTCACTCTGTCGCCCAGGCTGGAGTGCAGTGGCATGATCTCGGCTCACCTCAACCTCTGCCTCCTGGGTTCAAGCGATTCTCCTGCCTCAGACTCCCAAGTAGCTGGGATTACAGGTGTGCACCACTGCACTCGGCTAATAATAATTCTTAAACCATCCATATATGTTTATCCACTCTTTCTGTAATAGTTAACATTTCACAATAACAAAAATGTAAAAAGCAAAAAAAAAAAAAAAAAGGCCCAAACAAAAAAAAAAGAGGAAGCCTGGAATTTAGATGGGATTCACAGACTATTTAATTATTAATGAGTTTCTAGTCGTTGAGAGACAGATGAACAATCTATAGACTATCCCTGCTCCTTATAGTTCTCCTTACTGCCACCTCGCATTTGACTTCTCCTCTGCTTGTTCATTCCCCCACCATAGTTGGGAATGGAAAGAATGTGGAGGAACAAAGGCCACATGTGGGCTCTTTCGTTAATTAAATATGTGAACTTGGACAAGTTACTTAAACTCTTTGTTTCTTAACCTATAAAATGGAAGTAATCATTTCCTATAAGAATCTCTGTAGGGTTCTTAAACAGGAAATAAATGAGATAAAGCACTTACAACAATTTCTGTGTGGAAATGTCACTTCTTTTTGAATTTCATTTATCCATCCCCTGTATCTCCACCCCTAAATGTTTATGGAGAACTTGCCTTGTACTAGGCCCTTTGCTGGTTCCTAGGTATGCAAAGCCAATAAACCAAAGCCCCATCTTCAAAGTGTTCATAATTTAATAGAGGAAGCAGATGAAAAATACACGATGGTAAATGCAAAGGGTCAGTGAGACAAGTAAGGTTTAAACAATGCACTGAGGCATTCCAAGGGAAGGAGTCATTAACCCTGCCGAGGGTGGAGTGAGGCAGGGGCCTAGTCAGGGAGGACTGCCCAGGGAGACACTTGAGCGAGGTCTTGAAGGATGAGTTGGAATTTTCCAGCTGGCAAAAATGAGGGAGGAAAGGATAAATGTCCAGAAAGGGATCAGTATAGGCAGGCTTGGAAGGAGATGATAGATTGGGGAAATGGCAAGTTGCTGGGTATTAGGGTATTGAGGAGGGAGATGAAATTGGAGTAATCCACTGTGGTCAGAAATCAAAAGGCCACATTCACCAAATGTAAGAGTTTGGAACTTCTTCCCCAGGCAGTGGAGGGCTGTTGGGAGCAGGGGTGAGGAGGATCAGAGCTGAATTTTGGAAAAACCCCTTTGCCTCTGTGAGGACGGATGGGAAAGTCTCTACTTGCAGTGAGAGGTGAGAGGACTGAACTAAGGCGGTGGCCTTGGGATGGATAAAGGGGACATAGATTAAGAGTCATTTAGGAGACAGAATTGGGTGGACTTGGTACTCATTGATTCACGGTGGGGGTAATTGCTAGATTTCCAGCTTGTGCTAATAACGATGGCAGATAATAATACCATTAACCAAGTTAAAGGAAACCAACAGGTCAGCTGTGGGGTGAAGATAATAAGAAGTTTATTTTGGATTTACTGTGGGACATCCAGGCAGAGATTTCTAGTAGAGGGTTGGAAATGTTGTTCTGAAACTCAGGAGAGAAATGAAATGTGGACACAGAGATTTGGAAGCCATTAATATAGAAGCCAGGGGAATGTGTGGGGTGTCCCAAGCAATCGATGTTTGTTGAATCACTTGAAAAACATGAGCAGTGTACTCCCCTCAGTGCCTTTTTCCTTAGCATGTTTTTGGACCTGGATTAAGAATGTTTTCATTGAATACCTGAGATCCTTCACCCCAGATCATACAGATCATAGAGTAGCTGCTAATAACTTGGGTCCAGGTTACAGCTTAAATCTGGAGTGTTGGATTTTACCAAAGTCATTCAGGAATGACAGACAAGCAGAAAACTCTCAGAGTATTCTGACAGGCAAATCTTGTACCTAGATACTGATTAAGTAAAAATTTTGCACAAAATATTCAATGTAATAGCAAGATTCTGAGAATGTCAAGCTCTGTACTCTTCTCAGATGGAAATTTGGTGAGTAACTTATTAAAATTTTGTAGCATAAATAAAAAATCCCTGATGTTTAAAATTTTTCATATATTATTGTGATTTTCAGTAGCATACCTTGGAAGTTTCAGCCTTTTGTATGCAGAATCATAAAATTTTTTAGCCCTGGAAGGAGCCTTAAAGTCATTGAATCTAGTCGTTTAAGTTGGCAAGTAGAGACACAGAGACTAAGGCGACAGTGCCACGCAGGGCCACTCGATTTGGGATGAGTGACCAACCCGAGTGGCCATCTGAGTGCCCCAGCTGACCCCTGAGTCATTCCTTCCCCTTTCCACATCCTTCCTCTCAATGAAGTCCAAACTTGCTAAGGTTTCAGGATAAAAATGAACTAAAACTCAGCTGTCCAAATGAAAGGTTTTAATTTATTTATGAATTTAATGCATATCTGTGATGCTTGGAGCTAGATAAGAACAAAAAGCCAAGTGTGATTAAGATTTTCCCTTTGCCTCCTTCTGTCCCAGGTTTCTTGGCAGAATGCATTATTGGAGTTCCATAAGGACAGACCTGCCTGCAGGACAGGACAGTGACAAGGGTCTGATCTCAAGTAGGGTTGCCAGATTGAGCAAATAAAACTAGAGGATGCCCAGTTAAATGTGAATTTCATATAAGCCATGAGTAATTTTTTAGCATAAGTATGTCTTATTGGGATATTTGGGATACACTTATACTAAAAAACAGTATTCACTGCTTACCTGCAATTTGAAGTTAGCTGTGAGTCCTTCATTTTATCTGGCAATCCTAATCTTAAAGGACACAGATTTTTAAGCATTTACTGATTATTAAGGCAGTCAGAGTTAGCCCCACTACAGGTAGCTGATGTTTTACAAAATTGCAAATATCAAAACTACCTAGGATTCGCTGTTCTTTGTGCAAAAGTGAAGGAGCTTTTATGCTGTGCCACTCCCATCTCCTGCCCCCTAAATGGTAGTATCATGTGAGACCAATCTTTCACAAGATTAGCAAGCGTGGTGGCGGAGGGGTGGGAGGGCACAGACAGTGCCTCACTCTCTGTGTGTTCTAAAGTAGTTGCATTCGCCTTTGTCTTTAGTGGCACAGACCAATTTTGCAGGCACAGAACCAGAATTCATTACATAATCAGTGATTACAAAACCAGAGCTAAAATGTGGAACAATACAATGTTCCATCACAGAAAACCAGAAAAAGAAGCTTTTTGCAAGACAGTGTTTCACTCTTGGCGGATCCTCCATGTGAGCCTCGTTTAATGAGAGACTGAGCTAGTCCCACCGTACTTGCAGGGAGCCTCATCACAAAAAAAGGGCTGAGCGATGAGCGCAGTGAAATGCCAGCTGTGTCTTAGCAAATTAGCAGAGTTTGGCCACACGCTCAGTGGCAGTAAGATGTCATGACAATACTAGCTATAAGAGTGATTTGCAAGTTCCGCCCCTGTGTCCACACAATGAAATCACCTTCCCAGGTGGCTCCGATGTGGTCCACTGGAAGTGGTAGGGGTGGTGACAGCAGTGTCAGTGGAGGTCGGAAGAGGGTTAAAGTGATTTGACAAATCCAGAAAGAAACACAATTTAATCAATAGAATTGGGATATAGTTGCAAGGATGTTTGTAAAGTCACACCTAGAGCCATGGCCACATTTTCTCATGGCAGCATTGAGAATCATGCAGTCAGTGTCAATTTCAACAGAAAGGCTTTTATAGGACATATGAGTCTAATATTTTTTAAAAATTCATCATTCAGTCTTAATGTTGTGTAGAGTGAAAAATAAATGTTGAAAACCAGGCCATACTGAGTTTAAGAATATGGCTAATTGGCCTGGTGTGGTGGCTCATGCCTGTAATCCCAGCACTTTGGGAGGCCAAGGCAGGCGGATCACATGAGGCCAGGAGTTTGAGACCAGCCCGGGAAACATCGCGAAACTCCATCTTTACTAAAAATACAAAAGTCAGGGGGCGTGGTGGCATACATATGCCTGTAATCCCAGCTATTTGGGAGGCTGAGGCATGAGAATCTCTTGAACCCAGGAGGTTGAGGCTGCAGTGAGCTGAGATTGTACCACCGCACTCCAGCCTGGGAGACAGAGCAAGACTGTCTAAAAAAAAAAAAAAAAAGAATTTGGTTAATTGTAGGAAGTCATATGTGGCTGCTGCCATGGCCAAAATTCACATTAAACAATTATATAATAGTTCTATTTTCTGAAACTTTAATAAAGAATGGTATTGGGTGTCTACTGTGGGTCACATGTTTTACAGGAGATTTCTATGATCCCATCTAATTATTTTTAATTTATTTTTAAACTGTGATATGGTAGATATACATAACATAAAATGGATCATTTAAACCATTTTAAGTGTAATGCCACTAAACTATTAATTATTATTATTATTATTATATTATTATTATTTTGGTAGAGACAAGGTCTCACCACATTGCCCAGGTTGGTCTCAAACTCCTGAGCTCAAGCAGTCCTCCTACCTTGGCCTGCCAAAGTTTTGGGATTATAGGTGTGAGCCACTGCGTCTGGTGGCTCAGCATAGGTTTGTTTTGTTTTTTATTTTAGAAACAGTGTTCTTGCTTTAGTGCCCAGGCTGGAGTGCAGTGGTGTGATCATAGTTCACAGCAGTCTCCAACTCCTGGGCTCAAGTAATCCTCTGACCTTAGCCTCCTGAGTAGCTGGGACTACAGGCTTGAACCTGTACCCAGTTAATTTTTGTTTTTGGTAGAAATATGAGTCTTGCCATCTTACCCAGGCTGGTCTTGAACTTCTGGTCTCAAGCAATCCTCCTACCTTGGCCTCCCAAAGTGCTAGGATTACAAGTGTGAGCCACTGCGCCCAGACTTAATGCCACTGAATTTTAAGAATCAATTCAGTGGCATGAAGTGCATTCACAATGTTGTGGAACCATCATCACCGTCCATCTCTGGGACTTTCTCATCTTCCCAAATTGTAGCACTACCCATGAAACAATAGCTCCCCATTACCCTCTCCCTCCAGCCTCTGGCAACCATTATCTGACTTTCTGTTGCTATACATTTGCCTATTTGAGATACTTCATATATGTGAAATC
Source organism: Colobus angolensis palliatus (assembly GCF_000951035.1). Taxonomy (NCBI): domain Eukaryota; kingdom Metazoa; phylum Chordata; class Mammalia; order Primates; family Cercopithecidae; genus Colobus; species Colobus angolensis. Next base: position 7,270,142 of record NW_012113253.1, on the reverse strand, counting down.
ATACAATCTTTTTCCTTCTGTGTCTGACCAGTTTCACTCAGCATAATGTCCTCAAAGTTCACCCATGTTGTGGAGCATGTATTAGCTTATCTAATTCCTAGAACCTGAGAAATTGGTTCTACTATTACCCTAAGGAAATGGCACTGCCCCCACAAGCACTGGATCCTTCTGACTCTGAAATTAAAGTGAAAGTGAATGGTCTATCCTGCTGGGATTGCCCTATGGACACCATAAAGTGTGGCCACATCCTGGGGTTAAGGATCTCAAGTCCTGAGAATCATCCTGGAATAGGGTTTGGTGATGCCGTGGCAGGCGTTTTTGAGTTCTTTCAGCCTCCAAGAAGGGATGAAATGGGCCTGGGTGAGAAACAGAGCTGGTTGGTGACTTTCTGGGAACAAAGCCAATTTGTCCAAAGCAACTTTCAGAGGCCGTGAACCCTGAAATGATCCTGGTGCCTCATCCTGTCTCCCCCAAATCCCAATATGGAATTCGCAGTAGAAACAATACCAAACCATTCAACTAATGCAAGGATTCAACGAATGCAGGGAAACCCACATGGTCCCACTACTCCGATGCTTTTTTTTTCTCCCCAGAGACCAAGCTCGCTCTGTCATCCAGGCTGACTGCAACCTCCGCCTTCAGGTTCAAGTGATTCTCCTGCCTCAGCCTCCTGCGTAGCTGGGATTACAGGCATGCACCACCATGCCTGGTTAATTTTTGTATTTTTAGTAGAGATGGGATTTCATCATGTTGGCCAGGCTGCTCTCTAACTCCTGAGCTTAAGTGATCCTCCTGCCGCAACCTCCCAAAGTGCTAAGATTACAGGTGTGAGCCACTGTGCACGGCCCCTGATTTTTTTTTTTTAAATGTATGTTTTATTTTGACGTAATTTCGGACTTAGAGAAAAGTTGTAAAAATAATAGTTTTTCCTAAATGCTTCACGTAGCTTTCCTTAATGCCAACATCTTGCATAACTATAGTACATGATTAAAATTCAGAATTAACACACGTATAATACTATTAAACTTTGTTCAGGTTTAACTAATATTTTCACTAATGTTCTTTTTCTGTTTCCATATCCAATCCAGGATTCTGCACTGAATTTTGTTGTCATACGTCCTTACTTGGCTCCAACCTGTGACAGTTCCTCAGTCTTCCCTTATCTCTCACAATCGTGACACTTTTTTTTTTTTTTTTTTGAGATGGAGTCTCGCTCTGTCTCCCAGGCTGGAGTGCAGTGGCGCAATCTCGGCTCACTGCAACCTCCACCTCCCAGGTTCAAGCTATTCTCCTGTATCAGCCTCCCAAGTAGCTGGGATTACAGGCGCACCCCGCCATGACTGGCTAATTTTTTGTATTTTAGTAGAGACAGGATTTCACCGTGTTGTCCAGGTTGGTCTCAAACTCCTGAGGTCAGGCAATTGCCTGCCTCAGCCTCCCAAAGTATTGGGATTACAGGCGTGAGCCACCGCAACCCGGCCAATGATGATTTTCTATCTTCTTAATTATTTCTGTATTTATTTACTTTGAATTCTTCTGTAAGGAAAAGCTGTCTTTTCTCCCACATTTATTTATTAATTCAATTATTTATTGATACTAGTTTGGATACATGGATATTTATTTTATACGTTGATGCTTTAAACAATGAATCAAATGTCAAATTATTTTTAAATTTTCTTTCTTTTTTTTTTTTGGTGGAGTCTCACTCTGTTACTCAGGCTAGAGTGCAGTGGCACCATTTCAGCTCACTGCAACCTCCACCTCCTGTGTTCAAGCAATTCTCCTGCCTCAGCCTCCTGAGTACCCGGGATTACAGGCACCCGCCACCACACTCAGCTAATTTTTTGTATTTTTGGTAGAGACAGGGTTTCACCATGTTGGTCAGGCTGGTCTTGAACTCCTGACCTCAAGTGATCCACTCACCTTGGCCTCTCAAAGTGCTGGGTTACAGGCGTGAGCCATCGCACCCGGCTTAAAATTTCTTTTCTCTCTCCCATATTCATTCTCTGCCTCTTCTTCTGTTACCCAGCATGGCTGGTATCCTAACCATGGAGTGTGCCTAACTGTTGAGCCATTCTGCTGTGAAGAGATGGGGGTAAGTTCACGGAGAGCTGACATTTGAAGGATGGCTGGGAAGTCTCTGTGCTGGAGCAGGGCAGGCAATGGCAACGTGTGTTCTAGATACTGCTGTGACTCACCTGCAATGAGGAGCAGAATTCCTAAGGTCCCCAGGAGGGCAGGAAAGGTGGGGATCTTCACATTCAGCAACAATGGTCAAGAAAGAGAAAAGGAGTGGGGCTTCAGAACACCCGGGGCTTGACGATGTCTTACACTTGGTGTTTCTCAAGTCCCAGGGCTCAGGTCTGGAGAAAAGGTGATTGTGTAGGTCAGCGTCTCTAACCATAGAAAACAAGGCACTCACTAGGGTAAGCTCAAGGCCATCCTCAGGAATGAAGAGCTGTTGACTTTTCATTTTAAGTGTGGGTTCGGGTATATGAGGACAAAGTAATAATTTGGGTGAAAGGTCTCCCTTATGAAAGGATTCACTTTGAATCACAGAAAACAACTCCTCCTCCTAAGTACACCTTAACATTATTTCTTTTATTAGGGTAAGAGTCAAACTGGGACTGGTAATCCAGCCAAAAACTGGATTCAGGGTGTGCATGAGCCTTATTGACTCTCTATGCATCCATAAACCACCTTGTAATCCCCCACCTGACATTATGCCTGCCTGTCCTATTGAATCAGAGGTCCCCAAAGCAAGCTGAGGGTGCCTACCCTCTTGGGAGAGAAGGACCCACGCTCCATTCCTGCCACTATGGGTTTGTAAGTCTTCATAGACAGTGAGCCCCTTCCGCTTGGCTTCTCCTCCTCAGCTTTTGCAGGAAAGCTAAGGCTTTAGCCTTTCCTCGAGGGAGCCTTGGCCAATTTAGGGCAAAGCAGAACTGTGTTTGGTAGTAACCTCGGGTTTCTGTGTCACTCAGCATATGTGCAATGCGTATGTGTCTGTCTGCCTTCACTTTGGAGCATCTTCTGTGCACCAGGCCCCATACAAAGTGCTTTAGGTAAGTATCACTATCCCATGACACATGTTTCAGGTAAGTATTATTATCCCATTTCACACATGAAGACACTGAGACTCAGAGATTTCCACCACCATGGATGACACAAAGCTAGGACCGAGGTCTCTCCAGCCCCAAAGTTGAGCCTGTGTCCATCAAGCCATGCTGCTTTTGGAAGGGTGTCTGTCCAATGTCAGAACTTCTTTCATTCCCTGTCATTGTCCTTGTTGAATGTTGTATGTTCAGAACTTTTTCCTTGGCTTTAGGGTCTGGGTCACAACTCCACCGCACCCTCACGAACATGGTGCATCTCACCAGGGAGGTTCTTCCTCCAAAAGTGTGGACTCTTGGGGTGACACTGAACAGGGAGTCAGAGCTTCAGAGTTTGTGGTTTCCTGGGCAAATTCCAGAGTGAAAAGAACATGACAAGAATCACTCATTTGAGTGTTTTAAGATAATAAATTATTGTTCGTATTTCCTGAGCACTTACAAAGTGCCAGGCATTGTGACAAGCACTTCACACACATTATCTCACTATATTTCCAACTACCCCCAAGGTATAGGTCCCAATCCCTTACATGGTTCCATTCAGATCCAGGTATGTTTCAGAGTTCCAAAGTGTTCATGTTTTTAAGGGGCAAATCTGTGCATGTACTGTATTTTTCATAACGCCTCTCAGCAAGATCTGGGGTGACATCCATCATTAGACACTGATATTTCTGCAGCCGACATATGGATAATCGTGCTTAATGGGATAAATAAAAACTATATTATATAAAGTCTCATAAGCTTTCAGGTTAGGTTTTATCATCAAATGAATTTCCTGCAAACTTAAAAAAAACAAAAAACCTGTTTTTCAGAGCCCACTGGATTTCTGAATTGCTGACAAGGGATTATGGATCTGGAATATTATTATTCCCACTGTACAGATGAGAAAACTGAGGTTTAGAGACATCGGGGGCTTATCCAAGGTCATACCACTAAGTGGTGGAGCCAGGGTTAGGAGCTCGTTTGATGTGCTTGTACCCCTGCATTTTTTTTTTTTTTTTAAACCTCTGTTTTAACTTTAAAGCTTCACATGGCAGGAGATAAAAGTGTTTGGAGGCAGGGATTTGGAGATTTTTTGCTGTTGTTGTTGCTGTTGTTGCTCTTGTTGTTGTTGTTTTGGAGACAGGGTCTCACTCTGTTGCCCAGGCTGGAGTGCAGTGGCATGATCATGGCTCACTGCAACCTTGACCTCCTGGGCTCAGGTGATCCTCCCATCTCAGCCTCCCAGGTAGCTGAGACTACAAGTGTGCACGACCACATCCAGCTAATTTTTTGTAGAGATGGGGTTTCTCCATGTTGCCCAGGCTGGTCTCAAACTGCCAGGCTCAAGCATCCACCCTCCTCATTCTTCCAAAGTAGATAAAAGTTTTCAGACTCCATCGACTTTATTTCTCCATGAGGATCCACTTAGAGCTGACATCCAAATACATTTTCACTGGGAATGATTAATAAATTTTTCTCATAAATTGATAGGCTAGACCATATTTCTGTATCCAGTCACCTTCTCAAAGAGTTTAATGAAACAGAACATCATCATGTTCGGGAAGAGGAGGTGTGTAACTTTCCCATTTTCAGTAAGAAAATAGTTTGTCTCTTTCTGTTCTTTCCACCTTCATGTGTTTTCTTGTTTGGTTCCATTTCTGCTCTGGTTAATGGGCTCAAGGCCTCTGCTTTCCGTTCATCCAGGTACCAGGAGCCGCTGGTGTCCCCATCGCCTCATTCTTTTCCCCTAGGCAGGGCTTCTCCTCAGCATCTCATTGACCCCATTGTTCCAAGTTCTTGCCAATTCTCCCATCCATGGATTTCAATATGTAAACCCCATCTTGACAGCTACTTGCTGACTGAATATTAGAGAAATAGGATCGTTTCACTTAAACATCCACTACTTCATTCTAGAACTTAAAAGTTTGTGATTCCAGTTAAAGCAGACGAGCCTGTTTTTCAGGGAATTGCAGAGGACAGAGGTGAGGGGTGTGTGTGCATATTCTTGCTGCTTTGCCAAGTCTCCTGCCTCCTCCAAGTCACTAAGAATCAGGATACCTGGCCAGCTACTCAGCAAGACATCAGATTCCAGAGGGCAGACAAGAAAAGCAGGGAGAGATTCGCTTTTTGGCACTTGCATCTCTGCAGTTCAGCTGGTCTGGGCCTGAGCTAAGGGACTGTTACTGGCTACTGATTCTGGATAATGAGTTCAGAGACTGGGATCCATTGACCGGCACTTGGTTGACTTTGTCTCCACAGTTTTTCAATTAAGTAGATTGTTCTTCTGAAGGCAAGTTTGAAACATCCAAATTTTGGTGGGACAGAGCAATTGCTGGTATTGTTCAGGTTATTTGGTAGCATCAGAGTATGGGGAAAAGAAAAATAATACAAAGTGGATCTGTTCCCTTTTAAAATTCGTTTTTCCACAGTGATCTCTCTTCTAACAAAATCCCGTCTCACCCCTGATGATCTTACGAAAAACACTCTTTTGTTCTTCAAGTTATAAGAAAACAAACCACGGAAAGTAACTGATTTTCATTAAAAACTGATGAATGCTTGGGTCAAATCTCCTAATTACAGAGATCAAAGGAGAGTAATAAATTTTAACTCAAAGTTCTTTTTTTCTTCAAAAGAATAGCCTTCAGTGAAAACAAGTATCCTAACCCAATAAAGAAATCTGCAACAATCCATTCTCCTAGCTAATTTACTTAAGAGTTGTGTTTGTTTAAATTACACATGCTCTGGTGTGTCTGGCCTTCCCTTTCTTCTTTACAACTCAAGTCAGTGAAATACCAACAGGGTTTTTCTTTTGTTTCTTTCCCTTTCTTTCTTTCTTTCTTTCTTCTTTCTTTCTCTCTTTCTTTCTTTCTTTCTCTTTCTTTCTTTCTTTCTTTTTTGTGTGTGTTTTTTTTTTTTTTAGAGACAAGGGTCTCACTATGTTGCTCAGGCTGGTCTTAAACTCTTGAGCTCAAGCAATACTCCTGCCTCAGTCTCCCAAACTGTTGGCATTACAGGCGTGAGCTGCTGCACCCAGCCCACAGGGATTTTCATGGGCACCATTTCTTTTGACAATAAAACATCCCCCCATTTCTCCTTTGTTTATGTTTGAAGTGACTATGCATTTCAAGCCTCACAGATCCTCTCTTCTCTCACCTTTGATTCCAGGTGATGTTTTCTCCCCTTGACGATGCAGATCTGCAACCCATGGTTCTGTTCTCAGCTCCCTTGTTCCTTACTCTGCCCTCTGTCCCTCTTCCCTCTGTGGTTATCCATTGCTGTGACCTGATTGCCCTCCTATAAGCTGGAGACTAGCTCTCCAGAGCTAAGAACTCAGCAGCCTTCTCTTGGACTCCTCTGTTGGGATATTTTGTGGGCACCTCAAACTCAACATGTCCTGAAGTGTCCTTGTCACCCCCCACCACCCTTCCTCCCGCCATCACCGCCTCCACACCTTATTGGCCTCTTCCTCAACCTTAGTCTTTCTCTTAATCCTCAAGTTCAATGGATGGTTCTATTCTTTACTATTCTTCTAAACCAGAGTCATCCTCCGTCATCCTCTGTGATTCCTTCATCCCTCAGATCCTGTCAGGCACGCAGTTCTGTCAACACTGCTTCCCGACCAGCTTCGGAAGCCATCCCCTCTCCTCCATGTCACTGCATTGCCTCAGTGCGGGTCCTCCTCCCTCACCTGGACTACTCGACCTCCCGACACTAACTCCTACAGCCCTGGGTCATCCTCAACCACCCATCTTGACCTCATCCCAGACCAGTCTTTGGGTACTGTACTCTCACAGGAGTTAATTTTCTCAAACACAAGTCTGATTTTTTCCCCTCTTTGGGTATTCCTTTTCATTTACAAATGAAAACCCTACATTTTCAGCACTGTCTTCAAGGCCCTCCATGTTCTGGCTGCATTGTCTGCCTTGCATGTTTAATGGTATCTGATGCTTTTCACGAACCCTTGAATGTAGCATATGGCTTCACATCTCTGGGACTCTGCACAGGATGTTTCCTCTATCTAGAATGCTCTTTCCCCTCCCCTGCCTAGAAGACACTCACATGGTCATTCACGTCAACAGACATTTATCAAGTATCTACTACGAGCCCCAAGACTGTTAGGCAGTGGAGACAGAAAAGTGAGAAGGTGTGGTCCTCTTCCTGGCCATCCAGTTGAAACATCAGTCCTTGAAGCTCCCCTTAAATCTCCCCTCTCCAACCCCACCACCTATGGACAGTAGACTATTTTTCCTTACTAACCTTCTTTCCACTTGGTGCATAATTCCTTCATTGCACTTACATGGTATAACTTTTGTTTGTCTGCTGAGGCTCAGACCAATGTTCATTGCTTTGGAGGAGGAAGTATGTAGTTTAAGAATATATGTTTGTTTGTTTTTTGAGCACTTCCTTACTTTCTGGCCCTGCAAGATGCTCCAGAACCATCTCATATTTTCCCTGTCTCAGCCCTAGAATCAGCCATTTCTCCAAGGAGTAACTGGGCATTTAAAAATAGTAGACTTTTAAATATAAAAGTAATGCATTCTTTTTGCAGAAAATTTGGGGATTTTAAGAGGTTAAAAATACAACAATTCTCTCTCTGAAAAAAAATATATACATATGGGCACTAGCATCTGTGTGGTAGATAGAATTCTAAAATTGTCTGAAGATTCCTGACCCTTGGTGTGCATGCCTTCCCCTTGATGTAGGCAGGAGTGGTGAATATGATGGAATTTTACTCCAATGAATAGATTATGTTATATAGCAAAGGTGAAGAGGTTTTGCAGATTAATTAAGGTTGACTTTGAGTTAATTGAAAGGGAATTTATCCCGGGTAGCCTGACCTAATCAGGTGAGCCATTCAAAAGAGAATACAGGCCTTTGCTGAAAGGAGGGATCTGAAGCAGCGGAGACCTTCTCTTACTGGCCATGAAGAAGCAATTTGCTATGTTGTGGAAAAGGTTGTGTGCCAGGAGCAGTGGGTGGTTTCTAGGAGGTGAAGGCCTTAGTCCCACAACCACAAGCCACTGGATTCTGCCAGCAAATGGTAAGCTTGAAAGAAGATCCCAAACCTCATATGAAATTGCAGTCCTGGCTGACATAGTAATTTTAGCCTCATGAGACCTTGAGCAGAGACCCCAGCTAAAATGTGCCCCACCTTCTGACCCATAGAAATGGTGAGATAATAAATGTGTGTTGTTTCAAGACACTAAATTTGTGGTAATTTGTTACACAACAAGAAAAAACTAATACAATCTGATAGGCTTGTGTTGAATTCCTGTTCTTTAGTTACTACAAATGTGATCTTGGACTTAACCTCTCTGAGTCTGAGTTTCCTCATCTTAAAATGGCTAATACCTACCTGTAAAAGGAGCAATAGTAAAACCTACTTTATGGTACATTTGTGAGGGTTAAATGTGCTCAGCATATTCGAGTCGAATGAATGAATGATGCTGAGTGTCTTTAAAGAACAAATATAGCACATGTACCGTCTGAACCTCAAGTAAAAATTTTTTTTAAAAAAGAACAAGTATAAACACAAGCCTTTTCATCTAATATTTTTTTCTAATTTAGTGCTGGTATAATCCTAGTTTACTCATATACAAAATTAGGGACCATCCAGATGACATTTTAGATGCCTTCTAGTTACACATTCTATAATGCTGATAATCTTGAGATAAGGTCTCGGAATAATAATCTTAAAGTTGCCAAAAAAAATTGGTATTCTTAAAGAGTACCCTAAAGGAGACATTTGTTAATGAGATGTTCTTCTCTCCTGAGCCTCTCTCCTGAACCAGTCACTATCCCCAATACAATAATGTCAAGTATTAATATCCAGATGTCTGCACTGACATTGACAGCATTAGTGCAAAGGTTTTGCCAGCTGAAAATGCAAAATAGTTTTTGATCAAATGTTAAAGACACATTTGACACATATGGATTCCTTTGATTTTTTTTTTTTTTAGACGGATTTTCCCTCTGTTGCCCGTGCTGGAATGCAGCTGGAGTGCAGTGGCACCATCTCGGCTTGCTGCAACATCTGCCTCCCGGATGTTCAAGCGATTCTCTTGCCTCAGCCTATCAAGAAACTTGGACTACAGGCACACACCACCACACCTGGCTACCTTTTATATTTTTAGTAGAGACAGAGTTTTGCCATGTTGGCCAGGCAGGTCTTGAACTCCTGACCTTGAGTGATCCACCCGCCTCGGCCAAAGTGCTGAGTTACAGGCATGAGCCACCGCACTCCGGCCTCTTTGAATATTAATATATAGTTCAATCAAACCCAAAATCCTAGTAATAGGAGGAATATGACCTAAAAGTAGAAATAAAGAAGTGCATATACTTAACAGGTGATGAGATTTTGTTTTACTTATGCTTTTCTCTGAAATGCCATGGAAGATTCAGTCCCTAATATTTGGCAGAGGGAGGTGATAAGGAATCCTTCTATAACTGTTGCTGCTGCTATTTGGACAAGTAGAATATATACACATACATTTTATTATGAACACAAATGTAAACATTGACTTACCATTGGGATGTTTGGCAACTGTCTGTCAACTAAGATCCCAAAGGGATCCTGATGACTATCCAGAGATGTAGTTTATCTTTAGAGCTACCTTTCAACATCAAGTGATACTCCAGACTTATCTACCTCTTAGCGAGAGGGAACAGTAGAACGTCCTCTCGGAGGTGCACACCTTGGTGTGCTATGGGGAGGTCCATGTTGTGCCAGCACTATCTCTCCTCAGCCATAAGGCTCACGTTAAACTTCTCAGCCAAAAGCAGAAGATTGTGTTCCCTAAAAAGCCTCTGTTAACCATATACTACCTGAGCAACAGCTTGCGAAGAATGAAATTCAAAAAGAACAACTAGTCAAGGGGTGTGTGTGTGTGTGCGTGTGTGTGCGTGCGCACGCACGCCTATGGATGGGGAGAAATGGCACAACCAGCTCTTCCTAACCCACCCCTGCTCCCAGCAGACACACCCATGGTCACCTTGGCTGTACCAGGGTGGAGATGGAACCACAAAGGGTCTTGCCATGGTTAGGACAGCCCTGAGGGAAGTAAAGGCCCTGTGTTGCTCACAATAGTACAGCCTTGTCCTCCAAGGGAGGTGAGGAACAGGTAGGCCTGTGCAGGGGTATCTGTGATTATATAGGTGGAGAAAGGAGAGACTGAATGCTGTCAGTCCCCGAAGATGCAGGAGCCTCAGACAGGCTACAAAACTCCTCCTCCACAGGGTGACCACAGCTGGAACAGCCCCAGAAGCTGCAGCTCCTTCACTGTGGCTGTTCCAACACTGGGGTCGGCTCAGACCCAGGCAAAACACCAGGTCCCAAGATACACTTGGTTTATGAAAGGCCTCCCTTCCCCTTGGTGATGAGGTGCAGCATAGGGTAGAAAAGGACCACGTCCCTGCCTCTGGGACTGAGTCAGTTGTGGATGCTGCACAGTTACCAAAAACCTGCCTATGCCTGGTCTCAGTAGCCCCACCAGACAGCAATTGTTATTGTGATCGTTGTTCTATAGAGGAGAAAACAGTTTCAGCAAGGTTAATGGGCTTGCCCAGACAGCGGTAAAAATGACCCCTAGCTCAGGCCTCCTCAGCTAGACCTTTCTGCAATTTTGTGCTCTGTCTGTCTGATATTCTGGGGCAGGAAAGAGAGTCCAAGGCAAGGATCTCAAGACTCTCTTAATCACCAACACCCTGCAAGTCAGTTTGGGCAACAGCACATGGACTTGTTCTCTGCCTGGTTTTCTAGTTGAGCTCGTTCCCCACAGTATGGGGAAGCTTTAAAATGGCCTTTCAGCTGTGCATGGTGAGAGAAGGCATACAGCACGTGAGTACCTTGCATATGGGGGAGGAGGTGAGGAGCTTAGGGGGAGGGAGTATTGCCAACCCCATCTCCTCCCAGGAGGCAGGAGAGCTCAGGTCCACAGCATGGACTGTGGAGCCAGGTAGAGCTGAAACCGAGTCTTAACCTCTGCAACGATTAGTTACATGACCTTGAGCAAGTCGTTTACTTTTTCTAAGTCTCTGGCTCCTCAACAGTGAAAAATGGGAAAAACGATGGCATCTCTCTTACGTTATTAAGATGATTATATGAGATAAGGAATGCAAAGCAGTTAGCACAGTGCCAGACCCATTGAAAGAATTCCTTAATGATATATAACACGTGCCATGGAACACCCATTTATTCATTCGGCAAGAATTTATTGAAGGCCACAGCTCTCTCCAGTGGTGTGCTAAAAATTTTATACCTGGGGCTTTACTCACATTGGTCTCCTTAGAATCGAATCACACAAATAGTCCTTTATCTATACATATTATAATATGTGCTGGTTGTATAGACATGGAAAACGGGTTTTGGTGCTTAAGTTATTTCTGCCCTTTATCTCTGCTTTATTTCCAGCATGAGGATGTAGCTGAACGCATATGGGATTGGAGTGAAGGTAATTGCATACTAGCTGTGAACAGCTGGGCAAGCCACTTAGCTTCTCCAAGTCTCTGCTTCTCACCTGCAAAATGGGGAGAATCACACCATCCCAAATGGATTGTTGAGTAAATGCAGCAATGGGCTTGGGTAAAGCACCAGACTTGGGGCAGATGCTCAAGACATATTAGTTGTCCCTCTACATTTCAACATGTTTTGGTGGAATTAGGAGGCATTCACTCACGGCCATTCCCAGCCTCCACCCACCACTCCTCAACCCCTGCTGCTAAAGTGGACTCAAGCCTGGCTGTCCAGTCCTCTTCTCTCAAACCAATTTGAGGCTTTGCGCAGGAGATTTCAGAAAAGGGTGGAAAGAACAGTAAGAAGCTGCGGGCAGAGGCAGCTGTTGGAGGTGCTGGAGGGTTTGGGAGATTTATGGGCCATGTGGGAGCAGTGGGCTCAGCGTGGGGCCAGTGCACGGGGGAGGAAACTGAGGCAAGGGCCCACAGGAAAAGCAGAGGCCGATGCCAGAAGCAGAAGGCTCTGTGCTCTGCAGGCCCTCCCCATTGTCCTCCTTTTGCTGGTCTGCTGTGGTCTCAAAGCAATATACTTCATAGACTGCTTCACAGCGCATTTCTGAAAATTAAGAGGCATTTCTTCATTCATTCACTGAGTAGCAGTGGAGCAACCTCTCTGTACCAGGCGCATAAAATAATAAATTTGATCATCTCTGTCAACAAGAATAATGAGGGAACAGGTTTGAGCGTGATGAGGAGGGAGTGAGAGCGAGAGAAAGTGAGTTCTGATACGTTTCTTATGCTTTTGTCAATAATTAAATCTCTTCTTAAGGCGGGGCATGGTGGTAGCTCACGCCTGTAATCCCAGTACTTTGTGAGGCTAAGGTGGGAGGACTGCTTGAAATCAGGAGTTCCAGACCAGCCTGGGCAACATAGCATGATGCTGTCTCTATTTATTTTTTCTGTTTTGCTGTCTCTATTAAAAAAAAAAAAAATTGCTGTTCTTAAGAAGCCCCTCCCTGTCCCATAATTCTGTATTCTAGATGAAAGCAGAATAGAAACATCACCATTTCACAAGGGTAGAGCTGAGCACTTGGCCACCTCATACACCTGCAAGCCCCGTATACATCCACCAGAGTGTCTTCACAATGTCATGCCCTCGTTTCAGTGTTTATTCCTCAGCCCTCCCCTCTGCCACACCTAGCCACCTCTTATTGGTTAGTGGGATAATAGTAACATTACTGAAAGCCTACTCCTGCCAACATTTCTGCTCCCATCTTGGCAATATTAGTGTGATTCTCAGACCATACTTTCAGAATATAGCATAGTCCCTGTGCCCAGCCTTCCATTTGAGTCTGTGAGAGCTAAAGACTCAGGCACCACTGACATTGTGCTATTCACACACAAGGACATGCTTATCCTAGAACTGACTTAGGGAGTTTTTCCCAGATTACATTTTTACATTTAATTTTTATGTGTTTTTTATAGGCAGAGTTAGATACAGCAAGAATGTGCCTGCATATGCACACATGCACATATATGCAGGCACACATGCACGCATGCACCACTAGAGTGTAAAGTATCTTTTGGCCCAATCCCTTAGGTCACCTGGAATGCTTCTAGTTCACAGGTGCTGTGAGCGGGTCACATTCTAGAAATGGTGCTTTAGGGTGGTTCTGGGGCCATCTTTGCTGAAAGAGCAGGGCACATGGGTATTGGGCACCTGCTTTGCCTCCCCCAGAGCAGCTGGGAAGTGCTAGATTGTCCTTGTGAGAGTCTGACCTTGCCTTGGAGCAAAGAGAGATGAGAGGCTCCCAAAACACTATGGGAGTGTGTGTGTGTGTGTGTGTGTGTATGTGTGTTTGCACAGGGACATTTGGTGCTTGGAAAGATTGAGCCTCAGCCTCCTGGAATGCATGTCCTACTGAGGACTTCTAGCTCTTCCTGGATCCTTATACGCCCATTTGCTATTGTAAACAGCTATATGACATTGTGACACTATTCCAAACCCTATTCATAGCAACCACATACCTAATAGCCAAGGGATAACCATAGTATCTTCCTTTTCTGAAGAACCTTTCAGCAAAACATTTCAGAGAATTTTACCAAGAAAACAATCCCATCCCCTCCTCCTTCCATTTGACAGGTGGAGACGTGAGGCACAGTGAAGTCAGAGGAGCCTGGTCAGGAGGTGAGTCAGAAGTGAAGCAGGGCTGCACCTGGTGACACCTATTTCCTCCCTTGTGGTTTGGTCCCTGCCTCATAGGCTTCCTGGAAAGGTGTAGCTTCTTCATGGCTTATTTGTTGAGTAAACACTGCCATGAGCTTTCACATGTTTCCCTAGGTTGCAGGAGGTTGTGTCTCTGAGCAAAAAGTAAGTGTTGAGGCCGGGCACAGTGGCTCACACCTGTTATCCCAGGCCTTTGGGAGGCCAAGGCAGGAGGATCGCTTGAGCCCAGGAGATTGAGACCAGCCTGGGCAACATGGTGAAACCCTGTGATGTGGTTTGCCTGTGTTCTCACTCAAATCTCATCTTGAATTGTTGTTCCCATTATCCTTTGATATTATGGGAGGGACCAGGTGGAGATAATTGAATTATGGGGGCAGTTTCCCTGATCCTGTTCTCGTGATAGTGAGTTAGTTCTCATGAGATCTGATGGTTTTATAAGGGGCTTCCCCCTTTGCTGGGCACTCATTCTTCTTGCTGCTGCCATGTGAAGAAGGAAGTGTTTGCTTCCCTTTCTGCCACGATTGTAAGTTTCCTGAGGCCTCCCCAGCCATGCTGAACTCTGAGTCAGTTAAACCTCTTTTCTTTACAAATTACCCAGGCTCAGGGAGTTCCTTATAGCAGCCTGAGAATGGATAATACACCCTGTATCTTCCAAAAATTTAAAAATTAGCCGGGCATGGCGGCGTGTGCCCTATATTCCCACCTACTTGGGAGGCTGAAATGGGACGATAGCTTGGGCCTGGGAGGTCAAGGATAGAGTGAGCCAAGATCATGCCACTGCACTCCAGCCTGGGCAAAGAGCAAGACCCTGTCTCAAAAAAATAAGTAAATAAATATAAATAAAGTAAGCACAGTACAATTAAAAGGGCTTGTTTGTCACCTCTGGTCAACACAGCGTAGGATTTATTTGTGCCCCTCAGGGTCCAGTCTCTTCCTGTTGAGATCTGTTGCAACACCGTTCAGCAGTTCTTTGGCAAAATTACTGCTTAGTAAGCCTCACAATGTCACAACCCATCTTCTACCCCAGTTTGTGAGAGCAGAACTACTGGGGTATCCGCGGCATCTATTTCATCTGGTGTCATATCATCCCATTTCCATGAAGATCAGCTTTGGCAAACTTTCTGTCCCTTGACTTTTCACGTGGCCACCAGTTCTGTCCCTGGATTCTTTTTCCCAGGGGAGCACTTTGCTCTTCCCTAATCCGAAGAAAGAATTGGAAGCAATCACACTTCCCCCTCTATTGAAACTAAGACTTATATTTATCAAGGTTTCAAAAATTTAGGGTTTTATAGAGATAAGGGCAAAGAAGAAATGTTCCCAAGGATAAGAAAATAGAAGGACTTCTGATTCCATTACAACATAATCATGACATGGGAGTTCAAAACAATTGCTTCTATTGCCAACTGGTGATCACTCCTTTCCACTTTTACAGTCAGAAGCTCTAGGAATATATTTTTTAAAGATAGGTGTGAGAGAAAGCAGGTTTGGTTTCCATTTTTCCTTTGGTAGATAGTCAGCTATGAATGCTTTCTTTAAGAGTATTTGTAAATGTGCCCAGAGGTTAATGAAAACTGAGAACATTTGATGTGGCAAAATAATGCCAGCTTTGTGTGTTCTCCCGGAAGTTCCCTGAGCTTGGATCCTAAGTTGGAACTATTTTCTCCAATATCTTAAAAGATAACATGAAATAAAAGGCAGAGAAACTTCATATACTCTAGAAAAGTAATATTTACGAGCAAATAAAGGAGTGCCTCAATTTATCTGTAGATAAATTTATCTACAATTTATCTGTAGGAAAAAAATCTCTGAGGTGCTAAAATAGTTATGACAAAGCCCAAGCACTTATGTATTGCTAACTAGGCGAGCGGCCCTTTGATGATGCTTCAAGGCTATTGGTTCCACCTCATTTCTACGGGACTTAATTATATTAGAAGCTATTTACAGTTATCTGTAGGAGATGGATCCTAGCCAATAGGAAAAGAGCGTTTGAAAAGGGGCAACATTTGGGGCAAGCAGGGATCGGATAACAGAAGTGACATCTAGGAGTGATGGCTAGAAAAGAGATAACAAATAAGTACGTTTAAAGCATCATTTAAGAATGATTAGCCATAACCATAAGCATGATTTATGATGAAAGAGTTAGAATATATTCATCATCATCCTCCACTGAACAGAGCAAGGATATATGCAATTCATTTCAGGTATTCTGTCAAAACGTGGCTAGGAGGATAGGCTGCATGTGCAAGCGTGGGAACCACCCCCTTAAATGGAATGCGATGTTGTTCAGCAAGGAACTCCGGAGACATCCTTCCGCCGTCGTGCCAGTGGAGGGCGCGGCGCTGGCTTCCTCCCTGAGTCACTCACTGTTTAAGGGCAGCCACTGGCTTCCAGGCCGCGTCCCCTCCGGTAAAAAGGGGCGTGCTTGGTAGAGATCCTTGAGACCTTTGATGGCAGGATCTGAAACAAGGCCAGGCCCCATTATAGGGCAATTACCCTTTAGGCTGATGAGTGCAGAGACACTGTAAACGCACCTCTGTGGAACACAGACGACACAGGAAAGGCGTTTGGCAGTAATACTACGACACCACCGAGAGGCCCGGGAAGCCCGCGGGAACGCAGGAGGCGGGGCGGGAGAGGCCGCACCACACACATCCCACCTTCGGAGCCCTGTCCTAGCTTAAGCTGAGACCACTGGGAGGGATTGGCTTCTTTGTTCCTCTCTTTCCCCGCAACCTGCGAGAGCGAACTGGAGAGAGGGACTCACCTAGCTTTAGGCACACTTAAAGCAGCCTGCCAGAAAGGAAATGCGGGGGCTGCACCTTAGAGGCGGTGGAGGCCAGGGTGAAAGTACAGGGGGGCGACCACTTCTCCCACCGCCCACCCCGGTTCTCATCCCCGGCCTACCCTCCTGCCCTCTGCCCAGAGCCCAGACTACATGCAAGGCCGAGCGCTAGATTCCGGAGATGACACGATGAAGGTAGGAGGTGACATTTTAAAATGTCCCTCAATTCCAGCACTTTGAGAGGCCGAGGGGGGCGGAATACTTGAGGTTAGGAGTTCGAGATCAACCTGGTCAACATGGTGAAATCCTATCTCTACTAAAAATAAAAGAATTAGCCGGGCGTAGTGGTGCACACCTGTAGTCCCAGCTACTCGGGAGGCTGAGGCAGAAGAGTCGCTTGAACCCAGGAGGCGGAGGTTGCAGTGAGCCAGGATCATGCCACTGCACTCCAGCCTGGGCGAAAAAGCCACACCTTGTCTCAAAACAACAGCAGCAGCAGCAGCAGCAACAACAACAACAACAACAGCAATAAAACCACAACAATACTGATGGAGGTTTTCTCCCCAGCTTCCTGTCTGTAGTCTTCACTGTCCAATACGAAGCCACTAGCCACATGTGGCCATTGAGCTCTTGAAATGTGGCTGGCGCTGTCAGTGTAAAATATGCACCAAGGTTAGAAGGCTTGGTTGAAAGAAAAAGCAAATTATCTCATTAATAACCTTTTTATACTGATTACATGTTGAAATGATAACATTTTGAATGTATGGGTTAAATAAACTATATTAAAATTAATGACACCTGTTTCTATTTGCATTTTTTTCTTCGGGTTTTTTTGTTTGTTTGCTTTTTTTTGTTTTTTTTTAGATGAAGTCTCGCTCTGTCACCCAGGCAGGAGTGCAGTGGCACGATCTCGGCTCACTGCAACCTCTGCCTCTCAGGTTCAAGCGATTCTCCCATCTCAGCCTCCAGAGTACCTGGGACTACAGGTATGCATCACCCCGACCAGCTAATTTTTTTGTATTTTTAGTAGAGACGGAGTTTCACCATGTTGGCCAGGCTAGTCTCAGACTCCTGACCTCAAGTGATCCGCCTACCTCAGCCTCTAAAAGTGCTGGGATTACAGGCATAAGCTACCACGCCTAGCCTATTTTTGCACTTTTTAGTGAGGCTACGGCAAAATTTAAAGTTATATAGATGGCTTGCATTAGGTTTTTCCTGGATGGTGCTGCTCCAGGCAGCTCCCACTGAGGCCGCTCGGGTTGGAAGTCCTTGGCTAACTCCCTTAGGGTCACAGAAGGGAAAGGTCTTTCCTAGCCTTTAAGTTTCAATAGTTTGGGCCTATGGGGAAAGGGAAGCACTCTGGCAAAGGCAGTAGATCCAAGAAGGGTCCATGAGATTTCCAAGCCACCTTCCCACCCTACCTCCCAGATCAGGTAAGGAGTCCTCAGGGTGGAGAGAGCAGGGAGAGCTCAGGTTCTGGGGAGCTCCTGAGAATGTCAGGGGAAGCAGATTGGTCACCGCACAGGATCATACTGAGCACTGGGCATGTGTGCCTGGACTGCTCTAGGGTGCTGGGCTTTCAATGGTGAGAAGTAGACAGAGTCCCTTTCCCCAGGGTATGTAAGACAGAGCATAAGCCTGTGAACAAATGATATTTTAAAATGTCAGGCACTGCCAAGTGCAACAAGGACTCAATGATATGTTTGTGGGACCGGACAGCACTACGTGGAGCTTGGTTCCCACTCTCCTGCCCTCCCTAAGTACAGCCCTTGGTGGAGGTGGCTGTGTGATGGGTCCAGGTGTTACCAGTGGAGGGTGTCCAGGTTCTTGGTGTCTTGAACAAAGATTTGGACAAAACATACAAACAAAGCAAGGAAAGAGTGAAGTAACAAAAGCAGAGATTTATTGAAAATGAAAGTACGTTTCACAGCATGGGAGCAGGCCAAGTGTAGGAGCTTAAGGGCCCTGTTAGAGGAGAAGTTTTGGGAGTTTAAGGGCTGGGCGTGGTGGCTCATACCTGTAATCCCAGCACTCTGGGAGGCCGAGGCGGGCGGATCACGAGGTCAGGAGATCGAGACTCTCCTGGCTAACACAGTGAAACCCCGTCTCTACTAAAAATACAAAAACAAAATTAGCCAGGCGTGGTGGTGGGCACCTGTAGTCCCAGCTACTCAGGAGGCTGAGGCGGGAGAATGGCATGAACCCAGGAGGCGGAGCTTGCAATGAGCCAAGATTGCACCACTGCACTCCAGCCTGGGCGATAGAGTGAGACTCCGTCTCAAAAAAAAAAAAAGAAAAAGAGAGAGAGACTTTTTGGGAGTTTAAATATCCTCTAGAGGTTTCCATCGGTTACTTGGTACATTCCCTATGTAAATGAAAAGGATGAAGTAAAGTTACAAAGTCACTTACTCGGCGTATGCCCTATGAAGAGGATATTTCCTGGCATAGCTGAAGTGTGAATCAGCCTTAGGTTCCCTGCCCCCACACCCGATTTTCCTGCCTCACAGGCACATGGCAAAGGCAGTGCCCCAGGTCTACCTGGGCCAGCCATAGAGCAGGCAGCAGAGGACCTGTGGGTGCCTAGAGAGCTGGGCCCATAGAGGCCACGTGGTCAGGGCTAGTGATAAGAAGCCGGTGGTGAGAACTGGAGCCCCTGGACGACGGGGCAGCCTGTGTCTAAGCAGGGGCTGTGGCTCAGCTTCAGCAGATTCTTGCCGTAAAGGAACATAAGCCTGGTACTAGCAGATCTAATTTTTCAGGAGAAATAAGAAATCTGGATTTCATGTGAACTATTCCAACTTTTAAACTTTTGCATGAAAAAAATTCCCCGGTGTAGGCCAAAGGAAAGTTATCTGCAAGCCAGATGTGGCCTCCAACTACAATATGGAACGTGGTGTTGTTGGAACGCAGAAAAAAATACCCCGAAGTAAGGGGCTTTGGCATGCTGAGAGCTTTGAACTGAAGGAGATTGGAAGGCCTCAGAAGCAGCCTCAGGTGCAAGTTCTCTCTGACCTTCTCCTGCCCTCTGTCTCTCCCCTCTTTTTCCCCTGAAGCAAGTCATAGAAACCAGAATTCCTCTTCCCCAAGGTGGGCAACAGAAACTAGAACCCCTCCCCCCTACAGCAAGCAATAACATCTAGAAAGGCCACACTCTCCCTTTTCCTTTGAAGACCCTCATTCCAAGTGGGGTCCTGCGCCACACCCGGAAGGAAGAAATGCTACACAGAGCCCAAGAAGAATCTGAGCAGATGGGTCCCCCTCAGTCCGTTACCATTAGATCACACCTTTTTGCCCATCACATTTTTACACAGTTGTCCCTGCTTTGTTGAACCTAAGCATAAAAATGGACAATTTTTTTCTTTGGGTCTTTGGGTCTGAATAGTCCTGTGTCACAAAAAACTTTGATTAAACAAATCTGTTATGTTTTTCCCTTGTTAACCTGTCTTTGTTATACAAGTGTCAGCTATGACCCTTATGATGTGTGAGGAAAGGGATCACACCTTTCCGCCCCTACAGTAGAAACTGAGGCAGCATCCTGGGGTGACTTGTTTCCTCCACTCACCACCCTCCAGCCACCAGAAGCGTCCTTCTACTCCTTGACCATCACCTCTAGGGACTTTGTGTATAGCTCCAGTTTGTACCCTCTCCTCTACCTTCCCCCATGCCCTCACCCTTTTGCTGGCTGACTCCTTTTTCCCCTTAAGGGCTTAGCAGAGCATTCATTTCAAACTTTCCTTGCTGCAGCCCAGAATAAGGAATGCATTTAATATCAAGCCCCAGAACACAAATATAACAGAACTATTTATAATATAGTGGAGGATGGGGCCTTCAGAATGGGAGGTGAGCAAAAATGAGTTTAGGTAAGACTGAAAATGGAACAGCATTGTCTCAACATTAATTCAGCTGCTATTTATTGAGTTTTTACAGTCTACATGGTTACAGGGACACAGGGATGAGCAACTGTACAATTATGCTTTAAATATTCCTATTTATTGAGTTCCTACTACTTATAAGGTATTTTCACTGTTTACTAACTTTAGGGATCACTGCAAGATAACAGTCTAGTGGAGACGTAAGAAATTATTTACAATGATTGCTAAAACAATGGTCTTTGGTTGGGTGTGGTCGTCCCAGCAGTTTGGGAGACTGAGGCAGGAGGATCACTTGAGTCTGGGAGTTTGAGACCAGTCTGGGCAACATAGTGAGACCCCGTCTTTACAGAAAATGAACAAAAATAGCCAGGCATGGTGACATGGACCTGTAGCCCCAGCTACTCTGGAGGCTGAGGCAGGAGGATCACTTGAGCTGGGAGGTTGAGGCTGCAGTGAGCCAAGGAAGTGCCACTGCACTCCAGCCTGGATGACAGAGTAAGACTCTGTCTCAAACCAACAACAAAACAAAACAATAGCCTTTGACTTCTAGTGTATTAATGAAAGTGTCTTAATAGTCTAGTGTATTAATGAAATACACTAGACTATTAATGAAATACACTAGACTAAATTAATAATAGTCTAGTGTATTAATGAAATCCACAGACGGTTCATGGTGGTGAGCAAGGTGTTGGATAATTTCTTTTCATAATCATCGCCCACTTTCAGGTTTTAGCCCACTAAGCCATCAGGTGTATACATTTTCAATCCTATAACCTTCTACTTAGTGTGGTTGACCTGTTTATTGTAATAGAGTTTTGCTATCCACTCGCTGTTTCTCTGAGAACACTGATCCCATTTGCCTGCCTTGTAGATTATTTTACAAATACAAATGGTGAAATTTCTGTCTTACACATAATGTAGCTAAGCTAACTGTCAGGACTCATCTTGCTTTTCTGTTTTGTTCTTTGTTTCTTTTTTTTTGAGACAAAGTATCACTCCTGTCGCCCAGGCTGGAGTGCAATGGCGTGATCTCTGCTCACCGCAACCTCCGCCTCCCAGGTTCAAGTGATTCTCCTGCCTCAGCCTCCTGAGTAGGTGGGATTACAGGCATGCACCACCATGCCCGGCTAATTTTTTATTTTTAGTAGAAACGGGGTTTCTCCATATTGGCCAGGCTGGTCTCGAACTCCTGACCTCAAGTGATCTGCCTGCCTCGGCCTCCCAAAGTGCTGGAATTATAGGTGTGAACCACTGCACCCGGCCTCATCTGGCCTTTCTAATTCACCAGACCTTGTGCCATAGCTGCTGATTAAACTTTCTAAAAGTGGCTGTTCCTAGTCACTGTATCCCTTATCATTCATTTTTTAAAATTCCATTTGTTTCATTAATTTATAAATTTATTTCATTTATTTATGTTTTTCAGCTTGTGTCTCTGAATGTAATTTCTCCTTGGAGGTTTTTGCTACTGTGTCAACCCAGGGAGTCTACCCTTTAAGCTTTAACCAACATTTAGGTTTTCTTGCCATAATTAAAGTTAAAAATGTGTTGTTTAATCTGCCTTGCAGAAAAGTAGGAGCCCTGCTAGAATTCCTAAAAATGTTTTGTAATAATCTAGTTAGCTTGATATTAGACTTTTCCCTTGTGTGTATAATTTAGATTTTCTCCCCTTACCTTTATTTCATTATGTCTGATTACATCTGTTATATGATGCAACTTAATTTCCCAGCCTTTCTTTGTGTTTTGAACCAACATATGCTTAACTACTGTACAATTATGATTCATCCCCCCGACTTATATTAAACTACTCCCACTCTCCAGTCCTCCTGCTCCAGAGCCAGCTTGGGGCATTTATGAAGTTTGGTCTCTCTCATGTGGGAGTAACAGGCCTTTAGGGCTTCCTCAGTGGGAAGTGGGGCATGTCCGTACCAACACACATACAGTGGGCACGTCCCCAAACACAGGAGGGAGTTAAGATGCTTGGCTCCTGTTCCCCTACCTGCCAAAGTATGACTATTCCTTACAGTTAGGCAAGCCCTCCAGAGATATACTGTACCTTTACAGTAGGAGACTGAGGGGCAGCCGTGTGATTTGTGGTCTTTCTTTTTCTTTTCTTTTTCTTTTTTTGTTTTTGTTTTTGTTTTTTTGAGACAGAGTCTCGCTCTGTTGCCTAGCCTGGAGTGCAGTGGTGCAATCTTGGCTCACTACAACCTCCACCTCCTGGGTTTAAGTGATACTCCTGCCTCAGCTTCCTGAGTAGCTGGGATTACAGGCACCTGCCACCACACCCAGTTAATTTTTGTATTTTTAGTAGAGATGAGATTTCACCATGTTGGCCAGGGTGGTCTCGAACTCCTGACCTCAGGTGATCCACCCACCTCAGCCTCCCAAAGGGCTGGGATGATGGGCATGAGCCACTGTGCCCAGCCAATCTGTGGTCTTTCTTTCCCACTCCTAGCTTCTACTTCTGTGGAAACAGTAAATGTATTAGGGGAGCGTTTACCCAGTTGTTTTAAGGGAAAGACCTGCTCAAAGGCTCCTGGGAGGAACTTAGTCATGTGGTCACTCAGCTGCAAGGGAACCTGGGAAATGTGGTCTTTGCTTGAGCCACCATGTACTCAGCCAGACCTGCTATCATGGGAAAAAGGGGAGAATGGGTAGAGGCACAACTAGCACTGGGCCATGGGTATCAAGAACCACTCCCAAGCAGAACCACAAACCTACAGTCCAGAGCTCAGGAGCCCAACGTGATAGCTGGGAGTCAGTCAAGTTCTCAGCACACCTGCTGTCACCACTGGTGACATCTTAAAGGCACTGTGTGGCTTCTGAGGATGCTGGAGGGAGGATTATTTTCAGGAGTCCATGAGGACCAACAAATGTGTTTCCCACTGAGATTGTTTTCAGGATTTGAATTCCTTAGCATATCTTAGGATTTCTGACATACTAAGTGGATTTTAGCCGGTCCCCCTCTGCCCATGGTGACCTTATTTTCAGAACAACAAAGAAGGGTATGCATGCTGACAGGTGGCTTGACCATAGATCTGGATACTTCAGCGTTTCTGGAAATTTCAGCAAGTGTGGTCATCCTGCTGTTGCTTATATAGTATAATTATGTCCTGCTCCTGTAGCAGTCACTGAAGGGGGCCTTTGGGATGCCTCTACTTTCCCAACAGAGCTCTTCTTCACAGAGCTCCACACCCGTTCTTGGCAAGCCATTCTTGTGCAAAAACACAATGGCATGAAATTGTGGTCGGGGAGGGGAACAGTCCAGGTGCAGTGACTCATGCCTGTAATCCCAAAACTTTGAGAGGCTGAGGTGGGCAGATCACGAGGTCAGGAGTTCGAGACCAGCCTGGCCAACATGGCAAAACTCTGTCTCTACTAAAAATA
>NW_012113253.1:7235289-7243421 GCF_000951035.1 Colobus angolensis palliatus | reverse complement strand
ATACCCGGCTAATTTTTATATTTTTAGTAGAGACGGAGTTTCACCATGTTGGTTAGGATGGTCTCGAACTCCTGACCTTATGATCTGCCTGCCTCGGCCTCCCAAAGTGCTGGGATTACAGGCATGAGCCACCGCGCCTGGCCAAGTAGTCAAAATCTTAAGAGAGTAGAGTGGTTGTTGCCAGGGGCTAAGGGGAGGGGAAATGGGGAATGAGTGTTCAGTGGGTACAAAGTTTCAGTTTGGGAAGATGAAGAAGTTCTGGAGATGGATGAAGGTGACGGTTGCAGAGTAATGTGAATGTACTTAATGGCATAGAACAATGCACTTCAAAATTGTTAAAATGGTAAGTTTTATATTACTACAATTTGAAAACCAAAACATAATAACCATTAAAAAAAGAAAAACAAGACAAAACAAACAAAAAACCACACCAAACGACCGTGTGATATGTATTATTGATAATTCCAACTGTTGGAGGATCACAAGCTCAGAATGTTTAATGTGGCCTTCCATTTAGATTTATTCATTTATTTGTTTGTTTATTTATTTATTTATTTGAGATGGGGTTTTGCTCTGTCACTCAGGCTGGAGTGCACTGGCAAGATCACAGATTCCTGATCTCAAGCAATCCTCCCACCTCAACCTCTTAAGTAACTGGGATTATAGGCATGTGCCACCATGTCCAGTTACTTTTCAAATGTTTAGTAGATGAAATATCACTATATTGCCCGGGCTGCTCTGGAACTCCTAGGCTCAAGTGATCCTCCCACCTTGGCCTCCCAAAGTGCTGGGAATATAGGCATGAGTCACCTTGCCCAGCCAGTTTTTTTTTTTAAATTGTTAATTCTTCAAAATAATTGTAAACAGGGCATGAATGGCAAATGCCCAGGCTTAACAGGAGAATGTAGGTTTAATGACAGGATCTAGTGCAATACTATACATGGTAAGACTTTAATGTTTTTATGTAAAGACTTTCCCAGAAAGTCTTCCAAATTTCTTTTTTAAAGGTGAGTTGGGGTGGGAAATGGGCTTAAGTGATTGTCACTTTGAGCAGCATCTGGGATGCCCCCATAAAGAAGCCAGGTGGCCAGGACTGGACAGACACAGGGGCCGGAGTGGGTGTCAGTGGATGGGCCACAGCCTGAGGCTAGTCCCCCTCAGCAAGGCTGTGATGGATACATTAGCAGGTGGGATAGGGCAGGGAGGAGAAGGGAGCAGGTGTTTCCATCACTGCCCTTTCTGTGTCACTTTGTGTTGGCACCTTTCCAGATTATTCAGCTTTTCCTCTAGACCCTCAATTTCTTTCTCAGGGTCTTTGGAAACGGATAAAGAGCAAAAAAACAAGCATCTTCATGCCTGTCTTGACCTTTCTTACTGTGTGAGACTGAGTCCATCTCATGGCCCTGGATTCCTTCTTGATACTAAGCGTCCGTTTCCCACAGTCCACCTCCTGGTTGCTAAACCTTCTCACCCCCAGTGAACCCACAGACAAGGTCTCCTTCTGGCACTAGCCCCACATCCAAGGTGTCCTTCCTGCCTCTCACTGGAGGAGAGTATGAGCTCCCCAAAGGCTCCCTGGCCACATGTCCCAGGGCGTAAGGAATTCTGTGGACTGGAGGATTTTCACTGTGCTTCGATGCTCTGTGAATCCGGGAGCTGCCAGCTATACTCAGTTTACAGTGGGGTGAGGTGGTTAACAAAATGAGTTAAAAAATAATTGCTCTGGCATCTTCTCTTCCACCAAATAACATTCTCAGCTCTCAGCAGGGAGTTGAAATGAACCCAAAGTAGGAAACTGATATTTTCATTTGAATTGAAACTGAACTCAAATAACAATATTGTTCTCTCTTTGAAGCTTGAACCAAATCTGACCTGGACAAAATCCAGAAAATTTCTTAACCTATTCCTTCTCTCCAAAAACAACCTGCAGTGACAGCCTCCATCTTTCTGAATTCTGAACCTGCTTCATGTTTTATTATATTTTTCCAACTGAGTAGAGTAATAAGTTAAATAATTTTTTAAAAATGTATTACCATGATAGAAGCATGATCTCTTAAGCAAAGATTATATCTTTGCTGTTGAAAGAATAAAAATAGTTGATAAACTTCAAAGGTTTTATTTAATTAGAAAAAAATTTAAAACTGGTGTGAAATTAATATGAGGTTTAATACCATATTTTCATTTTTTTGTGTTTCTTTTTAAAGGGATAAACTCAAGCAGCTACATAAAAAATACTTTTTAAAAACTTAATGAACATTACAGCCCCTTATTTTTGTTGCTAGGTCTGTAAAGAATTTCAGTATGAGAGAGTAAGATGGTAGGAAATATAGAATCCATGAGTGTCATGGTTTGAATGTGTCCTTCAAAGTTCATGTGCTGGAAACTTAATCACCAATGCAACATCGTTGAGAGGTTGGACCTTCAAGTGGTGATTGGATTAATGTGTTGAGAGGTGAAAGAATTAATGCCATTATTGCAGAGTGGGTTAGTTATCATGGGAATGGGTTTCTTATAAAAGTATGAGTTCAGCCCCCTCTCTCTCACTCTCTCTTGCTCTCTTGACCATCTTATTTCTGCCATGGGATGACACAGCATAAGGGCCCTCACCAGATGCCCGCACCAAGCTATAGGACTTCCCATCCTCCAGAACTGTGAACCAAATAAACTTTGTTTTTTATAAATCACTGTGTCTCTGGTATTCTGTTATCACTGCACAAACAGACTAAGACATGGGCCAATAGCCATGCTTTCTTGAGACCTGGCATAACATCTAGAATGCATCTGGAGCTCAGTACCTATTTGTTAAGTGAATTAATCAAGGAGGAGCTCCTCCTGCCTTCTATGTGAGGACATAGTTGCCTTTGTGCATTGTAGACCTTTGGTCTTGATTTTAAACGTTTTCTCAGCACAGCCCTTTTGTTTTCTAGGCTTGTCTGTGAGTCTCTCTCTCTCAGCATTGTAACCACCTCTTTTCATTTCCTGTGAATATCTCTGTTATTCATTTTTTCTTTCTGACTTGTTAATTCATCACAAAAGTTTGTGTATGTGTGTGTGTGTGTAACTTTTCTGAATATTTGATCTCTAATATGATCTTATTTTTCTTAAATAACTTCATTAGAAGCCTCAACTTTATTTTCTTCTTATATGGAGTTGTAAACTTTAAAAAGTATGCACAAGATTAAAGAGGAACTATGTATAATCTAAGAAATTTATTTATTTTTTCCTTAGATATCTAAACATAGGCTAGCTGTTATGCTTTGGCTTAAATTTTGATTTGGTAAATTTGTTCTATTCATTTATTTATCTTTTTTATAATTAAAAAATCAGAAATGGGGTCTCGCTATGTTGGCCAGCATAGTCTCGAACTCCTGGCCTCAAGCAATCCTCCTGCCTTGGCTTCCCAAAATGCTGGGATCACAGGTATGAGCCACCATGCCTGTGGCCTATTCATTTCTTTAATATTTATCTATTTTCTATGGTTAGCACCAATGCCTTCTCTTGAGTATAGTGAAGTGGGGCATTTTCCCCAAATGTACAGAGGAAACTGTAAACAGCAGTGAGTAAGAGAGAAGTAACTGCCCCCATATCCTGCCCCCGCCAATATCCTCAGCCTTCAAGTTACTCTTTTTGACATTGCCTCCCATTTCCTTCCTACTGTGCCACTTTCTCTATTTCTGTTTCTAATATTTCCAGTTTCAGTTCTGATGACCAATGCTGCCATACAATCCATTTCAGCTTGAGCCTACTTGTACCCCTCTGGGGAAAGCCCAGGTTGATAAATACTACGTGTAGATATCCCTTGCACAACATCCATATCTCCATCTATTTTCCATTGAGACACAAGCCCTGTCCCTTGCAGACTTCAAAGTGCCTGATCCCTGATCAAACGAGCACATGATCTGAACTAAGCAATGAGAATCTTGCCCTATAAAAATGAGATCTTGAGCCATGTGACACAAGGACCCCAAACGGCAAAACAGTTTCATCCCAAGCGGCAGGGCTGCCCATTAGTTCCTGCTTCTTGGATCTCTGGAGTCACCCCAGTTCCTGTCCTCACTAAGCCTTTTCCTGTGATTCTCTGGGCTACCCTGTAGCCTTTCAATACATTTCTTTTTGTCTTCAGTTACCCAGTGTTCATTTCTGTTGTTTGCAACCAAAGAGCCCCAAGTGATACCAGTGTTCGCAATTATTTGAGAACTTCCTCTGTTTCTTCATTGTTATGCTTTAATAAGAACAGCCACATAGATCAGTGTGGAATCTTAAGCCTTGACCACGAGATCGTTCATCTCCTATGTCCATTTTCACCAGCCCCTTCCCAGATACCCGAGTGCTACCTTTGCTTCTCTTGATTCTGTTTTCTTTGGAAAATACAGAACTATTCTGTTTATATTAAAGTCTGCTATTGGTTGGGTGCGGTGGCTCATGCCTGTAATCCCAACACTTTGGGAAACCAAGATGGGCAGATCACACGAGGTCAGGAGTTCGAGACCAGCCTGGCCAACACGGTGAAACCCCATCTCTACTAAAAATACAAAAAATTAGCCAGGTGTGGTGGCAGGCACCTGTCATCTCACCTACTCTGGAGGCTGAAGCAGGAGAATCGCTTGAACCCAGGGGGTGGAGGTTGCCGTGAGCTGAGATTGCATCATTGCACTTTAGCCTGGGCTAAAGTGAAACTCTGTCTCAAAAACAAAACAAAACAAAACAAACAAACAAACAAAAAAAAACAGAAAAAAAGTCCGCTATCACTTTGGGATGACAGGGTATACTTTACTGCCATTTAGAGAACAACCGAGCTTTATCACTATGTATTTACTTAAACAGAAACCAGCTAAACCAGAATGAAATCAGCTACCAGAATCCCTCCCACTTCACTTTCCACCTGGGCTCCCTCCGACAACAGGTAACCTTTGGGTGAAGTTGGCACAAAACTTTGAGAGACAGGACTCCCAGCTGGATGACATTTTTAACATAAAGCAGCTATGGTAGCCAAGAGCTTTCTCATCGGGGTGGGGGTTGGGGGGTGGCACTCTGCCTTGCTCTCTCCTTCTTCCTTTCTTCCTTCCCCTTCCGCCTCCCACTCTATTTCTCCTTCTTTGACCAGCTAGAGTGATAAGTTCTGGTGACTCTCATTCATCACCTACCTTTGGCAGACTGGGGTTTCCCTCTAAGGGCAGTGGCTCTGGTCTCAGGGACTCCCCAGAGGCCTCAGGTCAGGTCAATACAGTCATTCCCTTGGCTCTTAGCTGTGCTGACTGATAGCCTTGGTGGCCTTCAGCAATGACAGGTGTTTTTGTTTGCAATGGTCAGACAGCGTCCGCCTTGGCAATGCTGAAGCACCTCTGAGCAAACCACTCAGAATGGTCTGATGTGACCTTCCAGAGGGCAGACGCTAGGTCTGCTTTCTCTCTTCACCCTGGTTGATGGAATAAAGTAATGGTTGATGGAAGTATAGCAGAGTACACACAACTAACTTAATTTTAGCCCCTGACCAGCACAAGGACACAAGAGTCATCTAAGCAAAGTGGTGAGAAGGAAAGAATCCAGGGGCTCTCCAGAAGAGGTAGGGTTTTGTAGTGACTGACTAAGGAATAGAAACACTGGACGCTAGGCGGAGGGTCCGGCTCTACTACTTAGCTATGAATTTGGGCAAAATTACTTATGTTCTCTAAGACTTACCTATAAAACAGAGATAGTATTAGCACCTGTCTCATAGGGTTCTTGAGACAATTAAATGAGATGAAACCTAAAAAGCCCCCAGCATGAAGACTGACACATAGTGCAATCTGGTAGTGCAATCATAGTGTTATCACTGGTAACAAAATCATCAGCATCTAGCTACCCCGGGGGGAACAGCCCATGTGCATTGGGACCTTTCTGGAGGGAAAGGCTGTAGGAGGCCTTTCCAAGGAGTCAGAACTGGAGACCCCAGTGGGGCACCCTGCACATGGCAGCAGAGGCAGCACAGGACACAGCAGAACCAAGGAGAGCTTGCCTTTCCCCACCAAGGTCACACTGTTGCCCAAATCCTGAAAGATTTGGAACTCATCCAAGGAGGAAGAACGAGGGAAGGGGGAATCTTGTAGTTATCCAAGTTTGTAGATGAGAAATGTTCGTACCTGCTACACCTGCAAAAGTTTGTCCTGGCACAGCTGAGACAGAGATGCAGAACTATCTGGCATGTAGGGTGAAGCTACCCACCTTCCCATCCCCGCTGCCTTTCTACCACCATCCTTGCCATTACCCTTCTCGCCTAAAGGGAAGAATGCAAGTCTGGTCAGAAGTACAGCAAGGCACTGCTGGAAAGGTTAGCATTCAGATCCTGGACTAAGGCTCTGGACTTCCTGCTGCCTGGGCTGGAGCGGGAGCCCAGCATGGCTGTGCCTGTGTGATGGCTGGCTGCCTGCTGAGCATGAGAAGCTTGATGAGCAGAGATGCAGGATGGTCCTTGAGCTTAATCCCTGAGAGGCAAGTGGTGTAGGAATGGAAAGGAAGAGCTGGATTCTACAGAAATTCCCGAGAATTGTCAGGGATTCACAGAGGTGGGGGAAAGTTAGAGAGGACTGGGATTTAGGCTTAGATGGCTCAGAGAATCATAATGCCAGAAATTCAGATATCAGGGCCAGGCGCGGTGGCTCACCCCTGCAATCTCAGCACTTTGGGAGGCTGAGGTGAGCAGATCACCTGAGGTCAGCAGATCACCTGAGGTCAGCAGTTCGAGACCAGCCTGACCAAACTGACGAAACCCTGTCTCTACTAAAAGTACAAAAGTTAGCTGGGCGTGGTGGCGGGTGCCTGTAATCCCAGCTACTCAGGAGGCTGAGGCAGGAGAATTGCTTGAACTGGGGAGGCGGAGGTTGTGGTGAGCTGAGATGGCGCCATTGCACTCCAGCCTGGGCAATGAGAACGAAACTCCAACTCAAAAAATAAAATAAAATAAAATAAATTTAAAAATAATGTGGCAGATGGCAGAGATGAGCTCATTGAGAAAAGAGTGTTCTGAGCTTTTTACACTTTCTATGTACAGGAACTCTTTACTTTCTCAGGGGTAGACAGAAGGGCGAAATTTTTCCACAAAGGTGTTCTGGGTTACAACACAGACCTTTTTAGCCATAAATTGCTAGAAAGGCAAACACGTTTTGATTAACTCTAGATTGAACATGGCTGCGAGGAAAGGAAGTCAGAGCTCTATTTTTAAGGTAGTTTGACGCAAGGTGAGCTCCGCTTCCCTTGCCACGGTGCAGATTACATGGTCATGGCACACTTCCACCACCTGGTGGCTAAACTCTTAAATTGCAAGGCCTGCTCTTTAAGAAGTCCTCAACGATAGGGAGGACCTAATAGCATCTTCTTCTCCTGACTCCGCAAAAACTTTTGAAACAGGCCTCAGAAGAAAGAAGCTGGAGCTCTACTCGCTTCTCCAAAAATGGAGTTGGTTTTGCTCCCCTGGTATAATCAGAAAAGCCAAGGAAGACTTTGAAGTAAACACAGTCCTTCCTCTAAAGTGCCAAGAACCCTAAAATTCTTGCAGTAGTAATTAATTGTATTTCCTTTCTGAGCGTTCTCTTTGAAAATATAGACACCCATTGTGAAGGGTGAGCTGTTAAATCATTAACACTTTAGTGTGAATAACTGTCTCAGCCAGTTTCCTTAGGTGGGGCTCATAGCTCCTAGAGGGTCTTAGAGTGGAGTTAAGGAAAGGACCCAAAGGGAGGAAGAGAGGGCGTCTGATATGGCCCTTCTATTATCCTAGGACCAAGAGGGTCAGGAGGAATCCCTGCTGAGAGCCTTGCCTTGGCTGCATGTGGTAACCTGCTTCACCCCAGCCTGCAAAAGCATTGACAAAACCCTGATGACCAGTTAACCAGAGAAAGCAGTGTGTGCTGTGTCTGGGAGGACACTGGGGAAATGCTAAGAAAGACTGACAATGACAGTGTCCCAAAGAGGAAGCAAGGTCCTCTAGCTGGGGGACCCTGTTTTATTGTTGTTGTTTGCTTGTTTTTGAGCCTCACTCTTGTTGCCCAGGCTGGAGGGCAATGGCACGATCTCGGTGCACTGCAACTTCCGCCTCCCAGGCTCAGGTGATACTCCCACCTCAGCCTCCCAAGTAGCTGGGACTACAGGTGCATGCC
>NW_012113253.1:7226445-7234789 GCF_000951035.1 Colobus angolensis palliatus | reverse complement strand
TATAAGGATTATGGGCCCGATCCTCCCCACAGATAAAAAGGGTTTAGTCCTCAAC
Organism: Colobus angolensis palliatus; assembly: GCF_000951035.1. Classification (NCBI taxonomy): domain Eukaryota; kingdom Metazoa; phylum Chordata; class Mammalia; order Primates; family Cercopithecidae; genus Colobus; species Colobus angolensis. Next base: position 7,234,734 of record NW_012113253.1, on the reverse strand, counting down.
ATTTAAAATTGGGAGATTTCACATAAAAACCTGGATTTCTGGCTTTTCCTGTAAAAAGAATAAGGATGAGGATAATGATGATGAGATCAGCATTTTCATATGCTCTTCTAAACCGACAGGGAGCTGCTCTGCTTGGAGGGGACGTGCACCTTCCAGTTCTACAGTCCCCAGAAGGCTCACTTACTGCACTTATGTTCCTGGCCTGGCTCCTGAAACCATCTGAGGTTGTGACTCTGCTTTCAAATACTACTAATAATTAAAATGACGATAAAAGGAATGAAAATATCAGTAATGCTATCAGTCATTTTGTCAGAGGCGTTTGAACCAGAGCGACGCCATCATTAACAGGGGCTGGGTAAAATAAGACCCACTGGGCTGCATTCCCAGGAGGTTAGGCGTTCTAAGTCACAGAATGAGATAGGAGGATGGCACAAGGTACAGGTCACAAAGACCTTGTTGATAAAACAGGTGATGGTAAAGAAGCCGACCAAAACCCACCGAAACCAAGATGGCCACAAAAGTGACCTCTGGTCATCTTCACTGCTCATTATATGGTAATTATAATGTATTATCATGCTAAAAGACACTCCCACCAGCACCATGGCAGTTTACAAATGCAAAGGCAATGTCAGGGGGTTACCCTATATGGTCAAAAAGGGGTAGGAATCGTCAGTTCCGGAAATTGCCCACCCCTCTCCCAGAAAACTCACGAATAATCCACGCTTTGTTTAGCATATAATCAATAAATAACCATAAAAGTGGGCAACCAGCAGTCGTCAGGGCCTTTTGCCTATGGAGTAGCCATTCTTTTGTTTCTGTACTTCTCTAATAAATTTGCTTTCACTTTACTCAATGAATTCGCCTCAAATTCTTTCTTTCGCGAGATCCAAGAACCCTCTCTTAGGGCCTGCATCAGGATCCCTCTCTGATAACAATTTAATGCTACTTCAAGCGAGACATTGTGCTAGTAATATTACCGACAAAATAACTCTAATTCTCACAAAACAATGGTGTTTATATTTTCGTATTCACAAGAAGAAAACCAAAGGACAAGGGAATTTCATAGTCACATGCTCCTTTTTGTGTTGGTATTAGAAAATTGCCACTGTAGATTTTCTTGGGTGTGCATTATGTATTTTATATTTATTCTCATTTCAAGAGAGACACACTAAAAATGAATAGCACTACATTCATTTTCAACACAGGCAACAATCTGGCTCTGTTTGTAGCACCAAAATTGCAACCAAGACTGTCCTGCTTGTCCTCACCTCTGTGCAATTCAAGATTCTGAGCAACACCGCTCCAGTCTCCCCTGTTCCACCCATGGGGTAATCGGCTTTCTGTTTAGCTACATGAGACTTCTTTTCTAGATAAATACTCATGGCTCTCTATTGTTTCGCTAATTCATTAAGACCTATGTTGTATTTGAAATGACCAAGTGAATTTTTGCCAACTGGAAAAAAAGAAAAAAACAAGAAGGTGTTTTGATTCTTGCCCATTTATTAACAATCCAAGTCCACATATGCTGCTGCTTCTCTGACTATGCTGAGTGAACCCTAGGGAGGCAGTAGAGGAAGCCTCTGAGGGTAACAAATGGGCTTTCTTTTGGATGCAGAAATAATGCTACTGCTTTCAATTATTTGGAGTTCTTACCTCCCTCCCCAGCAGAGATAGATTTCCACGGTCCTACTACACTGTCCCTTCTGGTACTCTAGGTCGGGGTCCCCAATCCTCCAGCCAAGGACCAGTACTGTCTGTGACCTGTTAGGAAGCAGGCCACACAGCAGCAGGTGAGCAGCGGGCAAGTCAGCATGACCACCTGAGCTCCACCTCCTGTCAGCTCAGCGGCAGCATTCGATTCTCATAGGAGTGTGAACCCTATTGTGAACTGCGCATGTGAGGGATCTAGGTTGCGCGTTCCTTATGAGACTCTAACTAATGCCTGATGATCTGAGGTGGGACAGTCTCATCCCAAAAACATCTGCCCGACTCCCCCACTCCCCCACCACCCACTGGTAGAAAAATTGTCTTCCACAAAACCGGTCCCTGGTGCCAAAAAGGTTGAAGACTGCAGCTCTAGGTAACCAAAGGCATGCATTTCCTCCATCCCTATCCTTTCTTTCAAGGAAGAAAGAAATGAGGGAGGCAATGGGCCTATTTTCTCATCCCATTAAATTAGTTTGGCAGAAATTAGTTTGATCATATATTGTGTGCTTAATTTAAAAAAAAAAAAAATCCCAGTGACACATCTTTTAATGCCTCTGTTGGTGAAGAAAGCGAAATTCTGTACAATATTTGAAGAAGTTTGTTCTGAGCCAAATGTGAGGCCCATGACCCATGACACAGCCTCAGGAGGTCCTGAGAACATGCGTCCAAGGTGATTGGGTTACAGCTTAGTTTTATACATTTTAAGGAGACAGAAGTTACAGGCAAAGACATAAATCAACACATGTGAGGTATACATTGGTTCAGCCCAGAAAGGCAGAACATCTGGAAGAAGGGAATTTTCAGGTCATAGGTCGATTCAAAGATTTTCTGATTGGTGATTGGTTGAAAGAGTTAAGCTTTGCCTGAAGAGCTGAGTCAGCATAAAGAAATGCTTGAATCAAGATAAGGGGGATTGTGGAACCCCAGATTTTTGTTATATAAAGTCTCTAAGTAAGTTTCAGAGAGAATAGATGGTATATATCTCTTACTGGGCCTTGAAAGGTATCAGACTCTCCAAAAAAGTCCTGGTAAGGGAAGGAGATTCTCTAGAGAATGCAAATTTTCCCCTGCAAGAGATGGCTTTGCAGAGCTATTTCAAAATATGTCAAAGAAATACATTTGGGGGTAAAATACTTTGATTTCCTTTAGGGCCTGTTATCTGTCATGTGATGCTACACCAGCATCAGGTTGGAATTTGGTATCTCGTTGCTACAAATAGTCTGTTTTGTCAGTCTTATAATCTCTTTGTGAATGTTCATGCTGGTCAGTCATGTGCCTGAACTACAAAGGGAGGAGGGTGTAGCAAAGGATATCTGACCTCCCTTCCCATTATGGCCTTAACTAGTTTTTGAGCATTTGTTTTTGGGTGTTTTTTTGTTTGTTTGTTTGTTTTTTGAGACAGAGTCTCACTCTGTGCCCCAGGCTGGAGTGCAGTGGTGTGATCTCAGCTCGCTGCAACCTCTGCCTCCCAAGCTGAAGCGATTCTCCCACCTCAGCCTCCCGAATAGCTGGGACTATAGGTGTGAGGCACATGCTCAACTAATTTTTGTGTTTTTAGTAGAGACGGGGTTTCACCATGTTGGTCAGGTTGGTCTCGAACTCCTGACCTCAAGTGATCCACCCGCCTCAGCCTCCCAAAGTGCTGGGATTACAGGCGTGAACCACTGCACCCAAGTTGGGTTTTTGGGTTTTTTTTAATATATAGTTTTTTACTAACAAAGTTCAGTCTCTGGAGAGACTGTCAAAAATTGCCAATGCTGACTATGTTTCAAGACATCATGGCAGGGTACTGAGAAGAGTTTTCCATTAGCAATAATCACACCTCAGGTAAACCTCATTGGCTGCCATTGCACAAAGCTTCCTTGGGTTTTCTTTGGGATCCTCTTGGCCAAGGGGGCATCCATTCAGTGGTTGGCGGTGCTTAGAATTTTATTTTTGGTTTACTCCCACAAACTTTGTAACGTTCTTTCCTTCCTTCCCCTTTGTTTATTTCTGCCCTAGTAATTTTCTTTTCTTTTTTTTTTTCTCTCTCTCTCCTTTTTTTTTTCTTTTTTTTAGACAGAGTCTCATTCTGTCATCCAGGCTGGAGTCCAGTGGCATGATCTTGGCTCACTGCAACCTCTGCCTCCCAGGTTCAAGTGATTTTCATGCCTCAGCCTCCCAAGTAGCTGGGATTACAAGCATGCGCCACCATGCCCAGCTACCTTTTTGTGTTTTTTAGTAGGGATGGGGTTTCGGTATGTTGGCCAGGCTGACCTTGAACTCCTGGCCTCAAGTGATCCTCCTGCCTTGGCCCTCCAAAGTCCTAGTAATTCTCTTTTTATCAGTTTTAATTCTTATTGAAGCTATCTATAATCATAAGAGTCAAATCCAAGGCTTGTTACAAAAATTAGCAGATCTCTCTCACTCCATTTCCTGATCTCTAAATAGAACCACTTTCAAATCTCTAATTTTATACTGTATTCTATAATTTTTCAGTTTCAGGTATAGAGTGTCAATTTCTTGAGACAGAAAATAAGGCCTTAACTTTCTCTCTCGCTCTCTCTCTCGCTCTCTTTATTGCTCACATACACACATTCACGCCTTCTGACTTCTTGTCTTCCTGAAACTATTACATCAGCTTTGGTTAGACACATACTCAGTGTTGTACTGGTCAAGTCTAATCAGGAGTTAGAAACCACAGAGTAATCGGTACATCGAAAGTTTAATACAAAGAGTTATTAACTACAGTATAGATTATCTATCAAGGGGGAAAGAGAACTGTAAAGAATGCCTAGAGGTGGGCAAGTTTGAGACACCGGAGTACGCCTCCCCAGAGTACAAGGAATTAATGAGCTGAAGACACTTAAGAAGAAACAGATGCACCAGAGCGCTCTGCCCTCTGTTGGGGCTTGGAAAACAATGCCCTGCAGTACGACACTTTGGCAGGCTGAGTACTTTGATCTAAAGGAGACTGGAAGGCTCCAGAAGCAAGTTCTCTCTGATCTTTTCTGTTCTATCTCTCCTCCCTCTTTTTTCCCCCAAAGCAAGTCATGGAAACCAGAATTCCACTTCCCCAAGGCTGGTTATTAGAAACTAGATCCCCTCTTCGCCAAAGCAAGCCTTAAAAGGAGACATATCACTCTCACCTCCCCTGTCTTTCTGTTCAGGAGCTGGACATAAAGACATTCTCCAACTGCCTTGCCTAATAGTTGGTCATAAGACTCCCATTCCAGAGGGGTCCTGCCCTATCCCAGAGCAAGGAATGCTGCACAGAGAAGCCAAGAAGAATCTGAACATACGGGCCTTGCTGGGTCTCCCTACTCAATCCATTATCATTAGATCATATCGTTGTTGTCCAGTCACATTTCTACATGCCTGTCCATTTTTTATTTGACTTAAGCATAAAAATAGACAATTTTCCCTGGGTCTTTAGGACTTTATTTCTGAAGTTTCCTGTGTCATGTAAAACTTTGGTTAAGTAAGTTGTGTTATGCTTTTCTCCTGTGAACCTGTCTTTGTTATAGGAGTTGGAGCCATGATCCTTATGATGGGTGAGGAAAGGGATCACACCTTTTCTGCCCCCTGCATTCTCCTCTATTTGCCTAAAAGCAGAATATAGATCTATAAAGAAAAAGGGCATCTGTATGAGTCACAGTTCTCCAGGAGGACAGAACTAATAGGACATATGTGTATACAAAAGAGAGTTTACCAGGGAAGATTGGCTCACACAATTACAAGGCAAAGTCCTACAGGAGGCTACTTGCAAGCTGGGGAGAAGGAGAAGCCAGTAGTGACTCAGTCCAAGTCCTAATGTCTCAGAACCAGGGAAGCTGACAGTGCAGCCTTCAGTCTGCAGTTGAATACCTGGGAGACCCTGGGAAGCCGCTGGTGCAAGTCCCAGAGTCCAGAGGCCAAAGAACCTGGTGTCTGATGTCCAAGGGCAGGAGGAGCAGAAGTAAGCAACCAAAGTGGGAAGAAGAAAGAGAGCCAGAAGACTCAGCAAGCAAAGTTGCCCCACCTTCTTCACCTGCTTTGTTCTGGCTGTACTGGCTGCCATTGGATGGTCTCCACCCACACTGAGGGTGAGTCTTCCTCTCCCAGTCCACTGACTCACATATCAGTCTCCCCGATACCCTCACAGACACACCAGAAACAATAGCAGCCAGCTAGCGTTCCTCAATCCAAACAAGTTGGCACCTAATATTAACCATTACAGTATCCTTCCTTGTTCTCTAAAGGTTGCCAGCGGGCCAGATGTGGTGGCTCATGCCTGGAATCACAGCACTTTGGAAGGCTGAAGTTGGTGGATCACCTGAGGTCAGGAATTTGAGATCAGCCTGGTCAACATGGTAAAACCCTGTTTCTACTAAAAATACACACACACACACACACACACACACACACAAATTAGCCTGGCATGGTGGCAGGCCTCTGCAGTCCCAGCCACTTGGGAAGCTGAGGCAGGAGGATCGCTTAAGCCCTGGAGGCGGAGGTTGCAGTGATCCGAGATCGTGCCGCTGCACTCCACCTGCACTCCAGCCTGGGTAACAGAGTGAGACTCCCTCTCAAAATAAATAAATACATAAATACATAAATAAATAAAAAAGGGGCTGGGCGCTGTGGCTCACGCCTGTAATCCTAGCACTTTGGGAGGCCAAGGTGGGCAGATCACTTGAAGTCAGGAGTTCAAAACCAGCCTGGCCAACATAGTGAAACCTCGTCTCTACTAAAATTACAAAAATTAGCCAGGTGTGGTGGTGGACACCTGTAATCCCAGCTACTTGGGAGGCTGAGACAGGAGAATCACTTTAACCGGGGAGGCAGAGGTTGCAGTGAGCCGAGATCACGTCACTGCACTCCAGCCTGGGCGACAGAGCAAGACCCTGTCTCAAAAATAAATAAATAAATAAATATTACCACTGAAGAAAGCTTTAGACCCTCCTGGCCTGGAGATGAAGCCAGAGGAATTCATATGAACAAGCTTTACTAACTATCCTTTATCTGCCAGTTCTTTGTCTTTCCTCAAGTTGCTGCCTGTAGAAACTCAAAGTCCTTTTCCTTTCTCTTGTCACTTCTCTAAAAATGTACTGTTCTTTGTTAAAGACGCTAGCTAAGCTGGAATTCTAAGACACCACTTTGAGAACTACTCATTCTCTCTGTATCTCCCATGTATTATGAAGAATATATGTGAATAAACTTCTGTTTGCTTTTCTTTTGTTAATTTGCCTTCTGTAACAGAAGTCTGTTTCTACTACAAACCTCTGGGGGTTCTCTCCCCCCACACAAGGACACTCAGGGGAGGAATGACCCTCCCCGAGGATGGGATGGCACAGAAGTTTTCTGGGTTGCTCCAGGCCACAGCTAGGTCACAGCCACTGGACAAGAAGAAAACACCACTCCAAGGTACAGATGTGTAGAAAACCATGGCCAGGACTGGCAAGCAGAAAACACCTCTCTGGAGGACTGGCAGGCCAAGGCTGGGAAGCCAGCTGAGGCACCCGCATGATTCACTGGAGATCATTCCTGGGAAGGCTGCGGGGACTCTGTGGGAAGTTATCTATCAGGTGCTGCTGGATCCTAATGGAGCTGTCACTGGATCTTTGGTTGCCGCGTTGCGGGGTGTGGGGAGAGGAGCCAAAAGCAGCAAAACCCTGGATGGTGGATGCGACCGCCTTCCTCCTTCAGCGTCCCTCCAACGCCCTCTACTGACAATGCTTTTAACGTCATGCCAGCTGCAAAGGAGAAATAGTCAAAGGACCCCGAATTTCACAGGTCAGATGGTGCAGTGTGAATCTAGAGAGGCAGCAAATTGATGACTGGCATAAGTGATTACCTTTTATGAATCTATTAATGTTATTGACAGCTGAGTCATGTAACATATTACGACTACTTCTCCTTCCCTACTTAACTTTTTGTTTTCTCTCGGATTAAAAACTGGCTTTATTGTTTTTGTTTATTTCATTATCACCAATCCCCAAACTCTCCCTAGTTATGTAAATTTCCCCTCCCACAGGGGAACAATAGTCTCAGTCCTCATTCTGGCAACATTTGGGGCCGGGACCATGAGGCAGGCGAGGGACACATGGCAGCGGAGACCATCATCACTACTTGAGGAAGTTTATGCATCTTCAGCAGGATCCCCCACTGTGGTCTTGTGGCCAATTCACAGAAGCCACTGGCTTGGAGTCTTTCCTCTACCATCTCCTTTCATCTCCCTAAGGGTGTTCTTACACACGTTCTACCCACTCCTTCATCAACCCACTCCTCTCCTGGCTTCTCATCATTACATTGATTGATTGATTGATTGGTTGGTTGAGATGGAGTCTTGCTCTGTCACCCAGACTGGAGTGGAATGGCCCGATTTTGGCTTATTGCAACCTCTGCCTCCCAGGTTTAAGCGATTCTCCTGCCTCAGCCTCCCCAGTAGCTGGGACTACAGGCGTGTGCCACCACACCCAACTAATTTTCTTTTTATTTTTTTATTTTGTATTTTTTTGTATTTTCACCATGTTGGCCAGGCTGGTCTCAAACTCCCGACCTCAGGTGATCTGCCTGTCTCAGCCTCCCAAAGTGCTGGGATTACAAGTGTGAGCCACCGCA
>NW_012113253.1:7218063-7222525 GCF_000951035.1 Colobus angolensis palliatus | reverse complement strand
ACCTGAGGTCAGGAGTTTGAGACCAGCCTGCCCAACATGGTGAAACCCCATCTCTACTAAAAATACAAAAATTAGCCAGGTGTGTTGGCAGATGCCTATAATCCCAGCTACTAGGGAGGCTGAGGCAGCAGAATTGCTTGAACCCGGGAGGGTGAGGTTGCAGTGAGCTGAGATTGCACCATTGCACTCCAGCCTGGGCGACAAGAGTGAAACTCCATCTCAAAAGAAAAAAAAGTGACTTGTTATGATTTATTCATAAAATAGAATACTATGCAGCCATTTAAAATGTTGAAATATATCTATATTGACATAGAAAGAGTTATGCAATTTATTGAGAGGGAACATTATGTTATAAAACATCTTGGCATGATAGGATTCATTTCTGAAATATGCATACAAATGTGTATAAATTATAAAGATACATAAAGAGATAGCATTAAAGCATTAACAGTAATCATCTCTGGGTGGTGGAGTTAAGTTGATCTTCACTTTCTTCTTAACTTCTTTGTGTATTTTCTACATTTTGAAAAAGTCTGTATTCTATATTCAGAAAAAAAGCTGATCATACCATGAATAACGAATGAACAAAAAAAGGAATAAAGGGCATGTGTGTGTGTGTGTGTGTGCAAGTGCATGCATGTAAGAGAGGGAGAAAGAAAGAGAACAGAAATGGAGTCAGAAATTTATCTTCATGAGCTTAGGTAGCTAATGGAGTGAGATATAAACATATTTTATGCGACAAGGTGTGAGCAAAGCATTAATGTTGGGTATCTCCCATTTGCCCCTGTAGCTGCACTTTCTCCCTTTCTCTTCTGCTCTGCTCTTGGTGAGGTTAGCCCGTGTGGACACCATCGACATCTCCCTTGCTTCTTGGCTTCTAGCTGGGTTTCCCATGGAGATGCACCAGGAGAGATTAGAAAGTGGGGGTGAGATATACTCCCCAAGCTCCCTCTCTATGTCAATGCCAAGGGTGTGCTTTGGGCTGCACATGACCTCCTTCTAGCAAAGTCCACAGCTCCTATCTGGAGGACCTGGCCCTGAAGCATCCTCTCTGGGTTCCCCCCTCTCCCTTTTCAGGTATAATGGTGAAGTTTCTTGCTTTGGTTAACCTCAGGGTACAGCATGATCCCTTGATAGTTTTGGTAAAGCCTACCTGTAAATGTGTAAATTACCCATCTTGAGCCAGTCATCTGTTTTCAGCTGGAATCCTTACTATTAGGTTGATGCAAAAGTAATTGTGGTTTTTGCCATTGAAAGTAATGACAAAACCCGCAATTACTTTGGCACTAGCCTAATACGCAAAGGGGGTGTGTGTGTGTGTGTGCGCGCACGCACGTAAACAACTATAAAGGGGGATGGTTTTCTTCAAATATCTTACAGTCTTATTTAAAAGTCCCATTTATCTCCCATGAGTATGTGGCTGGTATGTATCATACATCTCAGTCCACAAAAACAGGCACTAAGGAAATAATATTTTCATCATTTTCTGTAGCTCAACTTAATTCTATCTTGTGTCACTATTCCACTGGGGTGGCACGCAGGGTCACTCAGTTTGGGATTTACTCTTCCACCCACTTTCCCCCAGTTTTGTGACTAAATGGAAAGCCTACCTCGTGTCAAGAGGTAGTGGATGGATGTCATGTCATCTGGTTAGGCGGGTAACTGCCAGGGTACCCCATGCTCAACCCTGTGCTCGGTGAGCAATTCAAGAGTTTGTATTTCCTTCTCCCACTACTATGCTACCCATGGGCACTCAGGGATGGCTCTGCTGCTCCTGTGTGATTCTTCAGTGTAGGAAGCTCTGGGAGGCTGCTTAAGCCCCATCTGGCAGGCAATATGATATAGCCACTTCTTCGTTAGGGTCTTGCAATTTCCTTAGGGATCTACAGGAAAACACAAGTTTCATTGCTGCTCACACCCTCACATTCCACACCCTACTTGGGCATCTTACCGTCTTCCCAGGGCTTAGCTTGTGGTATGAGGACAAGACCACTTTCTCTGGAACCCACCAATGCCCACACTAAATTGTTTCCCTTGCAGCTTTCCTTGTGTTCCCCCTACCCAGGAAAATATATTTTCCAGACTGTGTGTGGGAAGCTTTCTCATTATGTATTCTCCTAAATATTTGGTTTAGATAGTTAAAAGATGTAAAAATGTTCCCTAAGTTGATATATTGATTCAATGCATTCACCAATGTATTGAAAATCCCAGCATATTTTTTGGGAACATTCATAAGCTGATTCTAAAATGTATATAGAAATGCAAGAGGCCAAGACTACTACAGACAATATTAAAGAAGAAGCAAGTTGGAAGATAATCTATCAGATAAAAAAGACTTACTATAAAGCTACAATAATTAAGGCAGAATAGTAATGGTACAAGAATAGGCAAGTAGACCAATGGAACAAAATAGACAGTCAAAGAACAGACCCACACGTTAATGGACACTTGATTTATGACAAAAGTGGCATATTGAGCCATAGGAGAAAGGACAATGTTCTTACTAAGTGGTTCCGGGTCAATGGGATATCCTTACACAAACATCAATTTCAGGTGGACTACAGACCTAAATGTGAAAGGTCAAAGAATAAGTTTCTAGATATCACAGCAGAAAATCCTAATGACCATAAATTAACTTTTTAAAAAATTTGAGATAGTCTTGCTCTGTCATGCATAGCTTGCTGCAGCCTCAACCTTCCATGCTCAAGTGATCTTCCCATCTCAGCCTCCTGAGTAGCTGGGATTACAGGTGTATGCCACTACATTCAGCTAATTTTTTAAAAGTTTTTTGCAGAGACTGGTCTTACTATGTTGCCCAAGCTGATCTCCAACTCCTGGGCTCAAGCGAAACTCCCACCTCAGACTTCCAAGGTGCTAGGATTATAGGTGTGAGCCACTAGGCCCAGCCAAATTAAATTTTTAATTGGGCTGCTTTAAAATTAAGAAGTTTGTTTTTTTTTTATCATGAAAAGATACCACTGAAAGACTGAAAAGGCAAGAATGAGAAAAAATATTTGTAGCACATATGAAGGGCTCATATCCAGAATATATAAAGAAGTTCTACAGAGTGATTAGAACCCAACAGCCAGTCCAACAGAAAAATAGGCAAGAAACTAGACAAGCCATCTTACAAAGAACATATCCAAATATTTGGCAAGCAAGTGAAAAGATGCTTAGCCAGATACAGTAGCTCACACCTGTTATCCCAGCACTTCTCAAGGCTGAGGCAGAAGGATCGCTTGAGCCCAGGAGGTCAAGGCTGCAGTGAGCTATGACCATGCCACTGCACTCCAGCCTGGTGACAGAGCAAGACTTTATCTCTATGTTTTAAAAGAAAAGAAAAAGAAAGAAAAGAAAAGGAAAGGTACTCAATCTCATTACGCCTGGAAAATACAACTAAAACTACAACACAGGTCAGGCACAGTGGCTCCCACCTGTAACACCAGCATTTGAGGAGGCTTAGGTGGGCAGATCACCTGAGGTCAGAAGTTCGAGGTTAGCCTGGTCAATATGGTGAAACCTTGTCTCTACTAAAAATACAAAAATTAGCCAGGTGTGGTGGTGCACGCCTGTAATCCTAGCTACTTGGGAGGCTGAGGCAGGAGAATCGTGTGAATCCGGGAGAGGGATTGTAGTGAGCCAAGATCGCACCACTGCACTCCAGCTTGGGCAACAGAGCAAGACTCCAACTCAAAAAAAACAAATAAAATAAAAATTAAAAGATTAAGATTGCAAGTACTATGTGTTGGTGAGATGTAGAACAATTGCAACCCTCAGACTCTGCTGGTGAACGTGTAAAGGTGGTCAGAATCAACTAAAGCTGAGCAAACATCCCGACACCCAGAAATTCCACCCCTAGTTATATCCTCTAAAAATGATTACATTATGTACATATGTACAAAAGACAACATTATTCTTAATGGCCGCAAACTAGAAACAACTCAAATGTCTACATTGTATAGTCACATAATGGAATGTTATACACCAATGAAAATGAACTGTGCAACAACATGGATGAATCTGAAGCAAAAGAAGCAAAGAAGCAAGCAAAAGAAGACAAGCACAACGGGATACATATTGGATAACAAAACAATAAGAAGTTGGCCAGGCGTGGTGGCTCAAGCTTAAAATCCCAGCACTTTGGGAGGCCAAGGTGGCCAGATTGCTTGAGATCAGGAGTTCAAAACTGACCTGTGTAACATGGCAAAACCACATCTCTACAAAATATACAAAAGTTAGCCAGGTGTGGTGGCATGCACCTGTAGTCCCAGCTACCCTGGAGGCTGAAGTGGGAGGATCGCTTGAGCCTGGGAGGTCAAGGTTGCAGTGAGCTGTGATTGCACCACTGCACTCCAGCCTGGACAACAGATTGAGACCCCATCTCAAAAAATAATTAATTAATTAATGCAAGTTAGGCATAGGGTGTTTGGGGGGATGAGAGAGCTTACTGAACTCACTTTCA
>NW_012113253.1:7204403-7215428 GCF_000951035.1 Colobus angolensis palliatus | reverse complement strand
AAAAAAAAAAAAAAAAAAAACAAAACTTGGATCCTCTGATAACAGAAATGGCCTCTCATTAATGGCCCCAAATTGTTATTTGGAGGCTGGTTTATGCAGCTCCTTAAATCCTGTGTGTTTCAGTGGAAAAGTGGAGATGAACTCTGGAGTAAAACTGTGTGGGTAAAACCGCAGCTCCAACATTTATCAGCTATGTGACTTTGGGCAAGCGATTTAATCTTTCTCCATCTCAATTTTGCCTTCTGTAAAATGGGAACAATAATAGTATTTATTTCATGGGTTTGTCATGGGGATTAAATAAGTTAAGTACTCATAGCAGGCTCCACACAGCTTCTGGCACATAGTGGTGTCTCAACAATGGTTCAGAATTAGGGTCCTAACAAGAATGCCTCCAGTTCAAACCCTTGTGTGTAATTGACAAGTTATCTAACCTCTTTAGGCCCCAGTTTATTCATCTGTAAGTTGGGGGTAACAGTACTCACTTCATAGGGTTAGTATGGGCAGTAACTGAGACAGGAAGCTTCTAGATGGGCCACTGCTGTCATTGCCCTGAAGCACTTAGGACATGATGTGAACAGCCCGTGGATAGTCCAGCAGGTGCTTAGTCATCAAATTAACTTTCCCAACACTGGCACCCCCTGACTTTTCTTTAACTCTTTACTTTTGTAGAATTTTAGAAGGCATTTTTGTGTTTATTATTTTACTTGGATCATAAAGCCCTTTTTAATCCCAAGGTTGGTTAGTGATGAGTGAAGCAATTGGGTCTCAGTATAGTGAGGCATCAGGCTATGTGGGGAGCCACGAAGAGGGAGGATGCTTGTGCAGAGGGAAGGAGGGGAGGAAGGAGAGTTTGGAAGGGGCCTGTGAGCTTCATCTAAGCCTCTAAGCTTCCTGCCGTTTTATGATTGGTGGGGTTGTTTTAGAGCTCTTTTGAACATGCAGCAAAAGCTGTGAATATTCACCCAGACAACTGTACATGCACACAACATCCTCATTCATTTTCATAGACTTTATACAGTGTCAGATTGAGAACTGTGGCAGGCTACAATTTGGCACCCCTTTCAAATTGATCTTTTTAATTTAATATTTGTAGTAGTGTCAGTGAGAAACCAATTGTAAACTAATAAAAATCACGCACCCCTTTGTGTCTGAGATTACAATCGATCACATACAAGCAGTTTTCTGAAACTCTTGAACCCATTTAAAAGTTAGGTAAATAGCTGACTGATTTCTGGTAGTCAGCACAACCCCATGAATTACTCTCTTGATTGTGAATATCAAGTAGCTGTCCATGCAAAGTGTTCAGCAGAAAGAGCCCCAGTGAGGGGTATTCTCTTTCTCTCACTCGAGGCTGAGAGTGAAAGCAATTTAGATTTTTCCACTCTGGAAGGGTTGTGTGGGAGCCTTAGTTAGCTGACACCATCCGTCCGATTTACTCTAATGCTGTCTGTGGGCACTTCACAGATGAATGCCTCAGCACCTGCTGACCTGCCCACCCTTCAGTCCCCATCTGGATTCAGGTCCCAGGTTAAGACATGTGGACCAGACAGTCCGTGTTTAAACACCGACGAGGCCATTAGCAGCTCTGAACATGCAAATGCCTTACTCTGCACCTGAAGTACATAGGATAGGAAGAAGCGGCCAAGGAGGGAGAGAGGACAAAAGAAAAAGAGACTGCCTGAAAGTCAAGGAGTCCGTGGAAGCTTTGAGAAGGGGCACCTTGATACATTTTCTGGAATGCTGGTGTTCTAGAATCCCCAGCCAAAGCGTCTTCTCTTTGCCAGTCAGGGCACTTGTCTCAGGTTTTTGGTTTGCTTTTTAGGACAAGGTCTCACTCTCATCCAGGCTGGGGTGCAGTGATGCAATCATGGTTTACTTCAGCCTCTAACTCCTGGGCTTAAGTGATCCTCCCACCTCAGCCTGCTGAGAAGCTGGGACTATAGGTACACCACCACACATCCAGCTAATTTTATTTTTTGTAGAAACAGGGGTCTTGCTATGTTGCCCAGGCTGGTCTCAAACTCCTGGACTCTAGTGGTCCTCCCACCTCGGCTTCCCAAAGCCCTGGGATTACAAGTGAGCCACTGGGCCAGACTCTGGTTTTGAATACAAGGCTGGGGGACAGACTCTTTATGGCTGAAAGGACTCCTGTGGAATATATTTATTCATGCCTCGACTGCCAGGCCCTAGGGGTCTTGATATCAGTTGGCAGGGAAAGCCGTTCTCAGACCTCCTGCCGGGTCATGTCCCAGTTCAAGGCCTTCCACAGCAGGTCTGAAAGAGGGTGTCCCTGGGGTGGGTTGGTCAGGAGATCAGGGGAGCTTTTGCATCTGTTTTCAGAGCCAGGAATCCATGGGTCTAATGATTGTAATGATTTGGTTCATCCCCAACACAGTGGGGTGCTTGTCAGCAAGTTTGCGCCACAGCAAACACTTTGTGTGGGGAATCAGGACAGCAGTGAGAGGGCTGGGGCCACGGGGTGTCTGTCTTCTGGCCTCTAGGCAGCTTTTGCTGATGCTGACCAACTCAGTGCTAGGAGAGGCAGAATGGATGGCCCTCCTGGACTGGCTGGCAGTGAAAATTTAGCAGTCAGTACTGGAACGCCTCAGAGTTCCAGTCTCAGAGTCACGCCTCAGAGGCCTCAGAGAGGAGAAGGCAGTGTTACAGAAAGCAGTGGCTGCCAAAATGCAGCTCCTTTTGCAGCAGTAGCCACATCATCTGGAAGAACTTGTAAGAAATGCACATTTTCCTCAGGTGCTGATACTTTGGGAAGCTGAGACCGGAGGATTGCTTGAGTGCAGGAGTTCAAGATCAGCCTGGAGAATATGCCAAGACCTCATTTCTACTAAAAAACAAACAAACAGACAAAAAAACATGCATGGTGGTGCACACCTTGTAGTCCCAACTGCTTGGGAGGCTGATGTGGAAGGATTGCTTGAGTCTAGGAATTTGTGGTTACAGTGAGCTATGATGGCGCCACAGCAATCCAGCCTTGGCAAGAGAGTAAGACCCTGTCTCTAAGAAAAAAGAAAAAAGAAGTACACATTCTCAGGCTCCACTCCAGACCCTTGGAATCAGAAGCTCTGCGGGTGGGGCCTGGTGCAATGAGCCCTACGAGGGAGGCAGGCTGGGGAGCAGGCAAGGGTCTGGTTGTGCAATTCCAACACTCCCTTCACCCTTGGAGCCAGCCAGGATTCAGTCTTGGGGATCCGTGCAGGGAAGCTGCCGCTCTGCCACAGCCTGAAGTCTTCTCTGCTAAATCCTGCACTGCCCACAGCAGCCCCAGTGGCCAGACCCAGGAATCTGCAAAGCTCTGTGCCATGTGCCCCGAATGGCATGGATCCCTGGCTCCTGAAAGGTGCTGAGGAGGCTGGGCCCCCACACTCACATCCTTTCTTGGGAACGGCCAGAACTGCAGCAGACATGGATGAGGGGCTTCTGAGCAGGTGGGCCAGTGTGTACAAAATGCTGGGAGGTGAGTGGGCTGTCCAGGTCCCTTCTAATGGCTGACCCACTCCATGGTAAAAGAGCTGGAGAGGTGGCCTGCCATCTCTGTGACTCCCCATGACTGAGGCAGGATTAATGCTCACTGTGGAAGACCTCCACGCTGTGGCTACATGGGGAAAGCTTCTGTGTGTTCTCCCATAAGCCAAGGAAAGAGTACTGGGGCAAAGCAGATTATCTCATACTGAGAAGTACAGAGAGGCACAGGACACAGAAGCTTCTCCAGGGCTAGTCCCAGCCTGGGGGACTCAGCTCCCAGGAGCACAGAGCTGCAGAGAGACATGAGGAGGGCACCCCCGCTCCCGGGAGCCTTCCTCATCTGCTCTGCTGGCAGGAACTGCATCTGTGAAGTTAAAGCAGGGAGCCCAGGCAATGCAGAATGCAGATCTTCAAGCAGTGCACTTTATGTTGACCCTCTGTTTACTAGAACGTAGATTCCTGAGTGCAATACAGATTCATCAATCCGCTTCCATTGGGAGAGTCCAAAATTTTTTTAAAAAATCCAATAAACAAACAGTTCTCAAATAAGAGCTGTGCAGTGCACCAGTTTTCACTATTAAACATCCACTTGGCCAGGGACAATACTTCTTTTGCATGGTGTGGTGGTGGAGCATATAAGCCCCGGGGATGGACTCTCTGGATTTAAATCTCAGCTCTGCCATTTACTGGCTCTGTGTCTTTAGGTAAGTTGCCTCACCTCTCTGTTCTCAGTTTCCACATCTGTAAAATAGGGTTATTAATAATAATAGCTACCTCATAGGAACATTACAAAAATTAAATAAGTTAATATACATAAACTGCTTAGGACAGTAGCTGGCACTCAGTTATAGGTGCGTTATGAATGTTAAATGTGCTATATGAGTGTTAAGCAAGATCTCAAAGGAAGCTGTGGTGGCTTTGTAATGTGTCACCCTGGCCAGGCTGAACTACATTTCCCAGAATTTCATTCCTTGTATATTTCAGTTAGGGCAGGCCACAAAAGAGATTCTTGGGAGATTTGGAGGGTAGAAATGAAGCAGTAGCCAATTTGCAGCTCAAATGATCTGGTGGCTCATCTGGTGTGCAGGGCCACCAGGACTGCCACTGCTCCATCTTCCCCTGGGTCCTCCTTCATCTGCTCTGACTACTGGGACAGGTGTGTATTTAGCCCCCATGACCAAAGGCAGCCACCCACACCACACCACCCAGGGCAGAGGAACTGGCAGGGGTCTCGGTCCATCCCTGCGGGTCTCTGGCCTGTGCTCGTAGCTCTACCTGGTCCTTGATCTTCTCACATTACCTCCATCTTCCCTCACCAACTTCCTGCCTTCTGGACTGCAAGCTGATAAGAGTTCCACAGACAGCAAACATGAAAAATACGGGTAGAAAATCATCAAAGAAATAACAAAATAATTTTCTTAAGCTGAAGCACACAAATCTTCAAAGTGAAATATTCATAATATGAATAATTATATTTATAATACACAGAGAACCCTTTAAAATTGACAAGAAGGCACAAAAGAGAATGAAAGAAAGAGGCCACAGTGGCTCATGCCTGTAATCCCAGCACTTTGGGAGGCTGAGGTGGGTGGATTGCTTGAGGCCAGGAGTTTGAGACCACCCTGGGCAATGTAGTGAGACCCTGTCTCTACAACTTAAAAGAAGACGACGAAAAAGAAAGAGAAAATGAAAGAAAAGAAGATAAGAAAATGACAGTTAAGAGACAGGCAGCTCTTGATAGCCACAAACATCTGAAAAGATACCCAAACTCACCAGACATCAGAGAAATGCAAATTAAAGTAACTTTATGTCTACTAGACTGGAAAAAAAATGAAAATAGCTATGACACCTTTATTGGCAGTGATGCAGAGAAAAGGGAACTCTCATGCACTGTTGGAATTGCAAATGGCTACAGGCATTTGGGAAAGCAATCTGGCAACATCTATTACAATAAAAGATTTTAATTTTTGACTTGACAGTTCTACTCCTGGGAGTCTACCCAACAGAAGCCAAAGCACCCAAACTGAATGTACAAGGATGTTTACAGCCACATTATTTGTAATGGCAGACACCTGGGGGAGGGGTGAGGCTGAAGGAGGCAGAATAAATTATAGGGCATCGAGCGGTGGCTCAGCGTGTGGCAGGGAGGCTGGCATAGGCTGAGCTGTGCTTAGTAGGTACCCCTTTGCCCTTGAAGGCCAGGGTCTGCAGCTTGCACCCCAATTAGAGGCTGCTCACAAGTCTCTCCATTTCTCCATCCCATGGAACCAAGGAGCTGATGGTAACTCCTGCCACTCTGTCCTCATGGTCAGCAGTGGTGGCCTTCCTGCCCATGTCCCCCACTCCCCCACTTCTTGTTGGTATATCAGGGAGAAGGATGTGGAGTCCTGGATCTCTCCCTGACTAGGGAAAGGCTGCTGCCCTTCCACCAGAAGCACCTGGACTTCTACTCATACCCCTAGAAGTAGCCCCTCTTGCTTTCGGAGGCCTTTATCTTTGCTGGTTCTAGCTCCCAGCTGTGGTTCCTGAGAGAGGGGCAGCAGTACAGCAGACAAACATCCATAAAATGGGTCCACACCATCATCAATGTGCACTGTGAATGCTGTCCCCACCTCTGTCCTATCTGCATTCCCATCTGTCCATCAGGGTAGGCAGCAGCGACTCGTCTCTCTCTCTCTCTCTCTCTCTCTCAAGAACAGGGAAGCTCCACGGGGCAGGGAGCCTGCCCTGCAAGCCATTTTGTCCTCAGGTCGCTGGCTGGGTGAAATTTAGATGGCAACAAACTTAGGAACATCCTTTTCCTGCTTTCCTCACCCTCTCTTTTCCTCTCCCATCCCCTAAAGCGGTGTCTTTGGTAACGCAGAATCAGTAGAGAGAGAATAAGATGGAAGAAAAGAGGAAAGACTTGAGCCAGTGAGACCGAGTCCATTTACAACAAAGAGCTGGTAACTGAGGAGAAAGAAAGGCAGAAAAACCACCTGAATTGGGCTGGAGCGAGTCTGTAACTTAGGATGCCAGAGAATGAAGGAACTTTGGGAATTCGAGAACCAGTGAGCAGAAAAAAAAAAAGCATTGCAGATGTGTTGCTGTGGGTTATTAGTCCCTTGAATGTTCTTTGAGTAAAGAGTGGAATTTCTTCACAGTTACTACGGTGGTCAGAGGATGCTTCTTTGACGGAAACTCCATGTAGAACTGACTAGGCAGAGCATTCGAATCAAAAGAATTTGGAAGCCAGATTGCTCCCAGAGAGTTTAATTATGAAGTACAAATCATCACGGCTGTGCACAGATGTGGGCAACTTCACCCTTAAAGAGAATGGTTTGGTCTTAGCTGGGAAGAGCTGGCAGGGAGCTGCCTGAAGGCATGCACATGTTCAAAAAAAGAATGTGTAAATCAGGTGAGAAAAATGCTCAGACAAGGAAGCCTAGTGATGTAAGCATCTGCAGGGTGGGTCCCCAGCCCTGCCAAACAAGTTCCCGGTCTGTTTGCCAGGTACTGCAGAGCTTGGCAACATCTGCACTTATGATCCACTTAGGATCCCCTAGCTCACTACCCATCCGTCTTGGATCCCTGGCTGAACTGGAAGCCTGCTGGTTATAACCTAGTTTTCCATGTACATGTATCTCCAAGCCTCAGGGAGGAGCAAGTATCAACCAACAAATGCACATGTATTCCAAACGGCCTGAGAGTTCCTCTTTTCATCAACTTTCTGGGTTTTGTGAGACAGGTGCCTCAAGCTCACTCAGCCTGGGAGTAAGCAGGAACTGAATTTCTCAGCCTACACAACAGGGGCCAGACTTGGAACGGTGGGGTCAAGGAGCTGCCGCAAGGCAGTGACCCATCTGGTTGTGCAGGGGAGATGGCCTTCCCAGGGTGATTTCTCCCTCCCCCCAGCTGTCTCACCACAAGCTTTTCTGGTAAAATTACACAACTTCCTTGGTGGTGGCCTCTGAAATGTTAAGAATGAGAAAGAATATTCCCCAGACACAACTATTGTTTTGGTCGCTTGTTTAATAAATATTGAATGTCCTGGATGCCATGTAAGGACACTTTGATGAAAAAGCACAGCCTCTCCACTCCCCTTAAAACCACAGCCTGGAGAGGAGACAGATGAGAAAGAAAACAATATAGCGTGCAAGTCCCCCAACAGAGCTATAACGTGAGCGACAGGGCCACCAAGTGAGGGACTGACTAGTCAACTCTGCCTACACAGCCATTTCCTCATTATTTTTTATTTAGAAGAAAGCCCAGAAGGTATAAAAGATTAAGGGGAAACTCAGACTTTTTTTTTTTTTTGAGACAGAGTCTCACTCTGTCCCCTAGGCTGGAGTGCAGTGGTGCGACCTCAGCTCACGGCAGCCTAGCTCCAGGGTTCGAGAGAGTCTTGTGCCTCAGCCACCAGAGTAGCTGGAACTACAGGTGCGCGCCACCATGCCCAGTTAATTTTTGTGTTTTCAGTAGAGATGGGGTTTTGACGTGTTGGCCAGGCTGATCTCAAACTCCTGACCTCAAGCGATCCACCAGCCTCGGCCTCCCAAAGTGTTGGGATTATAGGAGTGACCCACCGCATCCAGCCTGGAAACTCAGACTTTAAAAAGGGGGAAAAAAATCAGAGTTTACATTATCAAAAAAAAAAAAAAATAGTCCACAAAAAAGGTAATTCGAAAATACAATATGTGTGGATTTGTGTAAACTGAATTTGCTATATAACTCTAATTTACTTAATTAGTTCTTATTTTGGTTTTGTCACTGATGAGTTAAGCCAGTTCATCTTTAGGGGCTCTGTGAGGAATTTTTTCTCTACTCTGGCCACTATTTTTAGTTGAGCATGGTATTTACTGGTAAAGTTTTTAGTTAGAAAGGAATAGAATCTCGTAGTTATAAGAGACAAAGGTAGATGCGGGAGGGAAGGAGAATTAATTGACTTGCATAACTGAGTTACCTCTTGGGAGAGTTAAGAGAATTGAAGGACTATCTTTCATTGAAGGAGTATTCTCAGATTAACATCTCATGGTCTGAGACAATTCTTATTTAATTATCCCATTCCCATTCCACCCATCAGGGAAAAGGAAGACACTGAAATGAAGAAAAGAGGTGAAGGATGATCATTCCATCTTTTAAGGACGTTTTCAGGAAACTGGCCCACAGCACTTTTCTTATATTTCATTGGCCAGCATTTACTCACATGACCACCCCTCAATGCAAAAGAGACTGGGATATGTAGTCTTCACTCTGTGAAGCCATGTGCCCAACCAATAATTGGGAGTTCTGCTGCTCAAAAAAAAAAAAAAAAAAAAAAGAGACAGATGTAAAACAAGACAGCCACCAGTTTCTGACACACTTCTCTAGGCTGCTGACTTTTCTGTATCTTTTCTACTTCTCCTCCTCTTAATGTTACTATTGTCTTTTCTCCCTCAATGTCAAGTTCTTGCTGGTGTAATCTCCCATCCCTACTCAGGATCCCCCTCCACTTATTAGCCTTAATTTGTAAAAAGCCCCAGCATGAGAAGTGCATTAATAGGTGAGGACAACAAGAAGGGGATAGTGAACAAGTTATACTAGATTTTTCCTTCTGAATAAGAAGAAAGAGTCTC
The DNA here is from genome assembly GCF_000951035.1 of Colobus angolensis palliatus. Taxonomy (NCBI): domain Eukaryota; kingdom Metazoa; phylum Chordata; class Mammalia; order Primates; family Cercopithecidae; genus Colobus; species Colobus angolensis. The sequence continues at coordinate 7,206,351 of NW_012113253.1, read as the reverse complement.
TATATAAGCATACATGAATTTTTGACACCTTTGGATAGATAGAATAAATAGATAGATTTATGTTAAAAATAAAAGAACTATATTACATTTTTTTTCTTTAAAATTTTTTTTAAGAGACAAGGTCTTGCTCTGTTGCCAAGGCTGATCTCTCTATCCTGCTAGTCTCAAGTGATCCTCCTGCTGAGCTGGGATTACAGGCACAAGCCACCATGTCTTGCCAATAATGATTTCTTTTTCTTTTTGAAACAGGTTTCTCTCTGTCCCCCAGGCTGGAATGCAGTGGCATGATCACAGCTCACTGCAGCCTCCACCTCCCCAGCTGAAGGGATCCTCCCACCTCAGACCCCAACCTCCCTTCAGTAGCTGGGACTAGAGAGGTGCACCATCAATTTTTTAAATTTTTAGTAGAGACGAGATCTCACTGACTTGTTTTTCTAAGACCACCAGAGCGAGCACAAAAGAACCAGCAAGTAGGCAAAGGTCAGGAGCAAAACTGCAAGTTTATTTTGGTAACCTAAGGTGTGGGGAAGAAGTCTGTCGGCCTCCAGCAAAGAAGGCCGACAGAGTCCCCCCTTCGTGGGGCTCTCGGGTGGGGTTCCTGCATCCCGACTTCAGTGGGGCTGGAGGAAGACCGCGTGGCTCACTGGTGGAGAGCGGCTTTTCTAGGAGTGGGAGGGCAATAGGCGGGGCACAGGCGTGTCGGGGGCGTTCCGCAGGTGCGACCAGGTAAATCTTGGTCTCTTTGGATTGACGTCACCTGGTGCATGCCCAGTTGGTCTGCACCTTCCTGGGTCGCCGGCTGCATTTTCGCGCGCGCGGGAAAAGTTGGGAGGGGGGAAAGTTGGGAGGGGGGGGATGAAGAACCCGGAAGTGCACCATCTTGCCTCCGTTGGTCCAAACACTCACTATGTTGCCCAGGCTGGTCTCCAACTCCTTTTGGGAGGATTGAACTCAAGCAATCCTCCCAAAATGCTGGGATTACAGGTGCAAGCCACTGTGCCCAGTCCAATAATGGTATTTATAAAATGTACCAAATGGCTTCGCAGGCATTTTAGATTTCAACTAGTGGTTGAAGGAGCCAGATCCAGGCAGTACCACATCCACCACAGTACACCCACCCAGTATACCCACCACACATCTGAACGTGTGGTAGGTGTTCTGGGATCCTGGAAATGCCCCAGAAACAATTGAGAGAGAGAGAAGAATGAACAGGTCTGAAGGAGAAGACAGAGCTTTTCTGTTAAAAAGACAAAAGGCAATTAGGGGTGGGGTGCCTAACTGTCATAGGTGGGTTTCCCGGGAAGCAGACTCTGCGAGTAGAAGGGTCACTGGGGAGTGCTCTCGGGAACAATCAATGCCTGAGAGAGGGAGGCAAGCAGGTTTGGCAGAAGAGAAACAGAGCTCCATGGAGAGCTTGGGGCTGGGGTGCACTTTCAGCGTTATTCCATTTTGAGGCAAGGAGACTGGGCCTTTGCACACCTCCATTGGCCATCGGGTGAAGGCCGCTCACAGAGAGGAGCCATAACCTGATGAAGAAGTTTTCTTGCGTGGAGGGTAGTTCCTGAAAAACTCAGCTGAGAGTCTTCAACTCTCAGCCTGAAGCAGGAGGATCTGGGTAGCACACCACAGTATCCACTACACTCACCCTCTTGAGATTAAGGAATATAGACATGTATTCCTGCTATTCTTTACATAAGACCCCAGAAGCAGAGATTTAAAGGAGAATCAGGGATGAATACCTGAAGTTGTGGGATCTAACTGTGCTGGAAGCATCTGAGACAACTAGGCTGTCAGAAAACCTAAGGCAGTGACCACAGATACTAACACCTGAAAATGGTACAAGAGCCTAGATCCCCATTTTGGAATTCAATATGGATTTTACCTCCTAACACCAGCTGCTTCATCCTTTTCTCTTCATTCCTTTTTTTTTTTTTTTTTTTTTTTTTTT
>NW_012113253.1:7166344-7203299 GCF_000951035.1 Colobus angolensis palliatus | reverse complement strand
GAAGGAAGGAAGGAAGGAAGGAAGGAAGGAAGGAAGGAAGGAAAAGTGGGAGGGAGGGAGGGAGGGAAGGAAGGGAAAATGCTGGCTGCTATCAGGAAAAATGCGTGCCGCAAAGCTGACCCCCAGTTCCCCTCTAGGTGAGCCACAGAGCACCTGCAACGGCATAAATCCTGACCAACACTAAGTGTGAAGAATGCCTAGATAGCAAAGCCAAAGGGGTAAGGAATGGAATAAAAATTGGTGTGGAGATGTCGGATTTCTGAATGAGAACAGAGTAAATGTAAGAACTCTTATGCAGAAAGGACATGTTACACAAAACATCTATTGTTTGTAGAATCATATCCATGCTACAAATATGTACAGATATGCATGGGAAGGATGTACACTGGCTTCAGGATAGTGGTTTCCTCTGAAGAAGGAAGGAGGGAAATGAAATTAAGGAGACACTAAACTTGACAGGTTTTTTTTTTTTTAATTTCTTTAAAAGACATGAGGCTAGGTAGGGTGGCTCATGCCTATAATCCCAGCACTTTGGGAAGCCAAGGCAGGAGGACTGCTTGAGCCCAGGAGTTCAAGACCAGCCTGGGCAATGTAGCAAGACTTTATCTCTACAAAAAATACAAACTGGGCATGGTCGTGCATGCCTGTAGTCCCAGCTACTTGGGAGGCTGAGGTGGGTGGATCACTGGAGCCCAGGAGTTGGAGGCTGCAGTGAGCTGTGATGGTGCTACTACACCCTAGCCTGAGTGGCAGCATGAGACCCAATCTCAAGAAAGAAAGAAAGAAAGAAAGAAAGAAAGAAAGAAAGAAAGAAAGAAAGAAAGAAAGAAAGAAAGAAAGAAAGAAAGAAAGAAAGAAAGAAGAAATCTGAGGGGGAGAGGAATCTTTGTAGGTAATGTCTGGGTGGTCTGGGTAAGGATGATTTAATCAACTGTACAAAAATCATCAAGTGGCCAGTAAGATAAACACGGATATTGCCATAATATCCCAGGATAATAGTACTAAGGGGCATCTCCTGAAATGTGATAGACATCATTTTCAGACTAAGTGATACAAAGAATAATTATTTACTGAAGACATGCTCTGTGTACTACAATTCCATAAGATCAATGCTAGTGTTCTCATTTTACAGAGAGAGAAACCAAAGCTGAGAGTCTGGTTGCACGGTTAGGAAGTGATGGAGCTGGGATTTTAATTCAGGCCTGTTGGACTCAAAGTTTTTTCCATCATACCACACTGCCTTTATATAGCATTTCAGTAAAAATTTAAAGCAAAGCAGTGGGTTGTGAAATTAATTTCCATAAACAAGATTAAAATAGAAATAGCTTCGGTAAAGGTTTAGATCAGTTACTGGGTGAAGGATCCATTCTGGCTTTTTAGGGAATCCAGGCATTTCAACTTTTTGTAGTTGGAATAGTGGAAAGCAAGTGCCCTTGGGTGGCCCTGCCTGTTAGACAGGGACTATGGACTAAGCAGCCAGGATGAATACAAAGACAAGGCTAAGAATGAAACAATTTGTATTCTAGTTCAGGCCAGAGGTGGGTCTCTTTTTGTGTTTTGTTTTATTTTTGAGACAGGGTCTCATTCTATCACCCAGGCTGGAGTGCAGTGGTACAATCGTGGCTTACTACAGCCTCGATCTGTGGGGCTCGAGCGATCTTCCCATCTCAACCTCCTGAGTAGCTGGCACTACATGCATGTGCCATCATTCCTGCTGATTGTTTTTTTATTTTTAGTAGAGGCGGTATCTCGCTATGTTACCCAGGCTGGTCTTGAACTCCTGGGCTCAAGCAAATTTGCTGGCCTCATCCCCCTAAAATACTGGGATTATATGCATGAGCCACTGCGCCAGGCCAGAGATGGGTTTAAATCCTAGCTTTACTACTTGCTAGTTTCATGAGCTTGAATAAGTTCTTCAGAATTTCCAAGTCTTGGTTTACTTACCTGAGAAGTGGGGATAACAACAGTACCTCCTCTAAGGTTTTGAGAAGAGCAAATATGATGAGCATAAATTGTTCAGTGCACTGCCTGACACAGCACTCAATGCCATCATCATTATTATTACTTAACCCTTTGAACCCAAGACTGTATCATTTAGGATTTGTTCAGCTGCAAGTAACAAAAAAACTAATCAATCAGGGCATCCATGAGAGACACTTAGTTGTCTCGTAATGAAACATGTAGAGAGAGGCCAGCTCCAGGTTTGGTGCAGTGCAGCTCACTAGTACCACTAGGGACTCAGGCTGTTCGTCTTCTGGTTGGCTTCTTGCCTCATGGTTGCAAGATGGCTGCCACAGTGCCAGGTGTTAAGGCAGGGAGAAAGGGAATGAACAAAAGGTCATGAGCCGCTGTTTTTCATTCAGGGATAAATTTTTCTTAGAGACCTCCCTGCAGACTTCCCATTACTCAGTGGTAAAGTTCATGATATTTAACAACCAGCGTGGCATGGATATTGGATAATCACAACAGATCAAATGCTAGTTACAGCCCTGGAACAAAGTCTTGGGATGCCCTTCTATGCCAGAAGTAACCTGTAGATGCTGGACTGTGGGGAGATGCAGGGGGTCCAGGGCAAGGGACAGGGAGACCAGAGACCAGGAAAGCAGTATTAATCACCTGGTATAGAAGTATTCCAATATTTTAACTACAGCCACTATTCTCGTATGTTCCAGCTCAATGTCAGTCCTGCTCTTACGTCTCATTGGCCAGAACAGGACTACACACCCACTCCTAGGGCAATCACTACAGAGGGAAATGGAATTGCCCTACCCGGTTTGGACCAATCATGATTCATTCCTGGAGATAAACGGAATGTCTAACTGCTAACCAAATACAAGTGGGTTCCTGTTAGCAGGCACTCATTCATTTGTTCATCTAACAGTGATTTCCTGAGCACTACATGCTGGGCATGGCATGGAGGATGGTGGGGGTGTGGCAGAGGGAACATGATGGGAGGTAAGTGCTGCCATCATTCACGTCAGGGCTCACTCTCGGTAGGTGGTGCAGATTTGGGCAAATCTACGATGGCATGTATTCACCACTGCAGTATCACACAGAGTAGTTTCACTGTTCTAAAAATCCTGTGTGCTTGGCCTATTCGTCCATCACTCCTCCCAACCCTTGGCAACCACTGATCATTCTTACTGTCTCCATAGTTTTGCCTTTTCCAGAATGTCCCGTAGTTGAAATCATATAGTATGTAGCTTTCTGAGATTGGCTTCTTTCACTTTCACCTAACAATATCCATTTAGTCTTCCTCTGTGCCTTTTTTTTTTTCTTTTTTGAGACAGCGTCTCACTCTGTTGTACAGGCTGGAGTGCAGTGGCCTGATCTTGGCTCACTGCAGCCCTGACCTCCTAGCTTCAAGCAATCCTTCCACCTCAGCCTCCTCCTGAGTAGCTGGTACTACAGGTATGTGTCACCATGCCTAGCTATTTTTGTAATTTTTTTTTTGTAGAGATGGGATTTTGCCATGTTTCCCAAGCTGGTCTTGAACTCCTGAGCTCAAGTGATTCACCCACCTCGGCCTCCCAAAGTGCTGGACCAGCCTCCCTCCCTATCTTTTTCTGATTCGATAGCTCCTTTCTTTTTAGCACTGAATAATATTCTATTGTATGGATATACCACAGTTTGTTTACCTATTCAGTTTCTAAAGGACACTGCCACAGTTTTTGCATCTGTAAAAGGGGGGTGATTAAAATAGTATCTACCTCATGGAGATATTACTAGAATCAAACAGGAGGATGCTGGAGCTTAGTAAATGCATCAGACTTTGCATATAAAATTTCTCAGCTGGAGATTCCATCAGTTGGCCCACAGAATCTCCCTTTTGTTAACTTTGTTCAGTTGCTTGTCTTTAGGAGGAGCTATCCTTAAGTCACCCGGGGCTGGTGAGAATTTAGCCCACTACTGAAGGCTGCCAGGGAGGAGGTGCCACTCCCTGCTCAAGCAGCCCATCGTGTGTCTCTCTGCCCTCCCATGGAACACAGATTGTTATCGAGAAGTCGTCACTGGAAATGTGAGCTGCTTGCTTTTTCTTTTCTTCCCAGGCGAAAGTTTATTTTTAAATAAATTTTTCCCTTCAGAACAAGGCTTAGATCTTACTGTTTAGTCATTTTATTCCAAAGTAGATACAATAGTTTGCCTCAACTCACCCCAGGACTTGTGGGCGCTCAACAGAGTGACAGCAGGAGGCCCTGCGCATCCGCTGGCCTTGTCTGTCCTCCTGCTGAATGTGATCGGCGGGGTCACGGTGCCCACTGACTGCAGAAACCCTCCGCTTTGTAGGAAGAAGAAGCATTGAATGAAAATCCTTCTGTGAACCGACCCGCAGTCATTTGATCTCACCTGCGCTTGTTACTCTATCGCCCAGGTAAAAATAAAGCCTTCTTAATTTAACTCACTTCTCGGGGAGGGGAAGGTCCATTCGATCCCAAAATTAACTTCGTGATTCTGAGCAGACTCTGCTTTGTGACTGTGTCCAACGCCCTGAGCTTGGTTTCACCTGGTGTTGGTCAGCCTCTTTCTCTTGGGGAAGACAGCCTGGGGGCAGACCAAGAGGTCAAGATTTGGTCGTGTGCTTTTACTATGCATAGCGACAGGATCTCCCCTTCCGCTTTTCCAGTTTACAGAGCCTCTGGGTGGGGACTGGTGAGCACGACACAGTGAGTGTTTCTGCAGTCACAGAGTGGTCTTGCCAGCAGAGAAAAGCTTCTCACAGGTGCACACAGTGCTGAACGCTCCTGCAAACTCTGGGAGGCGGAGGCCGTGCACCTCAGCACTCGCTGAGGAGAGGAGGAGCCCCCGTTGCAGACAACTCAGGACAGGCAGCCTATAGGTGGCACCCAGCCACACTGCAGCGAAGCCCACCTACTGCAGCAAAGCCCACCTGCCTCTCCTCGTGCTCATGCTACTCACTGAAGGCTCAAAGGCAGGTCTTGTTAATTCTAACAGAGGGTGAAACTGAGGCACTGAGAGCTTAAATGGCTTGTCCCGGGTGACTTGCTGTTAAATCATAACACTGGGATTCAAATCCAAAGTTATGTGACTAGAGAGCCTCAGGCTTTTGTTTTTCCTGCTATGCTGCTTTGCTAAACAAATGTCACTGACTGGCAGGGATCATTGCCAGTTTTTAAGTTCCCAATAATTTGAAAAAAAAAAAAAAAAAGTAAAAGAACCAAAATGCATTTCTCCTCAGAAGTCAGGGAGGAATATGTCCTCTGGACCTGAAAAATGAATATGTGAATGAACAAAAGAATGAATGAATGAATGAATGAAGTAAATGTATCCTCCTTATTCTAACTAGAACCATGCTCCAGGGCCTCCCTGGCTTTCCGGCCTCCCTCGCACCCGTTTCACGAGGCGGTTGGGCGGATGGATCCCCATCCTGGGCTGTGTCTGTCTCTCCCCTTCTTGGGCCATGTGGTGGGAAAGCCTTGAACAGGGAGTGAGGAACCTGGCTCCTGAGTCGCTGAGACTTGCAGAGCTTCAGGGGCCTCCATTATAACATGGGACGAGAAGCGCCCTTCAGTGCTGCCTCGAGGCTCTAAGAAGGTGAAGCTGCTGCAGGCAGCTGGGCAAGCGTACCAGGCGCGGGGCAGGAGCGGCTTTGGAATGAGGCGGCTCCACATCTTGCCATAGGAGGGCCAGGCAGGACCCAGCGGCTGAACCTCCTCTACTGTGGAGCCGGAGACCTCCCGGAGTCAGGCTGTCACTTCCCAGAAGACAGCCGGGAGACCGCGCTGCAGGGAGGCCGGGCTGCAGGCGGGGCAGTCCAGCTGTGGCCGCGCCCTTCATTGCCTGAGCTGGGACTCAAGTGACATCTGTCGTACTATCCCGTTGATGTCTAAAAAGACAACCCACAGCCCGCTTTCACTCCAGGGGAATTACCTGTCTACACTGTGCACAGTCTGGTGGGACAGTTAAGCTGATGTTCTCTTTCTCTGCCGTTTGGATTCTAGAGCAGAAGAACAGAAAGTTGGAAACAGTGGGCCCTTGCTCACCCCCTCAGAGTGCCCTGAAAGAACCCCAGCCTGGAGTTCCTTGGTTGCCTCCTGCATTTGCTTCCTGGGGCTGCCTTAACATAGTACCAGAAACTGAAGGGGCTTAAACCATCAGTCCCCAACGCTTTTGGCACTGTCTTCAGAGAAGGCAATTTTTCCATGGATGGAGGTCGGTTTGGGGATGAAACTGTTCCACTTCAGATCATCAGGCATTAGATTCTCATAAGGAGAGCACAACCTAGATCCCTGGCCTGCACAGTTCACAACAGGTTCACACTCCGGGCTGACCTCACAGGAGGCCAAGCTCAGGCGGTAATGCTTGCCCTCTGCTCACCTCCTGCTGTGCAGCCTGGTTCTAACAGGCCACTGACTGGAATGGTCTGCGGCCCAAGGGTTGGGGCCCCCTGGCTTAAACAACAGGAATGGTATCATCTCACAGTTCTGGAGGCTGGAAGTCTAAAATCAAGGTGCCAGCAGGGTGGTTCCTCCTGAGGCCTCTCTCCTTAACTTGTAGATGTCTTCGTGCTCACACAGCATTTCCCTCTGTATTTATGAGTCAGTCTCTAAATTTTTGCTTTTTATAAGAACACCAATCATACTGGATTAGGGCCCACCCTAATGACATCATCTTAACTAATTATTTCTTCAACAACCTTATTTCCAAAGAAGGCCACATTCTGAGCTACTGAAGGTTAAGACTTCAGCATATGGACTTTTGGGGGCCACAATTCAGCTCATAACATCCTCCTTTCCCAGTCCAGTTCCCCTGCCTCCTTGTCAGTTCTGTGACTTCCTCATATCATGCCAGTCAATTCTTTTTTCACTTAAGTTCTCTGAAGTCTATTTCTGTTGCTGGCAACCCAAGAACTCTGATGAAACATGGACTCCTATCAGCCAGAAGGAGGGCTCTGTCTTCAGACACACTCCGGATTTCCCGACCAGAACTCAGACTGCTGAAGAACACCTCCACCTCAAAGGGGTTGGATGCCACCTTGACCCTCTGAGGTTCCCCTAAGGAGTAAATGTGAGTTGTCGGGCAGCAGCCCACAGAGGGCAGCTTAACTCAATGCCACAGGGGAGCCCTAGTGACACACTGAGTCAGCCTCAGAGCTGGCTCAGTCAGGGGCAAGGGAGCTGGCGTTCTTATACCACACACTAGACACCACGGCCCAGGGCTTGGTGTGTACATTCTCAGGCAGCCTGGAACAGTCCTCCAACAAAGAAACAAGCATGCTGCCGCCGGAATGAAAACCCCCAGAATGTTAAAGAACCAGCCTGAGGGGAGATCTGCAGAGCTCTGAGGGTCTGCCATGATCTTCCACATTTTGAGTCTGTGTCCTCACTTCCCATAACAAACCCTGCTGTGTGCTTTCCGGATTTGACCTGTGTGAGGCTGGCTCAGCCAGGTTGGGGCCCTGACACCCAGAGCGACTCCAGACACCACTGCCCTCTTAGGTTTAGACCCTGGCTTGACCACAGCAGGCGCCTCCCACTGCCTCTTCCCATCCCCCACCAAATGGGGCACATAGACTGTCCTGAGCTGTATTACTTCTTAATATCAGCAGCCAAAATGTACTGACCTCTGCACCGAGCTCTTTAAACCCATTGTCTTATTTAATCTTTATATATATATTTATTACTTTTTGAGATGGAGTCCCATTCCATTGTCCAGGCTGGAGTGCAGTGGTGCCATCTCGGCTCACTGCAACCTCCACCTCCCAGGTTCAAGTCATTCTGCTGCCTCAGCCTCCCGAGTAGTTGGGATTACAAGTGTGCACCACCATGCCCAACTAATTTTTGTATTTTAGCAGAGAAGGGTTTCACCATGTTGACCAGGCTGGTCTCAACCTCCTGACCTCAAGTGATCCACCCGCCTCAGCCTCCCAAAGTGTTGGGATTACAGGCGTGAACCACCACACTCAGCCTCATTTAATGTTTAAAGCAACCAGACGACACAGGAATAGCATTAATCTCATCCTCAGATGAGGCACTGAGAGGTTTAATAACTAGGTCAAGGTCATGCTGCTAGAAAATGGCAGAACCAGGACATATCCCATGTATGTCCACCTCCCATGCCCTCCTCCTAGCCCATTCCCCACTTCTAGGCTGGACCAGGGAATATGCTCAGGTTCAAGGACAGGTGAAGATGGTGGCGTAGACTCAATAGAAGTTCCTTTTACTTTTATTTACTTCCTAAGTAAATGTGAAGGATACAAATGCAATTCTAGTGCAGGTGAGTAGATGAGCTCCCCATTACTACTCTTCGCTTTCATGAAGGCCCATCCAAAGTTTGGTGGTCTTAGAGGCCGCACAGGTGTAATGAGACATTGGCTACACTGGAGAAGCACAGAACTGTGGGCTGGCTGCCTTTAATACCCTGAGCTACATCACCACCCAGAAACAACTTCAACTGCCTTATAAAGCAATGATCCTGCTCCTTAGTGAGTCATGTCACCAAATCTCATCTGAAGGTGGGGGTTCCAGGCTGAACTGGAAGTTCTTGCAGTGTCAACACCAGGGCAGCTGCCCCTTATTGGTGCCAGTGTTGCATAGGCCTCAGAGTTTCCCATTCATATCCACTTGAGGGCTTTCCATGGGCAGGGCTGGACACACCTATCCACCATGCTGTCCCTCAGGCCTGGGACTGGAGCTGCGGCCCTTCCACGGAGGCTCTGTGAGTAAGGCAAACCATTCTGTCCTACATCAGCTTCACATGTGTCACTCTGCAATGGCCTCTGCATTTGCGAAATTCCTCCTCAGAAGGAGGCCCAGCTTCTGATGGCTTTGGGAAGTGATCATGGTTAATTTCATGTGTCAACTTGACTGGGCTAAGGGATTCCCCCATAGCTGGTAAAACATGATTTCTTGGTGTGTTTGTGAGGGCATTTCTGGAAGAGATTGGCATTTGGATTGGTAGACTGAGTGAAGAAGAGCCCCCCTCGCCGATATTGGCGGGCATCATCCAATCCTTTGAGGACCTAAACGGCACAGAAGAGGTGGAGGAAGGACAGATTTGCTCTCTGCCTGAGCTGGGACATCCATTTCCTCCTGCCTTGGACATCGGCACTCCCGGTTCTCTGGCTGGCGGCTGGCAGATCACAGAACTTCTCTGCCTCCACAATCATGGGAGCCAATCCTCACAAATCTCTTTCTGTAGATCCATGTCTATCCTATTGATTCTGTATCTTTGGAGAACCCTGACTTACGCAGCCCCTTAGCACATTTCACCTCAGAGATGCTTGCAGGCCCAGGCAGGCAGTGTTGACTGCCCTCAAGTTCTCTCTCAGGACTCCTAGCTGGGGTCTCAGGGGCTTTGTTCTGGGCTGTGTGCTATATTGACTTTTCCAGGACCACTTCCAGACTCCAGCCACTGTATACGGCTGTGCACAGCCCAACTCTAAGAGGTGCCCTTTTTATCACACACCTTTGGCAATGTGAGGAGTGCCCCTGGCGGGGTGCAGGGCACAGGGGGCGTGGCTGTACAGGGCAGCCCTGCTCCAATCTGCCCATTGTTACGTCCCATTTTCCCCAAGGTTGCTCTGGCCTAGAGTCCGAGCTGTGTGGTCAGAAATCTTTGACTCTTTCCTCTTCCTCATCCTCCATAGCCAATCAGTGTTCAAGTCCATTCAAGACTTTCCTCCTAACTACCCCGCACCCCACCCACATCAGACGCTTCCTTTGATTTCCACTTCTCCAGGCACCATCCATACCTCTCAGGCTCACACCTGGTTGGCTGTAGGGGCATCTGACCTGGCTGTCCTGCCTCCAGTCTCATGCCCACCATCCATTCATTGTCCAGCATACATTTACTAAGCACCTACTCTGTGTTGGGCACCCCATCAGGCACTGGGCATGCAAAGAAATAGGACAACTGGGCACGTGGGCTCACGCCTGTAATCCCAGCACTTTGGGAGGCCAAGGCAGGCAGATCATAAGGTCAGGAGATCGAGACCACCTGGCCAACATGGTGAAACTCCGTCTCCACTAAAAATACAAAAATTAGCTGGGTGTGGTGTCATGTGCCTATAATCCCAGCTACTCGGGAGGCTGAGGCAGGAGAATTACTTGAACCAGGGAGTCAGAGATGGTGGTGAGCCAAGATCATGCCACTGCAGTCCAGCCTAACAACAGAGCGAGACTCCACCTCAAAAAAAAAGAAAGAAAGAAAGAAAGAGGACAGACACACCCACACAATTCTATCATCCAAGTATTCCCTTTCTACATCTGCACACACACCCTCTAAGAAGGTTTCTAAGTTTTCATTCTCAGTCTTTAGGACTTTCGTTAGGCTGAGCAGGGTGAGGCCCAGAGAAATGAATCGGAAGGAGCCAGGAAAACAAAAACAAAAACAAAACAAAACTAACAAGCCTAGAGAGGCCAGGAGAACCTAGAGAGGCCAGGTTGCTTTAGACTGGAAAAAGCAGAACAAGTTAGAACCAGGAAGGAGAGAAAAGAGTATTAAGTGCTGACTGTCATGGCAAGTGCTTTGAGAGTTGAGGGAGGAAAACCGTGGAGAACAGGGACAGCTGTCCCGCAGTGATAAGTAGGGCTTTCATGAGGTAGCTGTTTTAGAAATTCCATCCTTTCAAAAAACTTCAGTAGAGATATATTTTTTAAAACTGGCATCAGACTGATGTTTTGAAAAAAATGTGGCCCAGTGCTTACACGGGCCACGACATGACCCAGGTTATAGAGGAATAAGGCATGGGTCTTTGTTAAGAGCACCGTCTAGTTGGCAGAGACAGCTATATTAAGAAAATAATTTCAATCCACTCTACTCAGACTTCACTCTCTTTTCATCGTTAAGATCCCTCTTTGCAAAGCCTCCCACGGCTTACCATTACCTGTAGGAGAGAGTCCCACATGCTTAGCCCTATGATGAATCATCCACTCACTCAACCAGATACTTTGTCTATTTCCTAAAACCCACTGACTAGCCACATGCTAGTTCCTTCAGGGTTCTGAGCCTCAGGTGTGCATCTGAAAAAGGGACATACTACCTGTTTATTGTGTCTGAAATTAAATATACAGAGAGATACATGAATATAGCCTATACTAGTGTTTGGCACAGAAGAGGTTCTCAATAAAAAACCTTCAACTTCGACAATAAAAGCAAACCTTCTAAGCACCTGCCATGTGCTAGAGAGCCTGCTCTACAAACACCCAGGTGGGACCAGGCCTATCCAAGTGTAAACACTCTCCACAGCTTAACCCCCATGGGCCTTCCTCTCTTTTTTGTTCCACCCTTCTCGATCCGATCCTGCTAAATTACTCCAAGCAGATACGAGTTTTACAAATCCTTAGACATGCAAAAATGGGAGTTCATCTTCCCATAACCCAACAGAACTTTGCTCTTATCCTCATTCCTGTGCTGAGAGTTGTTTCATCATAACTTTAATGATTTCCTTCTTTCTCACCAGCTGGTAGAATGTTCACTCCTCTTCTTTCTCAGAGATGGGGAAAGACTGCTCTTCTAGCGCTACCCCTCGCTCCATCGCCCCTGATTTTACTTACTCCATGGTTTATGGCAAGGGCTGGCAGACTTCTTCTATAAAGGGCCAGATAGTAAATATTTTTTGTTTTGTAGAACATTCTGTCTTTGGGGCAACTACTGAACTGTGCCGTTGTGGCTGGAAAGCAGCCTATACAATATGTAAATGAATGGGTGTGGCTGTGTTTCAATAAATCTTTATTTACAAAACAGGTAGCAGACCCTAGTTTGCTGACCCCTGGTTTATGGCATAAGCACTATGATCTCAGTCTTGGAGACTTTAGCTTTTAAAACCCATGAGACCCTTTTCTACCTCAAGCCTTGGTCCCTGCATTTGTAAATCACAGCTTTTATTAGTTATTAGTTATTGCCTCTCTGATAGAGATTTATGAAAGTCTCCTTAACAGACAGGGGCCAAGAATCAGACTCTTTGTTCTTTAAGTATCTACTCTTGCCCCTAAACCTGCTGAGTGTAGCAGGAGGGTCCCTGGTATAGCCCTAATAGGTCTGTTGCCCAGTGCACATGGCAAGTCAACATGCCAAAAAACCAGGTTGCAGCAGAGAAAGGAGTTTCATCATTCAGTCACCTAACGAGGATATGGGAGGAGACCTCAAATCCATCTCCTCAAAGAATTTGGGTTTAGAATTTTCAAGGGTTTTGGAGTGAGCCAAAGTATGCAAATCATTGACTGGTCAAAGAGTTCAGGGTGAAGTCAGGGACAGGGAGACGAAGAAGCTATATTCTCAGGCTGATCCTGTTCCTCTGTTGGGGTCTCCAAACTGCTTGCTGGAATTCAGGGTCTGAAAAACATCTTAAGCAATCCTTAAACAAAAGCCTTCTGGTTCTAATGTCAGAGATGCTGTCTATAGGAACAATGAGGTTGCAAATCAATTCTTTTTTTTTTTTTTTTTTGAGGCGGAGTCTGACTCTGTCACTCAAGCTGCAGCGCAGTGGCCGGATCTCAGCTCACTGCAAGCTCTGCCTCCCAGGTTCACGCCATTCTCCTGCCTCAGCCTCCCGAGTAGCTGGGACTACAGGCGCCCGCCACCTCGCCCGGCTAGTTTTTTGTATTTTTTTGTAGAGACGGGGTTTCACGCTGTTAGCCAGGATGGTCTTGATCTCCTGACCTCGTGATCCGCCCATCTCGGCCTCCCAAAGTGCTGGGATTACAGGCTTGAGCCACCGCGCCCGGCCGCAAATCAGTTCTTAAACACATCATTAGAAATGCAAAAATGGAACTTCATTCTCCTATAACTGAACACAACTTTGCTGCTATCCTCATTCAAGTCAGAAATCCTATCTACAGGAACAACAGGGATGCAGATGGTTAGTATCTAGTGCTATATGACTTTTAGCAGTAAGGAAGAGGGCCAGAGTGCAGCCAGATTCATGCTTAATTACAGCTACATTTCTGTACAGAGCCCAGCATGCAATTCTCGTCAACCCTGTAGGGATGGTTTCTCCGGAAAGAACAATTTTTGTTCTCTCAAGTCTTATTCCACTACAGCAGTGGTTCTTAAAGAGTGATTCCCAGGCCAGCAGCACCAGGTCCCCAGACAGCGTGTTAGAAATGCAGATGCTTGGGCCTTACTCCAAATCTATGGGATGGAAAACTCGGAGTGGGGCCAGCTGTCCTGATGTGGGATTCCCACACCTGCTGAAGGCTGAGAGCCCTGCGCCGAAACTTCACATCTCGCATCCTGTTTTCCTTGCCCTCATATTTTGTCTGTGCTTTTTCCTCCACTCCAAATGCTTCTCATGAGTCTTTTCCATCCTCCTTCAAACCCTTCTGCCTCTAAAACTCAGCTGAGATTTGTATGCTACCTTGAGACAGTCCCACGTGACTGCCGTCGTTAATTACCTCCTATCCTGTTAATGTTTTGCATATTAAGGTTTTGCCTCTGTAATGGGCCAGAAAGCATTTTCCGACAAAGAATCTGGCCTTCAATGTTTTTGCGCTGCTCACATCACCTAGCAAACTTCCTGTCTCAGGTCACTTTCCTAGAAGGGATTCTAAGAAAGGACTTCAGAGCCTGTGACCTTCTGAGCCGGTGCCCTATGGGAATCCTTGTGAGGGAGTAGGGGAGGCAGAGAACAGGGAAGGGGGAGATATGAGAGGGAAGTGGTTCTATCAATGCTAGAATTGAAATGGTTTATTTTTTGTTTTGTAGAGATGGTGGTTGGCGGGGCTCTCACTTTGTTTCCCAGGCTGGTCTTGAATGCCTGGCCTCAAGTGATCCTCTTGCCTCAGCCTCCCAAAGTAGCTTTGATTTTGAGGAGCATAAGCCACACCCCATGTGAGGCAAGAGGCTGGCATTCTGTTCTCCCTGTCAGCAACTCATGGGCTGTGAGTCACCCTGAGGAGCGCCCATTTTGGGGGAAGGAGTGCCCACTGACTGAGGCTCTCCTCCCCAGAGGACGGGAGCTGAGAGCCATCTGCAGCCACCATAGCAGAGCAGTGGTGGGATAGGCACCCCAACTACATAAAGGGGATCTGGGCAGGGCTCTAGCACCATCTCTGTCTTATATAAAGCAGGTGTTCAATAAACATTTGGTGATTGATTCCTTCTACCCTCTCATTCCCTGTCTATATAAGTTAATTCTACCATAAGAGTACTGGGTCAATGAGTGCTCTAGCCCTCACAAAGCATTTCATAGACACACTCTGTTGAAGAAATACCAAGTTCACTTTGTGAACTGGAATAGGAGCAGCCTGGAAAATTCATGCCTCACTGTCTACGGGGGTGAGTGTGGACATGCGGGTGTAGAGAAAACGCACCATCTGGAACCAATGAGAAGCAAGAGGAAAAGGTACAGCCCCAAGCACCACAGCCCTGTGTGAACAGATACAATTTTGTGTTTCATCTGGCGTGTGAGTCATTTCCCACTTTCTTCTCCTCGTCCTCCCTAAAGTCCAAGTCAACCCAGGAGGAGCTCCAGATGGCTCACCCACAATTAGGTCTTCTTTGATTGTTCTAGGAGGATTGATTAGTCACCACCATGAGTATAAAGACCAAATCAAGAGGCAATATGGCAGAGGAAGAGAGAGGGAGGGAGAGACCCGCCTGCTGCTGAGGCAGGCACAGAAGGGCCTGTGGATTACACAGATGGTGTGTCATTCAGGCTGTCTCTTCTGGAGAACACTAACGTGGGGATGGGCTAGGTGTGTTAAACACTCCTGTTCAATGATTCATAGTCCTGGCTACACCCTAGAATCACCTGGGGAGCTTTAAAAAATACTGTCGCCCAGGCCCTGCCCTGAGCTTCTGGTGTAAGTGGTGCATTGGAGCCTGGGGATGAATATTTCCTTTTTAAAAGCTCCCTGACTGGATCAATGTACACTTAGTGTTGAAGAACAATGTTGCAGTGCTTGCAATTTATTTGAACTGCAGTTAGTTTATTGCATTTCCCAAAGTATTTGTCATCTCTCTGCCCAGTCCTGTGTTTGGCACTACAGAGAAAACAAGGCAATAGAAATCAGAAATAGCAAAGGATGTGGAGAGTCAAAAGGTTTGGGTTCAAAGTCCAAGTCTGCCATTTTCCTGCTGTGTGACTTTGGGGAAGCCAAGTCCTTGAGGGGGTGGCACGATTGTGAAGCTGAAAGAGAACAGAACTAGGGCCAAGGGCCCTGGGCTCTAATCCTTCCACCTTTGCTGTTAACTTTTGGTGTCACTTGAGCCAGTCACACCACCTCTCTAGGCTTCTGTTTTTCTGTGGATAAAAGGAAAGGATGAGACTAGATCAGTGGTTTCCAAATCTGGATTTAACAGACAGAACCTGCATGGAGCAGGTGTTTTTTGGTTGAAGTGTGGGAGGGCAAGGAGACCCATCTTATGGACTCCTGCTTCTCCTTCCAGAAAATTCCTGCTGTTACTCTAGGGGACTCATTTGAAATCCACTGGACTAGAAGATGTGCTCCCAGGCCCCTTGCTGTGAAGTCCTGTGGTCCTGTCTCTCACTTGCTCTGGACAAACACTCTGAGCAGTACTTTCTGCACTTAGGTGCTTATGAATACTTTCACATGATGAGCGGGAATGGGTCCTGGACCTTGTCCACTGGGCACATTTTCCTTCTAAGTGCATTGCTACTTTGCTACTTCCTCCTCTCTGACTTCCTCTTGCATCCTATTATTGATTAGTTCTACTTGGTAAGTTTGTCTTAATTTCCAATTCTCTCTGCCAAGTTCCTCATTCCTTGAAGGATGAGCTGGCTTTGAAGACAGTGATGTATATGTTCATTGTGGATTCTAGAAAAAGGGGAAACTTCCCAGAATATTTGTTCCTGTGATTTCCATGACACTTCTCTACCAGGGGCTGTGGGCCGCCTCCCTCAGCTCTGATCTGGGAGAGCAATATCTATTCCAATAGTCAAGCTTGCTCCAGACTGCATTAAAGGAGGAGACAGGGTGTTTCTTAATCGATGATGCCCTTATTAAAATTGTATACGTTGCAAACTCTTACAGGGCCTGAATCAGAACCAGGAGGCTGTGGCCACCGGGGACCATCAGAGTTGTTTTCAACCCCTCCATGCCAGTTTAAGTCTTCTGAGAAGCAGATACCAAAATGGGGTTAGATGTTCCAGAGACATATGGAGGGAAATGCCTGTCCAGGTTGCAGGGGAGGACTTGGGAGGATGCAGGGGAGGAATTGGGAGGAGGCAGGGGGAGGCTTCTGGCCGCAGTGCAGATCTGACATCTGTGAAAGGTGATTAGGAAGGAGAGTATAAGACAGGAAGAATCTCAGAATTCAGTGCCATTCTGAGGGAGCCTCCTTAGACAACCAGGAATCCCCAGGCAAAGGCTGCCCACCTCGAGCAGAAACACCCAGCTCGCAGCCTCTGTCGTGTCAGCCATGACTGGGAGCAGCCCTGGGGGAGCATTATCTCAGTGTGAACATGCATGGTGAGGACAAAGGCGCACAGCTGGAGGTTGGCAGAAGGTTGGAGGGGAGCACTTCCTTCCCCACCACACCTCTGCTCACAGTTCAACTGGTGTAGATTTCACCAGAAGGCCCAAAGAAATCACAGCACCTTTGTCTTGGCTGATACAACCTCTGCTGGAAGGTGGCACACTGGCTGGTTCTGTGTCACTGGAGATGGCAGTGTCCTAGGGGACAGTATTTGAAGACCTGGAAGCACTCAATCTCGTTGGAATATCCACCTTCACTAGACCTGCTATTGGACATGTAAGCCACTTCACAAGTTAAGGCCCTTTTGCAGACACGAGGATAGTAGCCTCCACATTAAAGAGCACGCTTCAGATGAAGTCCATCAAAATTCAATTGGACTATGATAGCAGCTCTGGAAGAAAGCCTGGGAGGGTCTAAATTTCTCCCACTGACAGATGGGAAAATAGAGGCTCAGAGAGGCTGAAGTGAATGACCCTGAGTCACAGACTCAGTAGATGATGGAAGGAGAGAGCTAGATTAAGAGCCAAGGGTTGACCTCCCTCATTCACTCAACATGAGCACGTAGTACTTCAACTTTCAAGCATTGAGGATGCAGCTGTGTCTGTTGACAGACAAAATCCCTGCCCTCAGGAAGCTTACAAGGCTTTTGAGGGAGAGAAGAGATAAATGTATAAACATAATAATTTCAAATCGTGGTAAGTGCAATGAAGAAAACGAGATAGACCAATAGGACAGGAGAGGAAAAGGAGGAGAAAAAAGCCCCCAAGAGTGGTCAGGGGAGGCTTCACTGGGGTGTGGATTTGGTCTGAGTCGTGAGTGAGCAGAACATGCAAGCCACTGAAAGGTCTGGGAGCAAGGCCAGGCGCGGTGGCTCATGCCTCTAATCCCAGCACTTTGGGAGGCCGAGGCAGGAAGATTACTTGAGCTCAAGAGTTTGAGACCAGCCTGGGCAGCATGCCGAGACCCCGTCTCTTCAAAAAAATACAAAAACTAGCCAGGTGTGGTGGCACATGCCTGTAGTCTCAGCTTCTCAGGAGGCTGAGATGGGAGCTCAGGAGGTCCAGGCTGCAGTGAGCTGAGATCCATGCCATTGCACCCCAGCCTGGGCAACAGAGAGACCCTCTCAAAAAAAAAAAAAAAAGACCTGGAAGCAGAGCATGGTGGATGGGAAGGACCACAGGCCCTGTGGCAGGAATGGGCTGAGCTTAGGACTCAAGCCAGAGGGTGGACACACCTGGGAAAAGGGTCATGAGACTGGCTGGAGAATTGCAGGGGTTTTGTTGGTCCTCTAGTGAGTTTAGGTTTCTATTCTAATTTCAACGGAAGCCAATCCATGAGAAGTGCTGGAATGGCATTGAGAGGTTAATGAGATGGGGAATGAACTCCTGGAGGGGCAAAACCCACCAGCTGTCATGTCACAGTCTTGATGAGCTTCTGCACTGGGGACAGGAACCCATCTTCTAGAGGTGCTTTCAGTGACAGAGATGGTCCCGAACTCACAAGGTGAGGCGGGTGGGTGACTTCGCCCTGGGGACTCATTGCTGCAGAAAGGAGAGCAGGGAGGAGCACCACCACTGCCTCCTTCCTCCCATCCCCACCTTCACCCCCAGCCCCCTTCTCCAGAGCGCTCACCCTCAGAATCATGGTTCCTAACCTCGGCTCCATGGGGGGCATTTGGGGAACTTTATTTTTATTTATTTATTTGTTTGTTTATATATTTATTTATTTAGGGACACAGTCTCGCTCTGTCACCCAGGCTGGGGTGCAGTAGTGAGATCTCAGCTCACTAAACCTCCACCTCGTGGGTTCAAGTGATTCTCTGCAAAGGTAATTGCGGTTTTTGTAAGTACTTTTAATTGCAAAAATAGGTGATTCCGATGCATGCCACAGTTGGAGGACCACTGTTCTAAATAAACTTTGAGCAGACATTTAGTAATATTGGTTTGAAAGGTCAGCAATCATTAGCCTCCTCAGGATGCCCATGTGTCTTCCCATTTGAGACGTGCTATGTCCATCCATGAATAACGATTCACTGAGCACGTACTTGAGCTCCTGGTGCTATTCTAAGTGCTTCACGTGCATTATCTTTCATAACAATCCTAGGAGGTAGAAACCATTATTGCTGCTACTTAGTATTCCCGTCCCTAGCCAGGATTCAAGCCCAGGCAGTCTGGCACTAGAGCCTGGCACATAATCTTGCCCTTCTAGTTGGCACAAAATCTCAGTGACCATTTAGCTCATTGTCTGGCAGTGTGGAGTAAATGCTCATTAATTCTGAATATGAACAGATATAGGTTGGGAAGGAGAATTCTTAGGGCATGGAATTTGCAAGGAATAGGGAACGTCAGGGGTGGGGTGGGAGGCCACAGGGGAAAGGAAAGAAGAGAAGAGAGAGCCAGGAGGCACTGTGGGTTTAGCAGATGCCTGCAAGAGGACCCTGACAGAAGGAAAGAGGGGAAGCCACTCATTACCAAATCAGCCATGAGCCGCACCTGTCCTGGGGCCATGTCAATTTACCAGCCAGAAAGGAGGCCAACATCAAGCCAGGGCCTCTTCTGTGCTTTGGGAGCATCCAGAATGAGGGAGTGCAGGTTCAATTCCTCAAGCCGTTTATCTTCCCTCTCCTGCAGCTGTCCCATCTCGGCCACTTCTGAAGGCACCTCCAGCCCCACATATCCTGTCTATACAGGAATAATTGGGATGACAAACCAAGAATTTCGAGCTGCAAACCTTCATTTCTCCAGCATATTCAGGGAGCTGTACAGACTGGGCTTTGGACAGTGGAATTAAGGAAATTAGAAAGATGGAGTCCTGTCCTTAAGGAGCTTGCAGTCTAGTGGGGAAGATAGATAAACACACACAAAGTCAAGAGAATAAGAACTTGATAGGGGTGCAAACAAAACCTCGCTTGAGTTCTAGCACTGTGGAAGAAAAAAAAAAAGCCTTGAAGCCACCAAGGAAGGAATAGTGAAAAGCTTCAGAAGAAAAGTAATATATGAACAGAGCCTTCAAGGGCAAGTAAGAGTTTCTCAGGCCAATTATGTAGTAGGAAAGGTATTCCAGGCAGAAGGAACAGCATAAGCTAAGGCATAGAGTGAAGAAAGTTTAAGAAGTGTTCGCCGGGTGTGGTGGCTTACACCTGTAATCACAGCAATTTGGGAGGCTGAGGCGGGAGGATTGCTTGAGCCCAGGAGTTTGAGACCAGCCTGGGCAACATAGGGAGACTCTGTCTCTATAAAAATAAATAAATAAATAAGAGAAAGTTTAACAAATGTTAAGGAGAAACAATGAATGATTTTATGGCTGAAGCAAAAGATAGGTGCACAGAGAAGACAGGGGGAAGGCAGAAGATCCAGTATGAGATGTGGGGAGGAAAAGTAGGATCCTATTAGCTGCATCTTTGGTGGCAGGTAAAAACCCACTGTAGTTGGCTTACACCAAAAAGAAGAATTTGCTATAAAGAAATAGGAAATCTCTCAGAGCCCAAAGATAGAGACACACTGGGGTGTCAGGAAGTATTAAAAATTGAAAGCATCAGGCCAGGGTGAGCCCAGGCGGTGTTCGCGCTCTACCTTTTTACCTGTTTCTCTCTGCAGGCAGGACTCTAGTCCCTCCTCTCTCTGTCCACAGGGGAATTTTGCACAATCCAGTCCACATGACGGACACATGACCTGCTCATAGCTCTAGGGTTTATATGATGCAGATTGAGACACGTGGAGAAAGTAGTTCTGTGATTCCAATTCCAATTCTTAGGGAGGGATCTCTGAGTGGTACAGCTCAGGTCCTATAACTGCTCCTCATCCAGTCAGCTATGGCTAAGAGGTGAGGTCACATTTTGCAAATATGATACCCTGGAGGGTAAAGGGAACAGTTCCCAAAGGAAGCAGGGATCTGTAACACATAGACTGAGTGGGTACCCTAGAAATTCTCAACTATACCCTCATAAGCCACGGTAGGGAGTTTAGACTTTATCCAATAAGCAATTGGAGGGACTGGAAGGCATGACAAGATGGAATTTGTCTTTAGAACTGTTGTAGACAATGTAAAGGATGAATTACGGAGAGGGCATGAAGGCTAGGAGGCCACTTGAGAAAGTCCTGAAATAACCAGGCCGCGGAATGATGAGACTCAAATAGGACAAAGGCAGTGAGAGTGGAGAGGTATTTCAAGGATGGAAATAAGGCCTTGGTGATGACTGAAAGTGGGGGCTGAAGATGAAAGAGCTGAATGGTTCCTTGTTTCCTGCCGATGTGACAGGGGACAGTGATGCTGCGAAGTGCAACAGCGGCTACAGAAAGGGGGAAAACTGGGGAGGGGGGCACAGAACATACATAGTACCTGGGAAAGCGAGGCTAGCTTGGAGCATGCTGAGCTGGAGAGGTGGCCAGCTGGAGAAACCGATGGATCCCATCTGCTGTTGCTTTCCTCAGACGCCTTGACATAAGCTGCATTGCCAATTAGGGGGAATTGGGTGGCATTACAAAATTCTTTTCATCTTATTGGTCGAGAATTGAGAAATCAGGAAGAAGCCAAGTCTAGAAGAGAGAGTGGGGGTATTGGAGTCCGCCAGACAGTGTGTGTGCCAGTCAACTGTGTGACCTTGAGAAAATGATTCAACCTCTCTGAGTCTCAATTCTCCCAAAGGTGAAATGGTATACTAGGCTAACCTCATAGAATATGACAGAGGTTAAGCGTGGTAATATTTGTAGTGTCCTTACAATATAAAGAAGCTCCCAGTAAGTGGTCATTGGGATTATTATTGTGTTTTTTATTTTTTTCCCGAGAAATGCTGCATTCATAGTCTTGGCTCTGAAGCTGGGTTTCCCTGACAAATGTATCTACTCCCTGGGCTCCTTCTAAAATGATTACTCCACCAACTTATTACTTCACTGAGTTCTTCTCTACCATAGCAATAGTATCCTAAATTAATTCAAAATTTGGGTCTGGACCAGCAATCAACTGACTCTGAACGAACTGACAAATTTGACTATGTAGTGGATCAAATCACTGGGGAAGATAATAACAATAGCCTCTGTTGGCTGTTTACTATATGTCGGGCACTGTTCTGAGGGCTTGACAAAGTATTTACTCCAAAAAATTCTCACACATAACCCTACAAAGTCAGTGCCATTATTCTTATCCCATTCTACAGATGAGGAAACTGAGGCCAGAGATGTGAAGTAACCTATCAAGATTGTACAGCTAGGATGCAATAGAGCCAAGATTTGCATCCAGGGAGTCTGCCCCAGACCCCACAGTCTCATCCAGTCATACATATTACATAATTCACTCTTATTTTTCACTGTTCCTCCAGAGAACGTCTCACTGTTCCACGGAACATTGATTCTCAAGTCTGTCTCAACCCAACATGAGGCATTTTGAAAACAATTTATTTGGAACTGATTTTCTCTTTAAAATAAATTGAGAGCAATTAGCTCTTTCACCCATCCTCACTTGCATTCAAATATTCTCTTTAAGAAGGAAAAGGGAAGTAGGCCGGGCATGGTGGCTCATGCCTGTAATCCCAGCACTTTGGGAGGCCGAGGCGAGTGGATCATTTGAGGTCAGGAGTTCGAGACCAACCTGGACAACATGGTGAAACCCCATCTCTACTAAGAATACAAAAACATTGGCCAGGAGTGGTGGCTTGTGCCTGTAGTCCCAGCTACTTGGGAGGCTGAGGCAGGAGGATTGCTTGAACCCAGGAGGTGGAGGTTGCAGAGAGCCAAGATTGTGCCACTGCACTACAGCCTGGGCAACAGAGCAAGACACTGTTAAAAAAAAAAAAGAAGAAGAAGAAGGAAAGTAACCCCTACTAAGGGAGCAGAGATAGTGTCTTCGTCTGTTTGAGCTGTTATAACAAGATACTTAAACTGGGTAGTTTATAAACAACAGAGATTTATTGCTCACAGTTCTGGAGGCTGGGAAGTCCACTATCAAGGTCCTGGCAGATTCAGTGTAGTGAGGCCCTGCCCCTCAAAGATGGTGCCCTCCCAAGGTCCTCATACAGTGGGACAGTCAAAGGGGCCAAGAAGCTCCCTCAGGCCTTTTTTTTTTTTTTTTTTTTTGAGGCGGAGTCTCGCTCTGCCGCCCGGGCTGGAGTGCAGTGGCGAGATCTCAGCTCACTGCAAGCTCCACCTCCCAGGTTCCCGCCATTCTCCTGCCTCAGCCTCCGGAGTAGCTGGGACTACAGGCGCCCGCCACGTCGCCCGGCTAGTTTTTTGTATTTTTTAGTAGAGACGGGGTTTCACCGTGTTCGCCAGGATGGTCTCGATCTCCTGACCTCGTGATCCGCCCGTCTCGGCCTCCCAAAGTGCTGGGATTACAGGCTTGAGCCACCGCGCCCGGCCCCCTCCCTCAGGCCTTTTACAAGAGCATGAATCCCACTCATGAAGGCTCCATCCTCATAGACAAAATCACCTCCCTGATGCCCCTTTCCCGACACCACTGCATGGGGGATTAAGGTTCAGCCTATGAATTCTGGGGAGACACGCACATTCAGCCCTTAGTCGATAGTCATGGCAATTGTAAGTTGTCATGGTGCTCTACTCTCTGTCACAATTTGAGCAGGTGGTGGTGTCAAAATCTGGGCATGCCTATGAGAAGATCTCCTTCAGGTGGAGGTCACTTTCCATGGTTAGCTCAGGAGACAGTTTCAGAAATGTTCATTCAGATCAAGATTTTAACTTTCAAGGACTCCCTTGAAAATCTAAAAAAAGTTACTTGACAACACATGTAGATGAGGGGGAAAAAAGTTACTGACATTCTCATAAAAATATACAAGGTCAGACATGGCAGCTCACACCTGTAATCCTAACATTTTGGGAGGCCAAAGCAGGAAGATTGCTGGAGCATTCAAGACCAGCCTGGGCAACATAGAGAGACCCCACTGTTATGAAAAAAAAATTTTTTTTAATTAGCTGGGCATGGTGGCACATACCTGTGGTCCCAGCTACTCAGGAAACTGAGACAGAAGGATCGCTTGAGCCCAGGAGGTCAAGGCTGCAATGAGCCATGATCATACAACTGAGCCTGAGCATCAGAGTGAGAACCTGTCTCAAAAGAAAAAAAAAGGCCAGGTGTTGTGGCTCATATCTATAATTCCAGCACTTTGAGAGGCCAAGGCAAGAAAATTGCTTGAGCCCAAGAGTTCGAGACTAGCCTGGGAGACATAATGAGACCCTGTCTCTCTAAAAATAGTAATAATAAATGTGTAAGCATGGCTCTAAATAAAATCCCTGCCTCAGAAAAAGATAAGTAAATAAAATCCCATGTAATTTTGGAGAGAGGCATGGATCTTCTGAAACCCATCCCTGAACCTCAAGAAGGTCTGCAATGGAAGATAGGCTAGCCAGATACTCTAACCATCCCTCCGAATTCAGTCTTGGCTTATTAATTTGTAATGTAACTCCCTGGGAATATCTCCATAAAACTGAGGTTCATTTTGCTCACTTATTATGCTCTGCCCTTGAGACACTTGTGAAATTAGCTGCAGAGAACAATTCGGACGGGCAGGCACAATTTCTCACTGGATATGGTATTATATCAGGAATTATGCCCTGCCTTTCCAGTCTGGGGTACAAAATAAAGTTGTGTCTCTTAGAAAATTCAAATCAAATGACTCTAAACCCTCTTCTTGATTGTAAAGGAAGTACTGTTCTTATTATAAGGTTCTGCTCCCCTAAATATGTTTTGAAAACCTAGAGGAACTGCTCCATTGTCAGTGAGGAATCCCTCCAGCTGCTTTTGAAGCCCACTCTACTGCCCTCTGGTCACCTTCCATCCGGGTCAAGGCACACAATGCCCCATGTACCAGAGCTGGTCAGCAGCTCAATGAGGCGTTCTCTTCAAACGCCTTCGTCTGAAGAGTCAGAGCTGTTATTTCGCCCTGTGGTGATGACGGTGGCGCGTGGGGGTATTGTTATAGTTTCCATTGACCAGTTCTTCCAGCTAACACATGGCTTCATGTATTGCTCAAGTGGTGGACATTCATTGAATCAAGAGCTAAAGAAATGTAACTACACATGCACTTACAAGTTTGTATATAAATTTAATGTATTTACTTATGTATTAAATCATTCAAGCGATAAAGATCTGTAATAGATTTCAAGCCAGTGTACATTATGTGGATTTCCTCTAGCTCTTCCCAGCAGGACAATTCTAGTCCACAGATTAAGTAGGCAGGGGGCATGGGTCAGGACAGGAGGTGCTGTGCAAAGAAATCTCCCTCCACCCTTCCCCAGGGCCTGAGTTTAATTACGTGCAGTACACAAGTACCCTAGAAAAGGTACCTGACTGGTTGGCTCATAGTCTTACCCTTCATTTTGAATTTAACTGGGCAGCTATCCTCCCATGCATTCACAAGTCATTCACAGCTGAGAGACTGGAAAGCTTAATGGAGTATTGGCAGAAAGACCTAGGTAGAGCTGGGAAACCGTAGTAGACTGTTCTGGGTAGCCACAAAGCACTAAGTATCTGAGCAGTGAGAGATGAGAATGATGGAGAAATAAGAAAGATGAGATGTCTAAGACAAACACACTTGATTCATAATTAGGCCCAAGGCCAGTACTACTCTTCCCAGATTCACCCAAGAGGTAACTTACATAATAAATGCCTATTGCTGTATGAGTCAGATGAAACTTATTTTCCCATAGCCTAATGTCATTTAGGTCCTGCATGATTTCTTTTTCACAATGGACCTGTGATAAATACTAATTTGCAAAGTCACTTTATTGTCCTTTGCAAAATAAACCACTCCAAAACTTAATGGCTTGGAACAAAACTCTAATTACCTTGAGCAACATTTTTGTTTTTTGTTTTTTGTTTTTTGAGACAGGGTTTCACTCCCATTGCCCAGGCGATGTCATGATCATGGCTCGTTGCAGCCTTGACCTCCCAGGCTCAAGTGATCCTCCCACCTCTCAGCCTCTGGAGTAGCTGAGATCATAGGCATGCACCATGATACTTGGCCAATTTTTAGGTTTTCTGTAGATAGGACCTTGCCATGTTACCTAGGCTGCTCTCAAACTGCTGGACTCAAGTGATCCTCCTGCTTCGGCCTCCCAGTGTGCTGGAATTACAGGCGTGAGCCACCATGTCCAGGTTGAGCAACTTTTGAAGAAAGTATTTGGACTTTGCCTTGAGGCTAGAGCCAAAAACTGTAAACATGGAATGCAAGTCAGTAGTTTTGGTTTGCTGTTTCTCCTGCAGAAGTATGGGTTAACAATTTTGAAAGCATTCTCTGTATATTTTAGGATTAAGAAAATAAGACAATATGTCATAGATAATAGGAGCCATGTTTTTAACCGTTAGAAAAGGAAGTTAACAAATATGAAAAGGGAGGGAGCTAGAATGAAATCTTATGGATTTATTCCATAAGGTTGTATTAGAATTGGAAGTATCAGTATGAACTCATGGTTTGAACTAATCATTTTTAATATAGACAGATAGATATAAAAATAGAGTGTGGGTATTTATGTAAGTGTGCACGTGGACACATATATATATTTCCTGGGTCTGGTCACTAAGAGGGCCTAAAAACAATGGTGCTCAGTAGCAATGAGCATGCCTACCACCAAGATCTTGGTTTCTAAATACCTTTCCTCACTAAAAAGAACCAAAACTCCTTAGGAAAATGATTGATTCAAAGGCTGGAGCAGGGACAATACAAGATGAGCCTGGAACATCTTGTGCCAGAAAAGTATGTAAGTGCTCAGAGAATCATGGGAACATATGAAAAGGACTTACGACTCATTGGAAGAGGCTCTCCAAGGCCAAATCTGGGAATTTAAGCATCAGGATAAATCATGATATTAACAGATTATAACCCACTGACTCAAATGGAAATCACTTAGTTAAAACTGTTACAACTAAGTAAGTGGGGGGAAGGGAAAGCTCTTTCTTGCAGTAGAATGCTAATTAATAAGTATAGAAGAAGTGATGAAATTAGAAAATCACCATTTGCAATCATCATGGTAGAAACTGATTAATCAATTGAATCATCAATGGATACTAAAGCTAGTGGCTCAAAGAGTCATGAACAACAGGATCATTACATGGTCTCGAAGCATCACTCTGTAAAATACTTATTAATTACAAGCAAAAAACTCATAACCTTACACTGAGTAAATTTATAAAACTGTCAGATGCCTTATAACCTAACATTTAAGTTCAATATCACCTGTAATGGGATGAATCAACATTGCTTACCTCCTGATATGATGCACTGAGAAAAGACAAAATCTCCTTTGTTGTATTTCTGCCAAAAAATGTGTAACCTGAATCTAATTGTGAGAAAATACCAGATAAATTCAAGTTGAGGGACATTCTATAAACTAACTAACCAGTACTCTTCAAAAGTGTTAATGTCATGCAAAGCAAAGAAAACCTGGGAACTGGCCCAGGTTAAAGGAGGTTATAGAGACATGACAAGCGAATGCAATGCGTGATCCAGGATTTTCTTTTGCTAAAAAGGTCATCTTGGGGACAACTGGCATTTGAACAAGGTCTGTAGATTAGATAATAGCATTATAAAATGTAATTTTCTGGCTTTTATAATTATACTGTGTTTATGTAGAGAATTTTCTTGCTTTTAGGAGATAAACACTGCCTTATATAGGGGTATGAAACTTACTTTTAACTTTTAACATTTGCCCTGTCCTCCTGCAATTGTTTAACATTTGGGCAATTTGGGTGAAAGACGTGGGATTTTTTTGGGTGCTATTTTTATATCTTCTCTGTAAGTTTATAATTATATCAAAATAGAAAAGGCTTACAAACAACTATTTTTTTTTTTTTTTTTAAAGACAGAGTCTCCCCCTGTCACTCAGGCTAGAGTGCAGTGGTGCCATCTTGGCTCACTGCAACCTCTACCTGCCGGATTCAAGCAATCCTCATGCCTCAGCCTCACAAATAGCTGGGATTACAAGTACGCACCACCATGCTTAGCTAATTTTTGTATTTTCAGTAGAGACAGTTTCTTTATGTTGCCCAGGCTGGTCTTGAACTCCTATGCTCAAGTGATCCACCCGCCTTGGCTTCCCAAAGTGCTGGGATTACAGGCGCGAGCCACTGCACCCAGCCAAACAACTATTTTCTTGCTTCTCCTGTATCAGGTTCAAGTCCAGGTTCCAGCCCATGCTGAAGTCCGAAGGAAGTGGGTGGATGAATGGCACATAGCTGAAAGAACACTCGGGGCCGTCAGTAGGGGAAATAAGGCTTTATTCACCAGCTCGCTCATCAGCAGCTCTCCTACACTGTCTGTTCTGTCTCGGCTGCTTGCTGCAGCTGCCCAAACGCTGTGCTGCCAGCTCTCCCTTCAGGGTCAGCAGCTTATCTCCTTCTATCTCTGGGCATGAGTGCAAGAGCCATGTCAAGCCATGCCCAAGAGCCAAGCCAAACCATGTCCCCCATTGACAGTGTCAGCAGGGCAGTTATACCTTTTACAGATAATAGTGGCTCCAAGGCAAGTATGAACTTACACGAACAGGTTATACAACAAGTGGAGTATGCACCTGCACCCTAAACTTGCTAAGTCATGCAGGCTCAGATGTCTGCCTTGCCTACTGTTAACCAAAGGTACTGTGGGTCATCTGGGGCTCAGCTGGTCAGCTTTTCTTCTGTCCTTACTCATAATCTCTTGCATGTGCCATCAAATGCTGAGGCAGAAACATTCCAGAAGGCTCCATGTGCATGTCCTCTCCTGTTCTTTGGTGAAGGTGGCTGGGAGGCTGGGCTCAGCCCCGATACTAGGACAGCAGGCCCCTCTCTCCATAGAGTCTTGGGGCTTCTTCCCCTCCAGGCTTCTCCACATGGCATCTCCAGCAGGGTGGCAGGACTTGTTACATGGTGGCTCAGGGTTCCTGAAAGTGCTGAAGCAGAAGTCACCAGGTCTTCTTGAATCTTAGAGCCAGGAGAGGCATGTGTTACTACCCCTGTATTCTGTTCATTCAAAAGACCTACAGGGTCAGCCAGATTCAATGTGAGAGGAACTTTACCAAGATGTGATGATCAGGAGGTATGGCTCACGAATGACCATTGTTTGGAGACCAGTTACAATGACAACAATCGAGGTTCCATCTGGGAAGCATAACCACTATGTGTAGTGCAGAATAAGGGGGTTGTTAAATGTCCAGGACCTCACAGAATTGTGGGAGGAACGGAGAAAGAGGGGTTGATAAGGAGGGGCTAGAAGCTTAGCCAAAGCAGTGACATAGATGCGCAAGTCAGAGCTTGCAGGAAACCTGGGGAGCCAGGTACATCCGGCTGCTGGAGTGGGACGACTGGAAGGCTGGTAGGGATCAAGCGGGCACTGTGGCCTCTGTGTGTGGCGGTGTGGCTTGGAGTTGCTGTTGGTCAGCAAGGCCAATGATCAGGAGGAAGAGGTGGTCACAGAGCCAGAGAGAGTGAGAACAAACTGGAATCTGACAGCACCTCTGCACTGAAATCACAATGACTTTCCGAAAACATTGGTCGCTGTTTCCCTTCTACCCTCCAAATTTCACACACTGTTTCTCTTTGGCTGAGTCTAAGCTGGAACCACAGAGAGAAGGGGATCATGACAAACCTCGCTCTAGCTTAGCCAATGTAACACAGTATAAAACCATCACAAGAGGAAAAGAGAAAGGACCATAACCGAGTGCTTGCAATTTGGCTGGAATCTGTGAGCACATTTTTTTGTAACCAGAAAAGAACCCCAATACAAAAGGTCATAATTAAGAGCATTTGCTAAGCCTCATAAATATAATGAAATCATAAGCGAGAGCATCGCTTTCCCATGGATTGTGTTGAACTGAATCTCCTTTGTACCAACGGTTTCCAATAAAACCTCGATGAACATGAAAAAAATGGTTGAAATTTAAGGCTTAAGTTAAATTCCTTAAAAAGAGCAAAAGGGTCTCAAATTCAAATCAGGAATTTATCCAAAACCATTTTCTAGCTTGAACGAGCAACAACGATGATGATAGCCAGCATTCTTATACTTGCGGGTACTTACCAGGCACTGTTCTAAGAGTGTTAATTCATTTAACCTTTGTTACAACACTATAAGTAGGCATTATTATCTCCACTTTATACATGAGGACACTGAGGCACTGAGAGGTTAGAAGCCTGCCCAAGGTCACATGCTGTTAAGTATCAAAGACAGGGTTTGAACCCCAGGAGGGCAGTGCTCAAGGCTGCTCCACACCAGCAAGCTAAATTGCCTGTCATACCCTGCCTTCCACAGCATGGCATCCAAGGATTGGTCCATAAGAACATATGCTCCCAATAAGAGCCTTGGGCATTGTCAGATACTTTTGTTTGTAATAAACTTGTTTATTCATTCAGTCAGCCAAGATGAACTCAAAACTTATCATGTACCAGATATGCTAAGCTCAGGGGTCACCACAGTGATCAAACCCTGACCTGGCCCCTTTTCCCCTGGAGCCTACTGGCCAGTGGAAAAAGAAGTCACTCCAGTGATCTCACAAATGAGAGTGCACTTGCTGGCTGGTGTATACGTTCTAAGGAGGATGAGTCAGCCAACCTCGGTTCTATTATTTTCTGCCCACTGCAGCAGGAAAGTGGAAAGTGTATATTCTGGAGAACTTTTTGCTAAAAGGGTTGATATGGTTTGACTGTGTCCCCACCCAAATCTCACCTTGAATTGTAATAATCCCCATGTGTCAAGGACAGGGCCAGGTGGAGATAATTGAATCATGGGGGTGGTTTCTCTCATACTGTTCTTGTGGTAGTGAATGAGTGTCAACAGATCTGATGGTTTTATAAATGGGAGTCCCCCTGCACATGCCCTCTTGCCTGCTGCCATGTAAGACGTGTCTTGCTTTGCCTTCGCTTTCCACCATGACTGTGAGGCCTCCCCAGTCACGCAGTACTGTGAGTCAATTAAACTTCTTAATTTATAAATTACCCAGTCTTGGGTACATCTTTATTAGCAACATGAGAACAGACTAATACAAGGGTTCAATTCCTTCTTAATTTTTACTTAAACAGAAACGCCAATTCTCTGAGTATTCTTACTCCCCGACTCCCTCTCACTCCTTCAAGTTCCTCCTGCCCGTGTCTGTGGGCTGAGCTCATACTTAGCTCCCTGTGTCTGCCTTTCCTATCAGTCTTTCTCTGATTGGCGAATTTTCCCTTCTCTTCCTAATATTGCTTTTATCTGTTGGGTTTGTTTGTCTACCAGCCCTCTTCCTACCTCTGCTGAAGAAATGTAATTACAGAGAGCAAAGGGAAAATTATCAGTTGGCTAATTATTAAGTAGCCTTTCCCAAGAACACTGAGGACATTTTAAAATTGCACACAGCAGGGTGCAATAGCCCGTGACTGTAACCTCAGCACTTTGGGAGGTTGAGGTGGGAGGATCACTTGAGGCCAGGAGTTCAAGACCAGCCTGGGCAACATAGCGAGACCTTGTCCTTGTCTCTCTAAAAAAAATTGTCAAAAAAATTGGCTGGGAATAGTGGTTCACCCCTATAGTCCTAGCTACCAGAAGGCTGAACAGGAGGATACCATGAGCACAAGGAGTTGGAGGCTGCAGTGAGCTATGATCATGCCACTGAGTAAGACAGAGTAAGATCCTATCTCTAAAATAAAATTTAAAAAATAATAAATTACACAGTTATCCCCCCATTAGATCAGGTAGGCCTGAAAAATAATGAGTGGTTTTAAATCTCTCCAAGAAGGGTATGAATGGAAAATGTACAATTTAAACCAAAACAACCTCTCTCATGCCCTGAGAGCTGAATATGGTTGGAATGTCTCTTCATCCTAACATCCTTCTAGGGACAACTGAAGCTAGCTTGACAGCTAGTGCAAAGGCTCTAAACATGAGGAAAGGGATTTTCACTGGCGTCTGTTGTGTTATACATTAAAGCACAGCACTGTTTGGGGTTATTGTTTTGCTCTAGGTGTTGCAGCTGGAAGGTAGCATGGACTGAAGGTCCCCCCAAAAAAACTCATATGTTGAAGTCTAATCCCCAATGTGATGGTATTTGGAGGTGGCATCTTCAAATTAGGGTGGAGCCCTCATGAATGAGATTAATACCCTTATAAAAGGAGACATGAGAGAGAGAATCTCCCTTTCCCCGATGTGAGGACACAGTGAGACGGTAGCCACCTGCCAGCCACCCGCCCACCACCTGCCAACCAGGAAGGCAGCCCTCACTAATAGCCAGATCATGCTGGCACCCTGATCTCAGACTTCTAGCCTCCAGAATTGTGAGGAATACATGTCATTTACACCACCCCGTCTATGATAGTTTCGCTATAGCAACCTGAACAGACTAAGACAGAAGGAGTGAAAATATAAAGGAACAGAAACACAAATTTTCATAGACTTTATAAGTTGTCTGAAGTCATTATGTGTATTCATTTCACATACAGAGAATTTTTGTATTCTCAAATTTAAAACTTGAATCTCAACTCCTGAAGGATGACATGGAAGTACGAAAACCTGCAGTAACTAATGACTCACCAGTTGTAGTTGTGTCCCCTCGGCTGGTGGGCAGGAGTTAGTCACTTAGTGTAAGTGGGGCTAACTGACCTCCTAGCAGTCCCCACTCAGTATGGCTGTGTGGTTCTCAAGAATTACTCAATCCCATTTACTCATCACGTCCACCCTCTGGGATAGCGGAGTGACACACTGCTGCTTACCAACACGTCAGGTTCTCCTGTCTTTCCAGCAGGGAGGACAGTGAAATTAGGTTTCTCCATCTAACTTGCTTTGACCAGTGAAATGTAAATGGAAGGGACACATTTTATGTCTGCATGGAAGCATTTAAACGTCATCTTCTCCTGTTGCAGTGATCTTGGAAGCACATGTTGATATCAAGGTGCCTTAAGACCAAAGGTCCCTGGAAAGCTGAAACAATCCATGGAGAACAGCTGCCCTGGAGAATTAACTGGACCCACGGTGGGCATTTTGCATGAGTGAGAGACAAATGTTAGTGGCTTTTTTTTATTTTAATTTTAATTTTTAATTTTTGAGACAGAGTCTTGCTCTGTTGCCTAGGCTGGAGTGCAACGGCATGATCTCAGCTCACTGCAACCTCCACCTTCCGGATTCAAGCAATTCTCCTGCCTCAGCCTCCCAAGTAGCTGAGATTACAGGCACCCACCATCATGCCTGGCTAATTTTTGTATTTTTGTAGAAATAGGGGTTTCACCATGTTGGCCAGGCTGGTCTTGAACTCCTGACCTCTGGTGATCCACCCACCTCAGTCTCCCAAAATGCTGGGATTACAGGCATGAGCCACTGTGCCCAGCCAAATGTTAGTGTTATTAAACAACTGAGATTTTGGGGGTCTTTGTTACTAAAGTGTAAAATAGCCTATGCTGTCTGATGCAAGCAAATACTATTATCTGATTTTAAAGATAAGGAAACTGCAGAATTGATATATGATGGTAAAAACTAAAAATTCAAAGATCTTTAAGAACTTTGGTGTCTCCCTCCCATAACTTATGATGACATCTATCTCTTTTTTTCATTCTTTTTCTTTTACCTCTTTTACAACTTCTCAGCATCCCAACTCTAGCCAGATCCCAACTCCTCCTTCCATTGTTCCTCATGTTACTAAGTAAAGTTGTTGAGGGCAGAGACTGTTGTTGAGGGAAGAGTGTTGTGCACATAGCAGATGCTTAAAAAAGATTAGTTTATTTGAGTCATTTCCAACAATGTCATGCTCGCATTATTTTTAAAGATACAAAACAGCCCATTCTATATGATTTTTCTTTTGGAAAGTCAAGCATTTTGAGAAAAATAAAATTATTTGTTAGAGAAAACCACCATGGCATATGTATACCTATGTAACAAACCTGCACATTCTGCACATGTATTCCAGAACTTAAAGCAAAATAAAATTTGTAAAAAAATTGTTATACATTTAAAAATTATGATTAGCGGCCAGGTGCAGTGGCTCACATCTGTAATCCCACCATTTTGGGAGGCCAAGGCAGGTAGATCACGAGGTCAAGAGAGTGAGACCATCCTGGGCAACATGATGAAACCCTATCTCTACTAAAAATACAATGATTAGCTGGGCATGGTGGCATGTGCTTGTAGTCCCAGCTACTCAGGAGGCTGAGGCAGGAGAATCGCTTGAACCCGGGAGGTGGAGGTTGCAGTGAGCCGAGATCATGCCACTGCACTCCAGCCTGGGCAACAGAGCAAGATTCTGTCTCAAAAAAAAAAAAAGTTTAGCAAGCATACATTGAATGCCAGACACTGTGCTATGCATTTACATAAATTCTCTGACTGGATCCTGGTATGGCAGGTAGTTTCCAACTGTGGCTGCCAGTAAGTCCTCCCTTCCCTATGTGCACATGCTGCCACTCCTCCCACCAAGAGGTGGAGTCCATTTTCCTACCCTTGGATCTGCGCTGGCCTTGTGACTTGCTTTGACCAACAGACTAAGGTGGAAGTGGTGCTGTGCCCGTTCTGGACCTACCTCTTAAGAGACCTGATAACTTTCACTTTCACTTTGAGGAAGCCAGGAACCATGCCATAAAGAAGCTCAGGCTAGACGAATGAATAATAGAAAGACCAGGTGGAGAGAGAGGCCACTGGGAGGAGCACTGAGAAATCTGACATGTGAGTGAAGCCTTCTTGGACCTTCCAGCCAAGGTGAATGGCCAGCTAAATGTAGCCATGAGAACAGACCCAGCCAATGCCGGGGGAAGCAGAAGAACCACCCACCTGAGCCTTTCCTGAATTCCTGACCTACAGAATCATAATAAAATTGCTCTTCTAAGACACTGTTTCAAGGTAGTTGCTGCACAGCAATAATCAATGGGACTACCTGATACCAACTTTATAATATAAGGACTACTGAGGCTGGGAGAGGTTAAGAATGTTCCCCTAAGGTCACATAGTTAATAACTCAGGATAAGAACCTGAGACAGAGTCAGGATAAGAACCCAGTTTTGTGTGATTGTGCACACCTGTAATCCTGGCTACTCTGGTGGCCAGCAGGCAGGAGGTGCAAGAATCGCTTGAAGCCAGAAGGCAGAAGTGCAGTGAGCCAAGATCGTGCCACTGTACTTGAGCCTAGCAACAGAGTGAGACTCTGTTTCAAAACAAAACAAAACAAAACAATAAAACAAACAAAAATCCACTTTTATTGCTCATTGGACTCCAAAGCCTAAAGTCTTAATTATTCCCTGTATTGCCTCTGAAGTTAAGTCATTAGTTTAGGAACTTTAAAATATATTAGGTATTATGTGGCCTTTTCATTGACTCAACACAAGTAACATAAAAAGAAATTCAATGAGAATTGCAAACTTTCCAAAGTTTATTGCTTAGTAACCTCTCTGTAGGTGGCACAACATGAACTTCATGTTTATGCCACGCTTCCTCAAAGCCTTAAGAAAATGAAGGATGCATCATGGCTGTCATTTCAACCATTGACAATGGCATCCTCCAGGGAGTCTGGAATAAATAGGACCATTGGATTAATGTGTGCCACATGACATAAGGTGTGCATATGGAGCATTTGTAAGATTATAGAAACAACGATTGTTTTCTTGCACAGTTTTTTGTTTTGCTTTGTTTTTTTTTTGTTTTATTTTGTTTTTTGGAGACGGAGTCTCGCTCTGTCGCCCAGGCTGGAGTGCAGAGGCACAATCTTAGCTCACTGCAACCTCTGCCTCCTGGGTTCAATCAATTCTCCTGCCTCAGCCTCCCGAGTAGCTGGGACTACAGGTGCATGCCACCCCACCCAGCAAATTTTTTGTATTTTAATAGAGACAGGGTTTCACCACGTTGCCCAGGCTGGTCTTGAACTCCTGAGCTCAGGCAATCTGCCTGCCTCAGCCTCCCAAAGTGCTAGGATTACAGGTGTGAGGCACCACAACTGGCCTGCAAATTAGTTTTAACTATGTTATATATTCATACATAACGTAGTTATTCAGTGTGGCAGACTTGAGTGTGGATACAGATATGTATCTCCCATTTCACATGTTCTTCTGCAATGTGGATTTGCCATTCTGCCATCAAGTGGGGAGTCTATTTCTCCACTCCTTCAGCCTTGGAGGACTCCATGCCTGCTTTCATCAATATTATATGGTGGAAATGATCCAATACCACTTCATGTCATAACCCTTAATTGGCCTGGCTCCTGGAAGCAGCTACCCTGAGAATGAAGCATCACATGGGGGAAGAGAAAGAGACACCAAGGAGCACCAAAGAGGCCAGACATGTGAGTGAAAACCCATCTTGGAAGTGGGTCTTTCAGTGGCTCCAGATGTAGAACAGAGATAAACCATTCAACTGAGCCTCCCAAAATTCCCGACCTACGAAATCACAAGTAAGATAAATGATTGTTTTAAGCCATTAAATGTTGGACCATTTTGTTTCAAAACTAGATAACCAGAACACTGAATAATAAATACTTGAAAGTAACTGACGATTAACTTTCAATCCCTTTGTATTCAGGACATACATCATATGTTGCAGGCTTCCATAGCCTATGAGGTCCAGAGAGATCATATGAAAATTAATGCCAAAATTCAGTGGCTCTAAGCCCCTGCCCCACTGATGGGAACACCATAGACCCTGCCACCATCATCACCATTCAATTCTCTCAGTTACTTCTAGGAGCCCATATGTCCCCTAAACCAATCTGCCAGTTGCAGTTGCCATGGAGTGCCCCCACATTACTCCTCTTCTGCTCCAAATCCCACTCATTCATGTCCACTTCCTGAGATGCCACCTAAACCTGTCTCATTATCACCACTGCTAACTGGTCTTGTCACATGCTGTCCCTGGATGCTCTCTCTGCCACCAATCCCAGGCCTGTTCGGGGAGCATGAGATGAGTCCGGGGTCTCGCAAAGTCTCTTGTCAAACCAGTTTCTTCAGCTCTGGCCCTCTGATTCCGAGCAATGGCTTCTGTATAGTTCAAGGTGTCGGGTGGGGGACAGTCAGCCCACCGTTGAGCCCATCACCCCTGATCCCAATCTCCCAACCCTGCTTCTCACTGGTGGCCACTCTGCAGCACTCCCTCCTCAATCCCACACAACACTGCCGCTCCCAGACAATTACCAGGTACAAAGGAGGCATCAGAAGGCATGCTGCTAGTCCCTGTCACCAGCTACCCTGTTTTAAGAATTTGCAAGGATTTGGGGGAAAAAATAAGCAACAAACAAATAAAAACCTACACATATTCCTACACACAAATAGAAACTTTTTGGGCACAGCAGAGAACTAAGAGTTCTTAAACACATTTTTCCTTTTAGACTTTCGCATCTCTGCTTGTGTTGGACAGCAAGATATAGATGTGGGGAATTCTACAAAATTTGGAAGGTATCCACACAGGATGACATAGACCAGCCTTGGAGAAAGAGTAGAAAGAGAAGATGGGGGCTGGGCGTCGTGGCTCATGCCTGTAATCCCAGCACTTCAGCAGGCTGAGGCAGGTGGATCATGAGGTCAGGAGATCGAGACCATCCTGGCCAACATGGTGAAACCCCATCTCCAGTAAAAAACAAAAAAAGTAGCTGGGAGTGGTGGTGGGCCCCTGTAGTCCCAGCTACTCGGGAGGCTGAGGTAGGAGAAT
>NW_012113253.1:7144353-7165890 GCF_000951035.1 Colobus angolensis palliatus | reverse complement strand
AGAAAGAAAGACAGAGGAAGGAAGGAAGGAAAGAGAGAGAGGAGAAAGAAAGGAAGGAAGAAAGAAAGAAAGGTGGAATGAAGGGCAGAGAGAGGAAGGCAGAAGTAGTGGGGGAAGGTGTTGCCTAGAGCGGAAACCCCTAGCACTCAGGGCAAGGCTGTAAGTACCCAGTTAATAATGAATGCAGCTAGTCCGCTCCTTGGGGACCACCCTGGAGCCTCTATTCCTGAGATAGTTACATTATTGATAGAAAATATATAATGTTATGGCCTGAGCTGACAGTTGGAAGACAAGCTGACAGCACTTTAAATTTATTCTGCCCCCAGTAAAGTAGCGGCCACTCTGATTTTCAGAGGCACTTGAGGCCCCAGCAGGTGACGATGCTGAAGAGGTCAGGGTTTTCGAAAGGTCTATGGCTCTCCCTGGCCAGGTCTAGAGGCAGCAGGAGACCTTGGACAGAAGGCTGGGCTTACCTGCTGATGTTCTTTATTTGTGTGTGAATCTCCGGGGGCTGTGAATGGTTCCTCCAGGTCTCCATGCAAACGAGCCGGCCCTGGGCACTTCCCAAGCAACACCCATTCTCCACTCTCATCTGCCCGGTCTTGCTGACTTCAGGTTGGAGCCTCTAGTAGCCTGCTAGGGCTGCCGAAACAAAGTATGGCAATCTGGGTGGCTTAACTAACAGATATCTATGATCTCACAGCTCCGGAGGCTGGAAGTCCGAGACCAAGTAGCTGGCAGGGTTGGTTCCTCCTGAGGGCTGTGAGGGAAGACCTGTTCCACGCCTCTCTCCCAGCTGCTGGTGGTTTCTTCGGTGTTTTTGGCTTGTAGATGCATCTCCGTGATCTCTGCCTCTTTATGTTCTACATGGCATCTCCCTGTGTGTGTGTTTGTGTCTCTGGGTGAAATGTTCCCTTTTTATAAGGACACAGTCATATTGAATTAGGACTCACTCTAATAACCTCATCTTAACTTGATTATATTGCAAAGACCCTATTTCCAAATAAGGTCACATTCACAGGTACTAGGGGTTAGGACTTCAACATCTTTTGGGGGAACACAATTCAACCTTGTTACTAAACCAGGCTTTCTTTTGTCTGCACTGACTCCTGGCCCCCATCGTAGAGAAGGCTCTGCATTCTAACTGTTTCTGGGGCCCAACCTCAGGGAAAGGAATGGCCCAGAGAATGATTATCAAGTTTCTGGAGATTTTTTTTTTTCCTCACCAGAAAATGGAGAAAAGTATGTGCAACCTGCATTTCATCAAAAGAGAACTAGAAATCTCTAGTCTATCTTCCTACTCTGCTAAGCCTTTGCAGAACTGCCCAAGGCACTCTGTTTGCCTTTCAGAATTACTTTATCTGGCCATAAGCCCAGACCTCCCTGCTTACCTAGACAACTCCAGGGCTGGCTCAGGGGAATGGGTAAACGGGGTGCAGCTTCATTTAGGGAACAGATTCTGGAAGGCTGAGGGCCAGGTATGGTGCTACATAGTGGAGTTGCAAAGATAAGGCAGGGTCACTATCTGTCAGAAAAAGCTGTAACAGAAGCCCCACAGGCACTATGGGGGCCCACAGGAACGAGTCCTCAAGTCTACATGGAGGCATCAGGAAGCCTTCACAGAAGAGCTAAGACTCAAAGGATATAAGGTGCCTGCCAAGTAGAAAAACAAGGTGAGGGTGTTCCAAGCAAAGGGAGGAGCATGCACAAAGGCAGAGAGGTGTGGCGGGGCCTGGGGATCCTGTCACCCAGGAGCAGTTAAGCATTGCTTGATCCCAAGCTCAAGGTGGGAGGAGCAGAAAATGAGGTGAGTCGGGCTGAGAGGCTTGGACTGTTACTTGAGGTGCTACAGGAGTGTACAGGAAAGGGATTCAGTGAGATCTGGGATCCAGATGGTGCACCATCCAAGGTTCTACAGCCAGGGAGAGGGGGCACCAGGAATGCAGGCCTACAAGCAACATGGCAAGTGGAGGTCAGGGGACTGGGCAGGAGGGAAGACCTGGCACTGGACAAGTTCTTTAACCTCTCCTGGTCTCTGCTGGGATGTGGGCATAATAGAATCTGCACTTCAATGTGTTGTGATTATGAGAAATCATGCAGATGAGATTGTGTAAGTGGTGCCTGGCTTAGAGGAGGCCCTCAATACACAGAAGTAATGCGACTTAGTCACAGTGAGATTATGCAAATTGAACCAGCTATACTTAGTAACCACCTCATCAAAACAAAGTGCAAGAAATTGCAAAGATATGGAACCAACCTAAGTGCCCATCTACCAACAAGTGGATAAAGAAAATGTGATTTATATACACCATGGAATATTACTTAGCCATAAAAAGGAACAAAATTATGTCCTTTGCAGCAACTCAGATGGAGCTAGAGGACATTATTCTTTTTCTTTTCTTTTCTTTTTTTTTGAGACAGAGTCTTGCTCTTGTCATCCAGGCTGGAATGCAATGGCACAATCTCAGTTCACTGCAAACTCCACCTCCTGGGTACAAACGATTCTCCTGCTTCAGCCTCCCGAGTAGCTGGGATTACAGGCACCCGCCAACACACCCGGCTAATTTTGATCTTTTTAGTAGAGATGGGGTTTTGCCATGTTGGTAAGGCTGGTCTAGAACTCCTGACCTCGTGATCCTCCTGCCTCGGCCTCCCAAAGTGCTAAGATTACAGGCATGAGCCACCACACCCGGCCTGGAGGCCATTATTCTAAGGAGGTAACTCAGAAATGAAAAACCAAATACTGTTATGTTCTCACTTATAAGTAGGAGCTAAGCTATGAAGACTCAAAGACATACAGAGTGATACAATGGACTTTGGGGACTGATGAAGGGGAAGCTAGGAAGGGGGTGAGCGATAAAAGACTACATTTTGGGTACAGTGTACACTGCTCAGGTGACAGGTGCACTAAAATCTCAGAATACACCACTAAAGAACTCATCCATGTCACCAAAACCACGTGCACCCCAAAAACTATTGAAATAAAAATATAAGATATTTTTAGCATTCAAAAGAAGACAAGGGTTTCATTTTACTTATTGTGGTGCATTAAAGATGGCTGCAAATTCTTTGACACTCCTCCCATAGATAGGTGGGGTTTGTGTCACTTTTCCTTGACTTTAGAAGGCTTTGTGACTACTTCGACCGATAGAATACAGTAAAAACGGATCTCTCCAGTGTTCAGGGCTAGGCATTAAGAAACAATCAGCTCCCACTTTCTGTCTCTTGGAACACCCTCTGAAAGCCTAGGGCCACCATAGCAGAGGTCCTACTACCCTGAGGCCCCATGTTTGAGAACCCACAGATAGGAGCTCTAGCAGGCAGTCCCACCTGCACCCGGCCTTGCAGCTGTCCCAGCCAATGCACAAGGCATATGAGTGAAGCCATCATGGAGCCTCTAGACCAGCTCATTACCAGCTGAATACCATGGAGTGACCTCAGTCAATGCCATAAGGGGCAGAAGAGCCATCCATCTGAGCCCTGCCTGAACTCCTGCCCCACTGAATCTGAGATATAATCAATGGCTGTGTTTTAAACTAATAAATTTAGGGCTAATTTGTTACATAGCAGCAACAGTAGATAACTGGAAATATACATATTCTTCTATTCTCACAACAATCTGGTGAGATAGGAATTATTATTATGTCCATTTTACAGATGAGGAAACTAAGATAAAGACAGTTGAAGTCATTTTCCTAAGTCACACAGCTGGAAAGCAGTGGAGCCAGGCTCCAGCCCTGAGTTCAAATCTCCATGCTAAGAAGTCCTTGGTCTTCTTGCCATACCACAGCATGTCTGTTCCTTCCCGACTTTTACCCAGGGTGTAAAAGGGGATAGGAAGGGAGAACAGAGACCGCCAGGCAGAGCTAGGCAAACTCAGGGTTGGTAGAGTGTGCTTCTCCCTATGTGTGCAATGCTCAGTCTCTATTCCATGGCCTGGGCCACGTGGAAGGTGGATGGCAGGTCTCCTACACAGGCTGACAAAGTTGGTAACAGCCTCCCTGGGGAAACAGGTAGACTCTCTTGCCCCACTTATCAACCTCAGTGCCTGTCAGAGTAATATCAATACACCATAGTTCTTGTGTTGAAGCACTTTAAGTGACAAGGACAAAGCAGATGCCGTTGAAAGGGACCTGGTTTAAGGTAAGATGGTGACCAGTGGTCCCTCAGAGGCCATTAGTGAACCATTGGATGTAAGCCAGGTCCGGAGCACACAGGATAAGCTGTCTTCTCACAAGCTTTGCTTTATTTTGTCTAATTGTTTTATCTTCACTACAACTCTATTTTGAAGTAAATATCATTATTTCCAAAAATGTTAATGGAGAAACTGAGTCTCAGAAAGGAAAAAAATAATCTGCCAAGTAATCATTTGGCATTGGATCCCAACCCAAGTCTTCTGACTCCATATAGTGGAGAGGTGTCACCAAACAGGAGACTCCAAAAGAGTGTCCCTTGGTTTATGGAGTTGCCAAGGGCAGTCCTGAAATAGTCAAGGATGCTGTAGGCTCTGCTGCTTGGTCTCAATTTGCCTGTCTTCACTCCTGAACAGATTCATTCCTTATGTTAAAATGAAGTTTAAAAACAAACCTAGAAAACAGTGCAACATGTCATTTTGGAATCTTAGAGCGAAAAGAATGGGGCATGAATGAGGTCAAGGACAATGTCATAGACTGCTGACAGTGGGAGGGGAGTATTGATTACGTTGTCAAATGGAGCACAGAGTCAAAACTCAGTCATTACGGCCTACAGCCAGGCTGGCCCGGAGTGGAACCAATGTCCCTGACGGAGGTCAGGGAAGAGGGGCTTTTTAATTCTAGCACTGCCCAGCTAGGGGCCACTCACTACCCACTCTGGAACTCAGTTTTCTTGACCCTAGTGTACAGGTTTGGACTTAGATGATTGTAAAGATCTTTTTTAGCTCAAACTTCCTGCTTCTCTGCTTTGGGGACTAGGGAATTATTTTCCCTGTCTCTGCCTGCCAGGAGGTGAACCTTTGCAATTCTCCCAAAGCAAGGGTTTAAATGGATGATGTGATCAGACTGAGCACAGTAGGAAGGCTAAAATCCAGGTTCTGGAATCAGGCAGACCCAATTTCAAATTTCAACTTGGCTGGTTATTAGTGGTGTGACCTTGGGCAGTTATTTCACCTCTTCATGGTTTCAATTTCCCTACTTACGGGAAATATACATTGTTAATGTGTGTCATGGACTGTGTGCCCCTCTAAAACTTATATGTTGAAGCTCTAACATCCAATGTGGTTGTATTTGGAGGCAGGACCTTTGGGAGGTGATTAGAGCTAGGTAAAGTCATGAGGGTGGGGCCTCCACGGTGGGATAAGTGTCCCTGTACGAAGAGGAAGAGAGACTAGAGTTTACTCTCTCTCTACCATGTGAGAACAGTGAGAAGATGGACGTCTGTAAGTCAGAAAGAGGGCCCTCAACAGTCCCTGAGTCTGCCAGCACCTTGAACTTTCCAGCCTCCAGAACTGTGAGAAATAAATGTCTGTCATTTAAGCCACCCAGTCTGCAGTTTTTGTTACAGCAGCCTGAGCTGTCTAATACATACTGTGATGAGGATAAAATGAAAAAACACACACCACAGTTCTTTGCACACATAGTCTGTTGAACAGTGAGCCCTCAATGCAGTCTCTCTATTGGTTTAATGGCCCATCCCTTGATTTGCTCTGATGTAATCCTGATTTTCTGATTTTTTTCCAACAACTGGAGCATTTCCTGAGAAGTGGCTGGCCTCAGTAGTTGCATTTCATGGAGGTATTTCTTTAGGGAAGACTATCCTTGCAATGCATCACAGGACATTTAGCATCCCTGACCCCTCCCCTTTAATGCCAGTGCTGACTTT
The DNA here is from genome assembly GCF_000951035.1 of Colobus angolensis palliatus. Lineage (NCBI taxonomy): Eukaryota > Metazoa > Chordata > Mammalia > Primates > Cercopithecidae > Colobus > Colobus angolensis. The sequence continues at coordinate 7,160,031 of NW_012113253.1, read as the reverse complement.
CTTCTTACCCCTGTCATTGTGATAACCAAAATGCCCCCTAACAAGGACAGTTCCACCTCTAGCTGAAAGCTGTAAAGAAAAGAATGCCTCCTCCTTTGTTCCTACATTCCTGCAGGCCTGAGTCTCTGGGATTGACCTCTTGATGCATTGGTTGGATGGGCATTGTGATGTGCTTGGTTTCTAATAGCTGAATGAGCCACCAGAGACCTTGGTGGGCCAGGAGCTGAGGAAAGTCATTCAGTCAGACACTAAAGAAAAGATGGCAGCCAGGAGCGGTGGCTTAAGCCTGCAATCCCAGCACTTTGGGAGGCCGAGACAGGCGGATCACGAGGTCAGGAGATTGAGACCATCCTGGCTAACACAATGAAACCCCGTCTCTACTAAAAAAAAAATACAAAAAAACTAGCCGGGCAAGGTGGCGGGCGCCTATAGTCCCAGCTACTTGGGAGGCTGAGGCAGGAGAATGGCATAAACCCAGGAGGCGGAACTTGCAGTGAGCCGAGATCCGGCCACTGCACGCCAGCCTGGGCGACAGAGCGAGACTCTGTCTCAAAAAAAAAAAAAAAAGAAAAGAAAAGATAGCAAAGACTGGGCCAAGAGTCCCCTCTGGTTTCCCGTTGTTTTCATGGAATTTATTAACCAGAACATATGTAGTACCAATAGCCATGAAGAAAATGCAAGTCAAAACCCCAATGAAATATCACTTCACACTTAGGATGGCTATAATAAAAAATACAAGTAATTACAAGTGTTGGTGAGGATGTGGAGAAATTGAAACCCTCACCCATTGGTAGTGGGAATGTAAAAGGATGCAGCTGATTCGGAAAACAGTCTAGCAGTAACTCATGAGGTTAAACATGGAGTTACCATATGACACAGTAAGTTCACTCCTAAGTATATACCCAAGAGAAATGAAAACATCTATCCACACAAAACCTTAGGCACAAATGTTCATAGCAGCATTATTTATAATAGCCCAAGAGTGGAAACAACCCAAATGTCCATTCATGGATGAATGGATAAACTGGTACATCCATAAAATGGAATATGATTTGGCAACGAAAAGGAATGAAGTACTGATACATGCCACAACATGGATGAACCTTGACAACATTATGCTAGGTGAAAGAAGCCAGTCACAAAGATCACATACTGTGTGATTCCATTTATGTAAAATATCCAGAATAGGAAAGGACAAAGCCTGTAGGATTTCACTAATGTGAGGTATCTAAAGTAGTCACATTCATAGACATAGAAAGTATGTAGAATGGTGGTCACTGGGGACCGAGAGGTGGAGGAAGGGGAGTTGTTTAATGGGTACAGAGTTTCAGTTCTGCAAGAAGTTCTGGAGATCTGTTTCACAATGTGAACATAGTACTGAACTGTACACTTAAAATGGTTAAGATAGTAAATTTTGTGATATATGATTCTTATTACAATTTTTTTAAATGTTTAAAAAAATAATTCAGAATAGGTAAATCCATAGAGACAGAATGCAGATGGGTTTCTGCCTGGGGCTGGGGGGACAAGCAATGGTCCCAGGGGATAATAGGAAATGGCTGCTTCATGGGTTTGGGGTTTCCTTTTGGGGTAATGAAATTATTTTGGAACAAGATAGAGGTGGTAGTTGCATAAATTGTGAATGTATTAAATGTCACTGAATTGTTCACTTTAAAATGTTTAATTTTCATATTGTATGAATTTCACCTCAATTAAAAAAATAAAGATAGTGACTTTTGTGGCACATAAAAAAGTACTTATTGTAATTTGATTATGATTTGAAAATTTCTTCCCCCTTATATGGGAGCTTCAAGGAACAGTTTGCATTTGTCAAAAACGCTGCCTGCTGGAGCCGTTGTGGAAGTCTGAGTGCAGAATGACAGAATGAGCCATTCTTTTTGACAAACCTGGTAGCTTTCTGGGTTTTCCAAAATGCTAGGATGATTTTCAACATATTAATTATTGGATTGTACCCAGAATATTTGTTTAATATGTATGTTTCTAGTTTTCTAGATCTCCCCCTTTTTTTGAGAAGAGGTCTCTCTTTGTTGCCCAGTCTAGAGTGCAGTGGCATGATCACAGCTCACTGCAGCCTCAACCTCCCGGGCTCAAGTGATCTTCCCACCACCTCAGCCTCTTGAGTAGCTGGGACTACAGGTGCACATCACCACGCCCAGCTCATTTTTAAATTTTTTTAGAGACAGATTCTCATTATGTTGCCCAGGCTAGTCTTGAACTCTTGGGCTCAAGTGATTCTCCTGCCTCAGCCTCCCAAAGTGCTGGGATTACAGGCATGAGCCACTGTGCCCAGCCTATATCTCATACATAGAAAAAATCCAAATGTGAACACTTAGAATTTGGGGATTCTACTTAAAATTCTGTAAAGAATTGTTCTCTTATTAGGAGCATACTGATTAAAGGGTAACATTTTGAGGAAAAGACATCCCACACATTAGTGCTTTAGGGGAAAATGTGGCTAGTATAATCAGAGAAGGTATGATGTTTGCTTCTAGACCTTGCTCGTTGCATGTAGCATTCTCTGTGGTGATGAGACATGATGGGAAATGCTTTGGGGAAGAGAGAATAGGATGGCTGAGTCTGAGTTGAGTTCAGAGGCCTGACTCTATGGTTCTGTGAGAGGTACAGGCCCGGAAGAACAGCCAGGGAGACACCTGCTGATGTGAAGCTAAGACCTGGCGGTGCTGCCCTAGTTCCTAGAGAGACCATGTCCTTCAAGACCTTGTCCTGAATTCACTGTTTGGTCCCTGGTGCAATGTGAGAGCTCTCAGAGGTGGGACTAAAAACCTTCAAGGATTGTCTTACCATTTTGGAGGAACCACTGCAGCTCATTCATTAAGGTAGAGGTAAAAACATGGATGTAGATTATGGGCATTTCTTCATAATCTTAATGAAATACCAAATTCAGGGGCAAGAGATGATGATGTCACCAGCTGGTTGATGACAGGCAGGTCACTCGTCTTTTCTATTCCCCACTGCACTTACCTGTCAGGTGATGGACAGCCCCAGAAACACTTCCCAGCAGCTGATTCAAATTTGTATCATTCTAGTAAAATAAAAACGTATATCAAGGTTGATCAGGTAACCTATACATTTAAAGCCTGGGCCATAAAGGCCACACAAAGGTAAGGAATTTTGAGTGGAGATTTACAACACTAGTGCACTTCATTTTTCTCAATCAACACTCATCTGTGGGGCAACTAATACTTTAGCGAGTGCTGTGCTGGGTGCTGGGAATACAAGGCAAGACATACCTGTACCCTTGCCTTGAAGGAGCTGAGAACCCAGAGAGAGAGAGACAGTCAAGTGAAGCGATGATTGCAGGGACAGTGGGGCAGTGGTAAGGGCTTGTGCAGGCGCAGAGGAACCCCGGATAGACCTGGTGTCTCCTCCTGCAGGGGCATTCAATCTGAGTCTTGGAGGATGATAATCTAGACATGGCTTTTTTTGGCTTCAAGTAATAAACATCTCTTCAAACTAGCAAAGGTGAAAAAGAAGCTTTTACTGACCGGACTGAGGGATCTCATAGCGCCCAAGATCAGGAAATGAGTTATGGAGCCCAGGGTCACTGAACTGCCATGGGACACGGAGAAGTCTAGAATCTTCTACCTCCACAGTCGGGCCTTTCCCCTTCCCTCCCCTCCCCTCCCTCAGCCCCCCACCCCGATTCCCTCTGTGAGTCTCTGCTGTTCCAGTCTCTGTACATTAGCCCCTTCCACGCACTCATCAGTTTGTAAGTGATCCCAAAATGGTGGCCATAGCCCCCAGGCCTACAATTCAGATAAACTTCTAATGTCCTTCGTTTTGTTTTTGTCTCTTTGTTTGATCACTCCCTGGCCATTTGTAGAGTTAATTCAAATTCTAGAGAGAAACAGCACTCGGATTGATCCAGCTCAGTTCTTCAATCCAGGCTACCTAGTCACTAGTCAGCCAGTGAGCAGTGCCATCCTGGCTCAGGCGACTGTTCCGTCAGGCCAGCAGAGTGAGACAGTCTAACGGGGTCCCTCTTCCCAGGGTGCAGGCCAGGCAGGTTATAGGGGAAGGTTGTTTTGCTTAGTTTTTGTTTTCTAATCTGGTGGAGAAGAGACAAGAGGAGAAATGGGAAGGAAAACAGGGGCCTGTCTGGCAAGCAAGTCGCAGGTGTGAGGCCCGGAAGCCTGAACAGTAACAGCGCATTGGAGGCACCTGAGAGGCTCAGTGAGGGCGTCTTCACCCAGAGGCATTATTCAAATAGCAACTCGTGTGGTGTGGGCACCAGCCACTCAGAACAGGCAGCAGCAGGGACAGCGGGATGGCAGGAAGGCCTGACCATCTGACCTTGACCTGATGTGTCATGATGTTTCCTCGTGCGTGTGCATTTTTCCTGACGCGTGTGGCCATCTCTCATCAGCCTCTGTGACTTCACTTCCTCCTTTTCCAAATGAGCACTTCGAGGAGCCTGGGGAAGGGTTGGCTTTGGAGGATTTGGCCAGGGTTGGGGGGCATCTCCAGGCCCCTGCGGAGTGGGCAGTGCAGTTGTGCCTTCCAGCTGCTGCTTGGGTCTTAGGGAAACTCATCTGCCCAAGGGGGCTTAGGGAATCTGATTTGCTTTTCCTTTTCTCAGCCTTTCTGGGCATAAGGGGAAGGAGGAAGCAGTTCGAATCCCATTGCGGGCTGCAGAGAGTTCTGGATGAGTAAGCACCAAAAACGTGGGAAGTTTCTGAAAAAGGTTTCTCAGCTGGCAGTGCTTTCACGCCTTGCTGGGGCGAGTCACTGCCATGCCATGCAGATGACTCATCTGGGTAACTCCCTCGACAGAAGGAGCCAGTCAAGCTGCAGCGAATGTGGGTTGGGGGGATGGGGAAGAAAGGAATGAACACAGAGCATTCCCTGTCACCAGACGCTATGCTAGACACAATGTGTATCATCTTATTTAATGATCCCAAATACCCTGTGATGAGTCCATCCCAGATACTCCGGCCCCACCGCACACCTTGGGATCCACTACATGAACACTTCCCTTCCTGACATCCCCAGGGCCTACCTATTTCACATGAAGCTCTGGATACTGTCAGAAAAATCATTCAACACCTGGAGATAAGGCCGAGAAGGGGGCCAGCACATCCTTTCAATATCGTAGCTGTAAGAGGCCACCTTTGTGAATCTCACAGTCTAATACAATAGCCACTAGCCAAGTGTGGTTACAGAGCTCCTGACATACGCCAGTCTGAGTTGAGATGTGCTGTACATGTATGATCTACATTGGGTTTCAAAGACTTAGTATGACAAAAATTTTAATGTACCTTGTTAACATTTTTAATGTTGAGTTCATGTTGAAATAATATTTTTGATATATTGGGTTAAAGAAAACATATCATTTAAATTAATTTCAGGTCAGGTGAGGTGGCTCATGCCTATAATCCTAGCACTTTGGGAGGCCAAGGTAGGAGGACTGCTTGAGCCCAGGAGTTTGAGACCAGCCTGGGCAACACAGAGAGACCCTGTCTCTACAAACAAAAACAAAACAAATAGCCAGGTGTGGTGGTGGAGATATTTTACATTCTTTTTTTATAGTAAGTCTTCAAAATCTAGCACATCTCAGTTTGGACCAGCCACATTTCCACTTCTTAATAGTCACATACAGTGAGTAGCTACCATGTTGAGCAGTGCAGGTTTCGATCCTATGCTTAATCGGATGATGACCAACAAATAAAGGCAGTTCAAGCCCTCTAGCATTCCAGTGTGAGCTGGAAGGCAGTTGTCTCCTCAAAGGGATCTTTTTCTATCCAAGGCAACCACAGGGCTGGGGATGGCAGGTGTGGAGCTGTACCTTAAAGTACATGTCCATGCTCTGGAAATCCATGTCTTTCCTTCAGACGTTTCCCTCCTCTCTGTTCATGAGCTACATGACCTTGAGCAAATCACCTCCTCTCTTGGGTTCTCAGGTTCCTCATTTGCAAAATGAGAGGGTTGAACTTGAAGATGAGGCCCCTTCTGTCTTTGATGTGTCATCATTCTCTGAACCACCACTCAGGCAGCATCCTCTGGGGAGCAGCCACCCACTCTTGGGAGCTCTCAGGCACTTCCCAGAGCTGCCACCTGCTCTCAGTCATCTCTAGAATAAGTGGGGCCTGGAGGCTGGGAAACAAACATTAAGCTGCCTTCCCAACCTAAGAGTGGCTGCTCCCTTTGGAGAGGTGGGGAGATAAGACTTTGGATGTGTAGAATTCTAGGCGTACCTTTCTTTTTGGCCTACGCGTATATTTTTAAGGGGCATCTCTTGCTTCCTGGAGCTGCTGTGGTTAATCATTAGCAACAGAAGATAAAGAAAGTTTAGCAGTAGAATTATCTTCTGAGGATCCCCAAGAGACTGTGAAGGAAAGTCGGAGTCTGAGTGTAACAAAGGAAAAGGGAAAGCTACACACTGATTGCTCACTGAAGGAGCTATAAGCTATAATGAAGTCTTAATTTCTGTAGCTAAAAGTCACTGGAGCCTTTGTGTAAACAAGGGGTTTGACTGTGAATATTTCTTTTAAATAAATAAACGAGGGGAAACCAAGGTGGATATGCCTTCCCCAACCCAAGAAAATGTCTGTCCCCTGGGGACCCACAACCAAATAACAAAAAGAGGCCTGACTGGATGGTGCCCCCGAAGCACACCTATGGGACAGAAGCTACAGGAACCACTTTCTGTCTGTAAGTGGAGGGAAACTCTGAGGGTTAGAAAGCCCTGCAAATCAACGGACAGGAGATGCAGGTCCCGGAGGTCCAGGCAGAGTCCAAATGACCACCTGGGAAAAATGGTACATGTGGTGGCTTAGAACCCTCCATCTGTGCCTTGCTGTTGAAATTACCTTAAGATATTGTTTCTCTATCTCTTTGTAAAATCTGACACTGACACTGCAATCTACTGTTAAATAATAGTTGTGTTTGTCCTGATCAAGTGATAAGGTTCTGTACCTTTTATTCAACTTTTCTGCACTGCCTAGGCCATAGTAAGTACTCATTAGATGCTGAAAGAATGAATGAGCCAATCAATCAAACAAAAAACTAATGGAGGCTGGGAGCGGTGACTCACGCCTATAATCCCAGCACTTTGGGAGGCCAAGGTGGGCGGATCACGAGATCAGGAGATCAAGACCATCCTGGCTAACACGGTGAAACCCCGTCTCTACTAAAAAATACAAAAAAAAAAAGTTAGCCGTGCGTGGTGGCGGGCGCCTGTAGTCCCAGCTACTCAGGAGGCTGAGGCAGGAGAATGGCATGAACCCAGGAGGCAGAGCTTGCAGAGAGCTGAGATGGCACCACTGCACTCCAGCCTGGGCGACAGAGCAAGACTCTGTCTCAAGGAAAAAAAAAAAAAAACTGATGGATAAATCAATGAATGAATGAGTGAATTCATGAATGAATGACATGTGATTCTTACATCAGATGGGTAGTTGGGCTAGGTCATTTTCTTCAACCCTGAGGTTCAGTGAAGTGTGAACAGAGAGGAGACCATGACTCCCTTCTCCGATGCTGAGGTCTGGCAGGTGACAGTCTTTTATCCTGACCTTTCCTCCCAGCAGAACAGCCTGGAGTTCATGCAGCAGGGTTCCCTCTCCTCCTGGTGGTGACTTCTAAGAGAAAGGGGCTGGGGGAGAAGCAGGGGCAGAGATGCCTTCTGTCACCTTGGAGCTTTTCCATTCAGGACGGTTCCCATTTGTCACATTAAGCCACAAGACTGGCCTTATATACAAGGGCTCTAGAGAGCTCCTCAATGGTATGATTCATGAGATGCTAGGGAGAGCACAAAATATTGCCTCCTCTGCTTCCTGAAATCCCACCATTTTGGGGTGCACTGATAATTCCTTTGCTTCTTGAAGGATGGGAATTTTAGGAGTTCTCTAGCATAGTACATGTAAATCTGGGAAAAGAGGTTTCTTTAGCCTTCTTAGTGCTTATCGGCTTTGCCCTTAGCTAGGAAGGAACCCAGCAAGGGGTGCTGGAGACCCACTCTGCTGCCTTCCTTCCCAGGCACTGCAGGACCTGGCTCCTCCCTCCCTAGAGCTTGGGGATATCAGTCACTCACCTGTAGGAACAGCCAGTGCCTTGCATGTGTTCTGGGCTCTGCTCCCGCCTGCTCCTCCATACCTATCACCCTCTGCTCCTCCACACAAACCTTGGCTTCATCCAGACATGCCTTCCTCATTCCACTCCCTGAGCTCTGTCCACCCCAGCTTTACCTGGCCTGCCTTCCTTCCAATCCAGGCTCCAGCGCTGCTTGGCCAGCCTTGGATGTCTGATTAGGGGCCAGCCAGTTAACTGTCTAGTTTATTCAGTATCAAAACAGAAAGATTTATATCAACCTTATCGATCTCACAGGGTAGTAGTAAGAAGTAAGGAATAATCCTGATTATGAAATTTTTTTTATTTTATTTTATCTATTTATTTTTTTAGAAATGTGGTCTCAATATGTTGCTCTGGATGATTTTAAGCTCCTGGCCTTAAGCAGTCCTCTTACCTCTGCCTCCCGAAGTACTGGGATTACATGGGGGAGCTGCCACGCCCAGCCAATGAAAATGTTTGAAAATTTCAAAATGCTACACAAATACAGGGTTATTATAATGCTGATCCTAAAGGACCAGTAAACACAGGTACTCACGTAAACTGGGTTTTTAATGTCTGTCCTTATGTTTTAGAGGAAATTTGACTCATGGGCTTGCAAACTCTTTGTAAAAGTATGGGCTACAGGTGTGATATCACTTTCTCATGCTTCATGTGTTTTAAATGAGACGGGAAAATATTCTTTGATATTATACTTTTTCTCTGTATTATTATTATTTATTTAGTTAGTTTTGTGAGACGGAGTCTCGCTCTGTCCCCCAGACTGGAGTGCAGTGGTGCGATCTTGGCTCACTGCAAGCTCTGCCTCCCAGATTCATGCCATTCTCCTGCCTCAGCCTCCCGAGTAGCTGGGACTACAGACGCCCACCACCTCGCCTGGCTAATTTTTTTGTATTTTTAGTAGAGATGGGTTTCACCGTATTAGCCAGGGTGGTCTCCAGCTCCTGAACTCGTGATCCGCCCACCTCAGCCTCCCGAAGAGCTGGGATTACAGGTGTGAGCCACTGCGCCTGGCCCCTCTCTGATTTATTTTTATAGTGAAAGTCTAATGGTCCTCTGGACATTGGTGGATAAATCCACAGTGGATTTTTTTCTTTCTTCTAGGCTAAGAGTCTTCGTAGTGACAGACACTGGATTCCAAGGAAGTAGAGATGGCATGAATAAGTAAGTAAGGGTTTTCTCTTTCTCTCTCTCTCTTTTTTTTTTTTTGACACAACTTCTGATCTCAAGCAATCGTCTCACTTTAACCTCCAATTAGCTGGGACCACAGGTGCACACCACTGAGCCCAGCTTTCATTCTCTTTTCATTCATATCTTCAACTTGGACACCTGATGAGCAACAGGGACTCAGAGCAATAGCAAAAGCCATTACCAGCCTGGCTTCTGAAGCTCTGTCTTTGGAATCCCAGTTCCTTACAAATCTCCTTCCTGTTCTAGGAGGAGGTCTGACTCCAAAGCCCATTATTAGAATCCTTTTAACAGGCCAGGCACGGTGGCTCACACCTGCAATCCCAACACTTTGGGAGGCCAAGGTGGGAGGATCGCTTGAGCCCAGGAGTTTGAGATAAGCCTGGCAATATAGCTAGACCCAGTCTCTACTACTACTACTACTACTACTACTACTACGACTACTACTACTGCTACTACTACTACTTCTAATAATAATAAATTAGCCTGGTGTAGTGTTGCATGTCTATTGTCCCACCTACTTGGGAAGCTGACAGGTGACAGGATTGCTTGAGGCCAGGAGTTCAAGGCTGCTGTGATCACGCCATTATATTCTACCCTAGGAGATAGAGTAAAAGAGTCTGTCTCAAAAAAAAAAAAAAAGAAAGAAAGAAACCTTTAAACAGATGAGGAAACCAAACTCAGAGGTAAGAAAGTTATCACTTGTGCAAACACACAAGTGATCAGTGGGAGCTGAGACCAAGGCCTGACCCTCTCCAACGGCCCATAACGAGTGCATGCCATCCTGTAATACATTATTTTCAAAGACTGTTTTAGCCACTTGTATTTATAATTTGTAAACATGGGTCAAAAATACAAAATTTTCTTTTCTTTTATTTCTTTTTTTTTTGAGATGGAGTCTTGCTCTGTTGCCCAGGCAGGAGTGCAGTGACACAATCTCGGCTCACTGCAAGCTCCACCTTCTGAGTTCACACCATTCTCCCGCCTCAGCCTCCCAAGTAGCTGGGACTATAAGTGCCTGCTACCACGCCTGGCTAATTTTGTTTTTGTATTTTTAGAAGAGACGGGGTTTCACTGTGTTAGCCAGGATGGTCTTGATCTCCTGACCTAGCGATCCACCCGCCTCGGCCTCCCAAAGTGCTGGGATTACAGGTGTGAGCCACCGCACCCGGCCAAAACTACAACATTTTCAAAAGACTGTTCCTCCCACCTTTTCCCCCCAAGTACCCAGTTCTTCTGAGAGGTAACAAAATATATCAGTTTCTTGTATATTTTTTCAGAGATATTTTATGTATATATAAACAAATCTACTTGTTTTGCTTTTTGGAGCTTTTTTTCACAATTGATATACTCACTGTCCCTCACCTGGCTTCTTTTACTTAACAATATATTTTGTAGGTTTTTTCATGTGAGAACAGACAAAGCTTCCTCTTTCTTTTTATGGCTGTGTAGTATTCAGTAGACTGATGGAGATATAGGTGGTTTCCAGTCATGTGCTATTTAAACAAAGCTGCATTGAATAACTTTGGTATATGAGTATTTCTGCAGGATACCTTCCTAGAAGTAGATTGCTCTGGTACAGGGGTGTGTGCCTTTGAAATTGAAGGGATATTGCCAAATTGTCCTCTGAGTTAGCTGTACCAAGCGACACCCCACAGCAATGCCCACATGCTTTCTCCTCACCACTGCAGTGGCTTTTCATGCTCTGTGATCCTTGCTAAGGTCTTTACTCTCAGATCTGCACGCTAGGCCTGACAAGACTCATTTCTCATTTTGTATCCAGTATGACCTTCCAGTTTGTTTAGAACCAGATGTCACTCTTCTGGTGACTAATGCAATATAAACTTCCAGGAAAAACAAAAACACATCCTCCCTACGAGGTACATCATGATTCTATCCAAATGGCCATTATATTTTCAGGGTATGATTTATTCCTTATTTAACCAAATTCCTTCCTGGCCAAGGCTACATGGCTCTGTGTAGGGAATGGCTCTGCCATGGTGCCTTAGCACCACTGCATGTTACCCATATGGACAAAGGCTTGCGTTACAGCTTTTCCGTGTCTTGGCAGAAGACCTCAGGATCCTCCCAGAACGCAGAGACAGGGAGACCTCCATGAAGCTGCTATGAGGCCATCCCCCACTCACCTCCCTATGTCCTCTAGAAGGCTGTCAGGAGACAGTTTTGTCACAGGATTCTTGGGGTGTCACTTTTTCAGCTGGAAACCTCTGTGGCCAGTGGCATCTTTGCCTGAGTTTTGTTTGGGCCCCCTGGGATTGTTCTGCCCACTCAGCCCAGCAGGCTGTGTTTGGCTTACATTACCAGCCCGGATCCCACACCTGCCAAGGGCAAGCCAGGTGCTGAGCAGCAAGGGAGGTGTGAGAAAGCACAGGGTCTGGCCAATGCACACAGCCAGGTGTAGGGGCTGCCAGGTGTATGGGCTATGCCAGAGAGGACAGCTCCAGGTGCTGGCCCAGGTACCTGCTCCATGTGAGGCTGTAGCTGGATCAGGCGTATCACAAGTGCTTCTACTGCAGGCACCGGGCAACGTGGTGGCACCCAGAAGCTTGGAGACAACAGGAACTGCAGAGCCCCAAAGAGGGTGTCACAGCCCTGGCTCGGGGAGCTCCTAGATCTGGGGTCCCCAAAGAGTAGCAGTTCTTCTCTCTTAGTCGCCTGCAACATGGTGAGTGGGGTGGGGGGCACGTTTCAGCCCTGCTTGTGTTACACAGCTCTTTCAGTCCCGCCATTCAGCGGGTCCCAGTTCTTGTCCTAAGTCCAGGAAGAATGAGGTACATGGACAACTGGAGGGTGAGCAAGGTAGAGATGAGCTTCATTGAGTGACAGAACAGCTCTCAGGAGACCTGAAGTGGGCAGCTCCTTGCTGCAGGCAGGTGGTCCTGAGGAGTGTCCATCTCTTAGGGAAGAGGAGACCTGGAGTGAGAAGCTCTTATCCACAGGCAGGTCATCCTAACATCTCTCTGTGAGTCTAGCAGAGTCTGGGACTTTTATAGGTGTTGAAGGGAGGAAGTGCGTGTTGATTGGTCCATGGGTGACCATGGGCGGGGCTGGAAAAACACCGTAAGTTTTCACTCCCGCTGTGGACTCCACTGGGAACAGATGGGCCCCAGGCCTCAGGCCGTCCCTGTCTTGAAAGTGGGGCTTTGGCCGGGCGTGGTGGCTCACACCTGTAATCCCCACTTTGGGAGGCGGAGGTGGGCAGATCACGAGGTCAGGAGATCGAGACTATCCTGGCTAACATAGTGAAACCCTGTCTCTACTAAAAATACATTAAAAAAAAAAAAAAATTAGCCGGGGGCGGTGGTGGGCGCCTGTAGTCCTAGCTACTTGTGAGGCTGAGGCAGCAGAATGGCGTGAACCCAGGAGGCGGAGCTTGCAGTGAGCTGAGATGCACCACTGCACTCCAGCCTGGTCAACAGAGCGAGACTCCTCAAAAACAAACAAACAAACAAACAAAAAGTGGGGCTTCACCAGGACCACCCCTTTCCACCCAGGAATCTGCCTCCTGCTGCCATCGACAGGTTTATCCACCGCAGCGCCCTGGCTATCTGTGCCAAGGAGGGCCTGCAGGCCCCTTTCAGTCTTCCTTCCCGTGCTCATTGGCACCCAAAGTTTGGAGGGAGCAGAGGCGGCAGGGGCCTGGCATGGGGCTGGTATGGCAGTGCTGCCCCAAGTCTACGCACACCCGGCCTGGTTGCAAAGCGCCCCGGACTTGGCCAAAACTTTGCTCTGTCCCAGAGCAGACACTGGGAGACAGGAGAAGCCAGGCATCTGGAGCAGGCACTTCTGAGCCTGCGGAGGAAGGGGGCCTTCCCGGGGCCTCAAGAACACAGGGATGCCGGGGTTTGGAGCCGTGACTGGGCAGCTGCAGCTGCGCTGGAGGGTGGGGCTTCCGCCCCGCCGACTCAGAATGGGGCGGGGCTCCGGCCTCTTCCCGGCTCCGGCCAGCTGCGTGGAGACTGGAGCCCCAGCCGCGCCTCCCTGGCTGCAGCTGGTGTATTCACAGTAGCCGCTTCGGGTGGGCCGCCACGGCCATCAGTTTTTCATGGCCTCCAGGTTCTGATGAAGCGTGGGATTTTCTGCCCAGTACCCCTCAGAACAAGAAACCACCTTGCTGCAGTCTGTAAGTGGCTCCTCAGTAACGGGGCACCCACAACTTTCATGGCATCCGCCTCTGTTACTTTTGCGTTCTCCCTTCTGTGTGTGGGACCAGGAAACTGTGGAGCTGGCTCTCAGCTTACTCCTCTTTGTGCTATGTAAGCGATCAACTGTCTGCCTTTAAAAGTGACTCGTATTTTTCCTTGTTGAATCAGACAGACCTTGGTCTGGGTTTTGCTTTGTGTTTTATGTGTGAGCTTTATACTCTGAAGTCACTTTATATTTTTTCATTTGTTAACAAATATTTCTATCATATTTCCTATGGACCAAGCACTTTACAAGGTATTCATTTAATACTTGGTATAACTCTATAAAGTCAGTGCTATTATCACCCCCACTTTAAAAAATGAGGAAGCAAAGCCCAGTGGTTAAGAAACTTGTCCAAGATTACACAGCCAGTGGCAGTCAGATAGGCTGCTCTGGAGTCAAGGCTCTTAACCACGGTGTTTTGCTGCCTTATGTTAACAGAATCTACACTTAGGGCACTTTTTCTCAAACAACACACATCAGAAGCACCTAGATTACCCATTTGAAATGGAGTTTCCTGGGTTCCATCTGGACCTATCCTGTGAGAATCCTTGGTAATGGGTCCAGAAATTCCAGATACCTAGAGATAGAACCAACACTCTCCCGCAATGAAGCAACTGGAGGATGCACAGACAGGAGACTGGGTCCCTGGAGACCTGAGGAGCCACCATTTATGCAATTTGAAAACCCTGACTCTTTGGAGAAAAATTAATTCCTATTTGGTTAAGGCACTGCAGCTGGGTTTTTCTTACATGAAGCTGACTGTATTCCTAACGGAAGCAGAGGATCTCTTTAAATAGGAGAAATGTATTTGCTTATAATAATTTGATTTTCTGAAACAACACTGTAGAAATACAATGTAGTCCACATATGTAATGTAACATTTTCTAATAGTTACATTTTAAAATGGCAAAAAGAGATAAAATTATTTTAATATATTGTATTTAACCCAATATATTGAAAGCATTTATTTCAACGTGATGCTAAAAATCATCAGTGATATTTTTACATTCTTTTTTTTTTTAAACTAGGTCTTCATAGTTCAGTGTGCATTGTACGCCTTTTATTTATGGCACATCTTAATTCAGTCTGGCCACATTTCAAGAGCTCCATAGCCCCATGTGGCGGCAAGCAGCTGCTGTATTGGACAGTGTAGTCCTACAGCTCCTTATCTGCGACCTGTTTTGTGCTCTGGTTCTCAAACTCGACTGCACTGGAATCATCAGAGGAGCTTAAAGGAATGCTACCTTGGTGGTCCCACCTCAACTATTGACACATCGGAGGTCTGAGTGCTGCTGGGGAATCAGGAGTTCTAAAAGCTCTCCAGGTGATTCTAGTTTAGGAATTACTGTTCTAGCGTCTTTATTTCTTGAGCCTCATTATCAGTCTGGGAACAGGTGGATGGTGTGTTTTTCAGGAGCTGCTCTTTCCAAATCAGAACTGGCGGGCTTGCCCTGGGTCTAAACTCTGTCTCCAACTCTGGCTCCACCTCCCTCTCTCATACACACATGTGTAGACGCACAAACCCCACCAAGGCCCTAGAAGCGTAGTCCGTGTCACTCTGTGTTACCAGGTCAATGTAGCGGTGGTCTCAGGCCAACCAGATCATACCGAAATATCCCAAGGACGAGCTCTCTTCATTCTCAAAGACTTAAGTTATAACAAAATCCTGGGACCATGAATATGCCTGTGAAGATAGATGTAACACTCTGATCATGGGCTGGAAAAAGTAAAACAAGCCCCTGTGGAGGTCAGAAAAGGCCAGATCCATGTGATGCCTATGAACAAGCGCCAGCCCAGCAGTCCTCAGGACAGGCATCCAGAAGAAAGCTGGCTGTGCACTAGGACTCTAGAAGCCAGGTACATTTCTTCCTAAAGTCCCTTTCAAATTAACCAATAACTCCAAGTGATGCTTTTATTTTTACTTTTGGTTTTTGAGACAAGGTCTCGCTCTGTCGCCTAGACTGGTGTGTAGTGGAGCAATCATGGCTCACTGCAGCCTCAACCTCCTGGGCTCAAGCTATCCTCCCACCTCGGCCCTCTGAGTAACTGTGACTACAAGCGAGTGCCACCAGGCCTGGCTAATTTTTATTTTTGAGACGTAGTCTTGCTCTGTTGCCCAGGCTGGAGTGCAGTGGCCAGATCTCAGCTCACTGCAAGCTCCGCCTCCCGGGTTCACGC
>NW_012113253.1:7137040-7144278 GCF_000951035.1 Colobus angolensis palliatus | reverse complement strand
CTCCTGACCTCGTGATCCGCCCGTCTCGGCCTCCCAAAGTGCTGAGATTACAGGCTTGAGCCACCGCGCCCGGCCAATTTTTATTTTTTTTGTAGAGACAGGGTCTCTCTATGTTGCCCAAACTGGTCTCCAACTCCTGGTCTCAAGCAATCCTCCTGCCTCAGCCTCCCAAAGTGCTGGTATTACAAGCATGAGCCACTGTGCCCAGCTCAATTGGTACTATTATTGATACTCTGTGTCAGACATTGCTTCTTTAAAGAACAATCAGCTGTTAAATATAAAACAAATAAAAACTTTATTCTGGAAATAAGGTCTTAAAAGGAAATTTCCCAAGTCAGATCCATTCTCTCCAACCCAACAGTTTTTTGAGTACCTATTCTGTCATTCATTGTTTGGTTTTTACAAAGGAAGAAAGGTAGACTTTTTGTTAGGAAACAAAGGTGCCAGAAGGGGATTCAAGGTTTATTCACAAATGTTTGCTAAGTATCTGCCTTGTGCCAGGTTCTATGCTGAGTGCTCAGAACAGAATGATAAAGAGGACACAGTTTCTGCCCTTCCGAAGCTTAAATTGTGTCTCTGTTGGGTGGAGTGTCTCTCCAGAATGCTTGCCCTGGGTAGGGGGGTGTATACTTCTTGCTGATATCCTCTTGTATATGCAGGTTCTAGCTGAGGACAGTTTTTTGTCAGTAAGAGTTCCTGCTAGAGGTCAGTCAGATAATTGCTGCTGGTAGAAATGATCTCCTGCTAGCAATTATCAACAATGAAAATGTTGATTAAATAATGGGTCCTCTAACTTCTTAATCTGAAAAGTTATTTTTCTTTAATGGCATCAGTAAAGGGATAAAGAGTTATCATGTGCCTTTCCTTAGGATGCCTAAGGACTCAACTGAACTCAAATGATCTTTAATGAAACTAACAAGAAAACATTAGAGGAAATAAAAAAAAGAGGGACACTATAAAAACTTACTGGCTTCTACTCTCCAAAATTGTCAAGGCCATGAAGACAAAACCAAGAAATTGTTCCTGATTAAAGGAGACTAAAGACTAGAGACCTAACAACTAAATGTGATTGGAGATTCTGGATTGGATCCAGGACCTAGACAAAAAATTGTTTCTTCTGCTACAAAGGACATTAATGGTACAATGGATAGATTTGAATAAGTTCTGTAGATTACAGTAACATAGCAATGTAAATTTCTGATTTTGATAATTATATAATTTTATATGAAACTAAATTTTCTGATTTTGATTATATAATTTTATATGAGACTAATTATTTTGTATGTCCTTAAGAAAACCGAGTCAATGGAAGTAAAGCAGCATCATATCTGCAACTTCCTTTTTTTTTTTTTTTGAGACAGAGTTTCACTCTTGCTGCCCAGGCTGGAGTGCAATGGCATGATCTTGGCTCACCGCAATCTCTGCCTACCGGGTTCAAGCGATTCTCTTGTTTCAGCTTCCCAAGTAGCTAGGATTACAGGCATGTGCCACCATGCCCTGCTAATTTTGTATTTTTAGTAGAGATAGGGTTTCTCCATATTGGTCAGGCTGGTCTTGAACTCCTGACCTCAGGTGATCCGCCCACCTTGGCTGGGATTACAGGCATGAGCCACCGCGCCCGGCCGTATCTGCAATTTTCAATTAATTTTTTTACAGAGAAAAAATAAATGGAAAAATGTTGACATTTGGGAAGTCTGTGTAAAATAAAAGGGTACCTAAAACTTTGTGTACTCTGTCACTTTTCTGTAAATTTAAAACTTTTTAAAAATAAAAAAAAAATGGCAGAATATCTAATGTTCACTCCTATAGTTAAGAATATGTGGCCAGCCATGGTGGCTCACGCCTGTAATCCCAGCACTTTGGGAGGCCAAGGCAGGTGGATGACCTGAGGTCAGCAGTTTGAGACCAGCCTGGCCAACGTGGTGAAGCCCCATCTCTACTAAAAATGCAAAAATTAGCCAGGTGTGGTGGCAGGCGCCTGTAATCCCAGCTACTAGGGAGGCTGAGGCAGAGGATGCAATGAGCCAAGATTGCACCACTGTACTCCAGCCTGGGCAACAAGAGCGAAATTCTGTCTCAAAAAAAAAAAAAAGCAACCAACAAAAAGATCTTTAACCCCAAATCACCAAAAATTATACAACACTGAACATATTTGAATGTGTAAATTATACAGTCGAGATACTGGATCTTTAAAAAATAAGAGTAAATAAGACTTTATTCTCAGGAAAAAATAAAGCTGCTGTTTTGTGTTAGAAAGTATTTTATTTCCTGGGAAAAGTAAAACTCTTCATGGTTAGTGTTTTGCTTTAAAGGCCCTTGAAAGAAAACAAATCAAGCAGAGGGTGGGAATATGTGTTCTTAGTCTGAGCTGGGTTTTAGTTTTAAATTAGATTACCTGCCATACTGTCTGATTTTTTAAACTTTGGTTTCCATTCTTTCATCTTCTTAATCTTAATATTCATCAGCATATTTGTTCATAGTTTCAGATGGCTCTGTAGATCAAGTTTTGATGCGCCAATGCTTCCATTCCGTTTGCAGACCCACCTTGTCATTTTTCTCTGTGAGCTGTCTTACATGTGGGGATGAAAGTATCTAGTCCTATGTATTAGTCACAAAGCAGTAGTCCAAACCCCTAACTGCATTTCCTGTTCAAGTTCTCCCTTTTGTGGTCCAGGGTATAAAGGATCTGTGGTCAGATTCATCTCTACATCTTTACCTAGCCCACTCCTCCTTCACCCCCTGGCTGCGCTGACTCCACTGGGGTTGCAGTGAGGTGGGGGCAGAAAAGGTCTCACTTGTCTGGAACTGAGAAAAACTGGGCATTGGTCTCCTTAGACCCTAACAGACGTTTAAGCCACCTTTCAAATTAGTCCCTTATGGATTATTTGGAGATTAATTATTTCGCTGATTCTCTCGAGAGACATCTCCACCAGCTCCTGGTTGACTCTGGTTTCAGTCAGTCCATCCCACATAGACTGCTTCAAAAGCTCAGTTCCTTTTAAGATAGCTATAGACTGTCTTGATCCTGACCTGCCGGGAACACATCCACATTCTTGGCCTCCACAAACCTTCAGGGAATAGGCCATTTCTGACAGCAGTCACTTCTCCCTATTCTGCCATCAGCACAGCCAGCTAGCTAGTATCTCCTGACTTGACACTTCCCCAGAGCCTGGCATCACCCTCTGTGCCACATGGGTTACATTCTAGAAGTCTGTGCTCCCAGTAGAGCACCCTCTCCCCTCCTCCACTAGGGGGGCACATGATGGGGAGAAATGCCTGGCCCGTGAAAGCTTTCTCCAAAGAAAATCTCTCATTTCCAATTATCTGGGCTCTTCAACTTTGACCCTTTATATAAAGACCCTCTAACAAGGGACTAAGGTCTCCAAAAAGGACTTTCTGGACTCCTCTCTTGCAAATCCTGAGAAAGAAAGAAAAAAAAAAAGCCAACAACCATATTTATATTTGATATATACTGTTTACAGACCATAAGTAAATTCTGTACTTCCAATTCTGTTGTCAGTAGACTTTTCCTACAAAAACCCAATTCAGTTAAATACAGAACCCTTGAAGAATCCCAAAGGAAGATGAGAAAAAATACTACAAATCATAAGAGTTGGCCATATATTGGGTATAATTGGAGGGCCTCACCAATATGGACTGAATCAATATGGACTAAATGTGACTCATTTCCTCTAAAGCAGTCACCAACATTTTTGACACTAGAGACCAGTTTGGTGGAAGACATATTTTTCTACGGACAGAATGGGGGTTGGTTTCAGGATGATTCAAGCACATTTATTGTGTACTTTATTTCTATTATTATTACATCGTAATATATAATGAAGTAACTATACAACTTAATAATTATCCCACTTAAATGGGAGCCCTGAGCTTGTTTTCCTGCAAACTATAGTCCCTTCTGGAGGTGATGGGAGACAGGGACATATCAGGCATTAGATTCTGATAAGGAGTGTGCAACCTAAATCCTTTGCATGTACAGTTCACAATAGGGTTCGTGCTCCTATGAGAATCTAATGTTGCCACTGATCTGACAGGAGGTGCTCAGGCAGTAATGCCAACAATGGGGAGTGGCAGTAAATACAGACGAAGTTTTGCTCACTCTACTCATGGTAACAATCTTGTTATGTTTGTGTTGTCTCAGCCGTCTTTTCAACCTGTGTCAATTTTTACAGTCAGATTTGTAGCTTTAAGACTCAAGAGTTTATATGTGTTTTTCTTTCTAGTTAGTGCTGTATCCATTTTAAGAGAGCTTTCCTTACATTTGATGGTCAGCGAGTTACTTACTCTAAAGTTTGCTCATTCACCTCAAGTTGCCTTCAATATATGGCCTAAGGTAAGAAAAATACAAGTAGCATTCACTAAAAAAATTGACAAAATCACATTTTATAGGTGTGTGGGCAACGTTTCCCTCAACACAGTAAAAGTTATAAATGGCATCTGTTCCTAAACTAAGTCAGGGTAATTAATGTGAAAAAAATCTGTTCTGATACATAACCTCTTAATCTCTTATTTTGGGAAACATGATCTGCTAAGCAAATACAAACTTTTTGTTTTACAAGTAGCCTTTTTGTTTTGGCCAGGTGTGGCGCACACCTGTAATCCCAGCTACTTGGGAGACTGAGGCAGGACTGCATGAGGCCAAGAGTTTCAGACTAGACTGGGTAACATAGTGAGATCCCTCTTAGAAAAGAAAAACAAAAAAAAAAAAGCCTTTTTTTTGGCTTAAAATGTAGTCTTGCATTTTTCCCATCTGTGTTCCTCCTCCCCCTACAGACATCAGCTGTATGGACAACTGTACATCATTAATAACCATGGGAGTCTTGGCTAAGAAAATGCATATTCCTGGGCTCCAACCAACCTAAAGATTCAGAATTTTTGAAACTGAGTGCTGAGAATAGGCAATAAAACAAGTTCCCCTCGGGAGTTTAGACATAGCCTATTTCTTTTTATACTCCCACATAGCCCCCAAACCTACGAGCACATGTTAAGTTCTTAATTCCCCGCATCTTGATCATGCTATATATCCATTTGGGTCCCATTCTGCAAGTCTTGACTCAAACATGAATCTCTAAGCCTTTGTAAGAAAACACACAGAACAGGAACTGGCCAAAGCAAACATCCAATGTTAGAAAACGTAAGCACCAACTGAAGATTCACAGGGTTTTAAATTCTAAAATTCAGAATACTAAGAAGTAATCAATTAAGACCAGTTAGACTTGGGCTTTCAAGGAATGAATTCAAATATGATCAAATATTCACATCTCTGTTATCACCTAGGATTAGTTAACAGTATGCTGAAATATATTAACTTGTAACTGCTTCTGCATCCCAGAGACATGTATGCTTGCTTGTCTGGCAAGGTTGGACATCCTGTTAAAATCTGTATTCAGGTCTCTCCACTTTGAAAAGGAGCTACAATCAATCCAGGAGATTGTGACTGCTACAAGTCACATAAAAGTAATTAGTTTCACACTTAGCAAAGAATCCAAGTCTATTTTCCAAGTGCGAGTCTCAGTCACCACATTAATACTGTACATATTTCAGTTCTACCATATTATTTCCTATATGGTACATGACAGAATACAATAAAGCCAAATTTATCTCTTGACCTTTCCCCTGGAGGAATGTGTAAGACCGTCACTGAGCATAGTGCACCAGATAGTTTTCAAAGTCACTCAGTTTCACTCTCCATTTGAAGTCTGACTACAAATAATCTAAGATAGCAGCTTCCAAATTGGCTTTCACTTATTTTAAAATATGCACTGAAGCATGACAAGACTGGTGACTATTTTGCAGGAAAAATAGAACAAATTGAGCCCCAAAATTAAAGTCACTGGACATATTCTCTTACTCCCCCCATCCTCTGACTTTAACAGCATGAAGTAACAGCTGTTAACTGGAAAAACAAAGACCGTAAGCCAGAGCTGCAGGAAAGCCCATCGTTTTTACTCATCACACAGCTGCTCCACTTTCTGAAGGACAACTCTCAAGAGGCCAATTTAAAAAAAAACATACCAGGCTGGGCTCTATGGCTCATGCCTGTAATCCCACCACTTTGGGAGGCCGAGGTGGGTGGACCATAAGGTAGGGAGATCAAGACCATCATGGTCAACACGGTGAAACCCTGTCTCTACTAGAAATACAAATAATTAGCCAGGTGTGGTGGCACACGTCTGTAGTCCCAGCTACCTGTGAGGCTGAGGCAGGAGAATCACTTGAACTTGGGAGGCGAAGGTTGCAGTGAGCCGAGATCATGCCACTGCACCCCAGCCTGAGCAAGAGTTGAGACTCTGTTTTAAACAAATTTCAATACTTTACACACAAAAAATCCTTGGATTTTCCAGTTTCCTGGCACTAGGATGTTAAATTGACAAAAGCAGACATAAAGCCTGGATTTGGGACAATCAAGGAGATAGTTACAAACACATTATTCAAATTCCAAGACAAAAAATCTTGGGTTGGAAATTTTCCTTAATCTATTGGGAGCTACTATGTAGAAAACATTAGTTAATACTAATGAAGTGTTTTCATTATTCCAGAACCAACCTAGTTCAGATGACTGATGCACATTAAATAGGCAAATGCACCAAGTTTCAGGTTTTATTTACTTGAATAATACTGCATCTCTGCTGGGCACGGTATCTTATTCCTGTAATCCCAGCAGTTTGGGAGGTTGAGGCGGGCGGATTGCTTGAAGTTGGGAAATCAAGACCAGCCGGGACAACATGACAACATGGTGAAACCCCATCTCTACTAATAACACAAAAATTAGCCGGGTACGGTGGTGGGCACCTGTATGCCCAGCTACTCAGGAGGCTGAGGCAGGAGAATCGCTTGAACCCAGGAGGCGGAGGTTGCACTGAGCCGAGATTGCACCACTGCACTCAAGCCTGGGTGACAGAGCTAGACTGTCTCAAAAAAAAAAAAAAAATCTCTTCACTCTAGCTTGACATCCCTTAGCTATAAAAGTATGACTTAAAATATATGTATGATTATTTTACCTCCTTGGCTTGGGGGTCAGGAGAAGTCAGTGAGTGAGGTAAAATAAAGAGCTGTGAGGGAAAAGGATTGTTGCCTTACATGCAGAAGGTATCTTTTCTCCTGGAAATAAAGACCCCAAGGTCTCCATTGCACTTTTATTTGAATGTAATTTTTGGGACAATTATTCAAAAGGGCCAATATTTCCCAATTTAATCTGAGGTCATAATAAAACAAGC
>NW_012113253.1:7114916-7132680 GCF_000951035.1 Colobus angolensis palliatus | reverse complement strand
TTTTAGAATGAGGCAGACAAAAGTTGGAAGGCCGGTTAATTTTCCCCTCCTTCTCCTGCTTCAGCTTCGTCTCCTTGGGTATCCGATGTCCACAACTGGTAAAAGAAGGAAAGATTTTTCAGCAAGTTTCAGTGGGATTGGGGGGGGGGGAGGCGCGCAAAGTTTTCATATATGTATATATGTTGCCAAGATACCCAAACGTTTTAGTTGGAAAGCATTCTTAAAAAGATAGCAGCATCACTTACCTTCAAGATACAAAAACATCTCAATACACAAATTTACTTTCTCTATAACCACTGTATAAGCAGGGTAAGTACACCACAGAGTTGCCTTCAAATAATCTTCAGATACAGGAAAAGTTTTGGGTATCCATAGAAGGTGAAGAGAAAGTAGAAGAAATCTTTTTTTTTTTTTTTTTGGGAGATGGAGTCTTGCTCTGTCACCAGGCTGGAAATGAACCCTCCACCTCCAGGTTCAAGTGATTCTCCTGCCTCAGCCTCCTTAGTAGCTGGAACTACAGGTGTGTGCCACCATGCCCAGCTAATTTTTGTATTTTTAGGGGAGAGAGGGTTTCACCATGTTGGCCAGGATGGCCTTGATCTGACCTCGTGATCCACCCGCCTCGGCCTCCCAAAGTGGTAGGATTACAGAAGTGAGCCACCGCGCCCGGCCCCTAAATTATTTTTTAAAAACTAAGCATCAGTAGGTGTCAGAACCTAAAGAGCCCCAATATGAAAGATGGACGTCCAAGGTAAGTCCAACTATACCAGAAGCATCTAATTTTGCCCATGCTGAAGGAGCTAGGGTTGACTACTCTCCCCTGGTAGATCTTAAGAGTGACTCACACTCCAAACAGAATCCTATGGACTCATGAAATTCAAGGACCAGCCTCAACTCTGAGTTAAACTACAAATCTAGCTTTTGTAACACTTCAAGCTTAGAAAAACAAACCTTTGTATATTTATTAGGTTGGTGCAAAAGTAATTGCGGCTCTTGCCATTACGTTAAATGGCAAAACCCTCAATTACTTTTGCACTAACCTATCGTATGATTCAAAACAAATGCTGGACAAAAACTACAACCAAATCTTTTAAGAGGTAAAAATGAAAGTTGTCCCATAGGTGGTAGGGTTATGAACTCTATTTATGCCAACTGCTCCGATGTTAAAAACGTTTAAGTCTTAACCACTCTGTAGGGATTTTCAGAGGTAATTACAAAAGGATTCAAGACAATCTTAAATTTTATATGACTTACACATGAATACTGAGGGGAAGGGGGAAAATCCACCTATTTATCATTTTTATATTCCCCAAATCATCCATTAGCTTCATTTATCTACTAAGCAAATATATCTCTGGCCTGGAAAAGAGACTACTACTTCCAAGGTCACACAGATAGCCAAATGACCTCTTGGAAACTGTGTGTTCCTCCTGTTAATCAAGGGGTTTTGTAAATGCAAGATCAAATTGTTTCTAATGTCTCTCTTCCTGTTCCAACTTTCAAGGATTTTTGAATTTTCTGTATAAACATGCAAATTTGATACAAAATATTTCTCTTTTTCTAGAGTAATGTGTTGACAGTCTTGGTCAACCAAATTCAGACTGAAATGCTAAGTTCTGGAGTAATTTCTTTTCTTGAGATAAATGATCTTATCAACCTATAATGGTGACAGCTGACACTAATAAGGCTCAGAGAAGACATATAAGTAATGACAGAATTAGAATCAAAACCCTGGTTTTCTTTTTGAGGGAGTCTCGCTCTTTTGCCCAGGCTAGAGTGTAGTGGCATGATCTCAGCTCACTGCACCTCCACCTCCTGGGTTCAAGCAATCCTCTTCCTCAGCTTCCCGAGTAGCTAGGATTACAGGCACCCACCACCATGCCTAGCTAATTTTTGTATTTTTAGTAGAGATGGGGTTTCACCATCTTGGCCAGGCTGTTCTTGAACCCCTGACCTCGTGATCCACCTATCTCGGCCTCCCCAAGTGCTGGGATTACAGGTGTGAGCCACCGCACCCGGCCAACCCTGGTTTTCTTACTGCAATATATGCTCTTCATGCTATACTGATAGCAAAATTCAGTTGGAAGCAGACAGTAGATCAGGGCCTTTTAAAAAGTGATGAGAACAAAACATAGTATCTATCTAGGTCTCAGGTCATCACTTGAAAAATGTCATCACTTCCAACTAGGAAAGAAAAATCCGTAATACCAAAGTTAGTTAACAAAGTGCTTCTTGACATTTGATATAAAGATTCTTTTGGCCGGGCGCAGTGGCTCAAGCCTGTAATCCCAGCACTTTGGGAGGCCGAGACGGGCGGATCACGAGGTCGGGAGATCGAGACCATCCTGGCTAACACGGTGAAACCCCATCTCTACTAAAAGATACAGAAAAACTAGCCAGCCGAGATGGCGGGCGCCTCTAGTCCCAGCTACTCGGGAGGCTGAGGCAGGAGAATGGCGTGAACCCGGGAGGCGGAGTTTGCCGTGAGCTGAGATCCGGCCACTGCACTCCAGCCTGGGCGACAGAGCAAGACTCCGTCTCAAAAAAAAAAAGATTCTTTCATTCTTTACTATAGCTTATTACCTTGACTCAAGTATCAGAAAAGTTTATAGGTAGCTCCAAATTGCGCTAATAAAGTAATTTTAGGTTTAATACACAAGTATACAATGCTATTCAAAAAACTCTTCAAGATTTTCAGCACTAGAATATATAACTAGTTCACAGAAAATGGCAGTGGACTAGAATAAAGCTGGAAGAGAAATGTATAAAATGAGGTTATATAATCCCCAAGAGAAATGGCCCTAAAAGTCTAACAAAAAAACAGTAATACTAGATTATCATCTGCAATTCCTACCTCTTTACCTGACACAACACAGCAAATGCTTGATAATTTTTTCACCTAAGCCTCAAAATTTCAAATCTAATATTTATCTAAAGGAGAAGACCTAAGAAACAAGACATACAAATCAACTGCACTGTGGACTGAATTTGAATCCCAATTCAAATAACTTAAAAAAAGAGAGACAATTGGAATTCAAGTATTATTTAGATATTCAAACATTATTAGGGAATTACTGTTGATGTTTCTGGTGTGATAGTGACACTGTTTCTGTTTATACATCCGCAGTATCCCAAGGACAATCACGACCTTTCATATAAAGTCATTTAAAAGAAGCAGCTAGGCAAAATAGACTTCCACTTGGATTCTGTAGACACCTGAGATTTTATAACTCAAGTTATTAATTCCCTACCATTATCTTTACAAATACAGAGGCAACTTAATGGGCAAGAAAATCATTCTTAAAGGAACTAAAACATGTAGAGCCTTAGTACACTTTTGATACTAACATTCAAATTTTAGTAATACAGGTAACATCAATGTGTATATTTTTTAGTTCTTAGTCTAATATTTCAGTTTCTGTAGTTTTCCTTCATATGATTTTAACAGTAGCTAAGGTATTTGAGAGCCTATGAATTGTGTTGAAAAAAAATTTTTTAAAGATGTACTTAATAAAAAAAAAAATTCCTCAGAGTAAAACATAACCTCTTCAACCACATTCATGACAAATGATGCTGTTATGTACTTACTGTCAAGTTGTCTCTCAGTAATTGCATTATTAGCGTGCTGTCTTTGTATGACTCTTCACTTAATGTATCAAGTTCAGCAATGGCTTCATCAAAAGCCTATGATTTAAAAATAGTACATTACATTTCAGTGCTCAAATAATAAAGACTGTAAATTTCTATGTAACAGGTAAAATACATACTGTCTTTGCAAGAGAGCAGGCTTTCTCTGGGGAGTTCAGAATCTCATAATAGAACACAGAGAAGTTAAGGGCCAGACCCAGTCTGATAGGATGTGTTGGTTGCATTTCCTTTTTGCTGATTTCAAAAGCTTCTTGGTATGCTTGTTGTGACTGATCCACAATCCCTGGATAAGACACACCAAAACGTACTGAGATAAAGTGTGCATTGTATCTTCACCCCTCAAACCAAACCTTTAATATCTCACGTATCCTTTGAAATATTAACCTGTAACAGCTTAATATTGGTTAATTGAACAAGGCCCTTTAATTTTTTTTTAAAGGGAGTTTTCTCCTGGTACACACTAGTCATTGGTCAATGTCAAGAGAAAACAACTTTATAATCTCATTACTGTTATATTTTTAAAAAATTAACTAGTTTGCACTGCTCCTCGGTTACACTGTGACCGCTATTTCTTTTTTCTTGAGACAGGGTCTGGGTCTGTCACCCAGGGTAGAGTGCAGTGGCACAATCAGGGCTCACTGCAGCCTTGATCTCCCAGACCCAAGTGATCCCTCCCACTTCGGCCTCCAGATTAGCTGGGACCAAAGGCTTGCACTTGTACCACCATGCCCAGCTAATTTTCAATTTTTTGTAGAGAGAGATGTTGCTTAGGCTGGTCACCTTTCTTAAAATCTTGAAAAAACATCCCTGTGCACAAAATTGGCTTTTCAGAAAGCATATATATTAGAATGCCAGTATTAGGCAGTAAATATATATTCTCAGAAACAAAAAAAGCACTGCTACTCCTTATTTGGCACTCTAAGCAATTAAAAGCAAGAATTATTTACGCTTCAGAGACTCTTCCTCACTATGTTATCTTATACAAGGTTCAACCAACAGGTTTAAAAACAGCATACCTTTCTTGTCATCACCAGCGGCAACCTCAGCCAAGTAACGATAGTAATCTCCTTTCATTTTCAAATAGAAGACTTTGCTTTCTGCTTGTGAAGCATTGGGGATCAAGAACTTTTCCAAAAGAGACTTAAGAAGAAAGAAACAGATATAGTGAGAATAAAACATTTACAAAACTGAAAGAACTTGCATTTTTTAAAGGACAAACTATAGCCTTAAGTTATACAACTTTAACGCCCAATCATTGTCAATACAATTGTGAATGCAGCTGGCACATGAATTTGTAGTTTAAAGCAGAATGCTTTGGGCAGCAATACTTTGTCTGAAGTTAGTGTTCAATTTATTATTTGAGGACAATACAATTGAGTATCAGTCCCTGACAATGTTATCTATTTACATGCTGATTTCAATGAATGTGAAGCATGACCGTTCATATTTAGGAACTTCTAATGAGCTGGCAAGCTTTCCACCTGAAGTTTCATGTGTTCATGACATGAAAATAGAACATACGGGATGAACCTTTTGGGACTCTGGAGAAATGACTAAAGCAGAAACCAATAATGTAAGACACTTAAGGAGTCTATGCCAGAGAGAGAACAAAATAAACTTCATTTATAAGAACACAATTCAAGCAAACCTCACAACAGATTAAAAAAACTGTTCAAAATGAAAGTTTCATTTTTCCTAAATTAAGACAGTGTAGGGGCCGGGCACGGTGGCTCATGCCTGTAATCCCCGCACTTTGGGAGCCCGAGGCGGGCAGATCACATGGTCAGGAGATCAAGACTATGCTGGCTAAGGTGGTGAAACCCCGTCTCTACTAAAAAATACAAAAAATTGGCCAGGCGCAGTGGCAGGAGCCTGTAGTCCCAGCTACTTGGGAGACTGAGGCAGGAGAATGGCGTGAACCTGGGAGGCAGAGCTTGCAGTGAGCCGAGATCGCACCACTACACTCCAGCCTGGGCCACAGAGTGAGACTCCGTCTCAAAAAATAAATAAATAAAAATTTTAAAAAATTTAAAAAGACAGTGGTAGGAGACTTACAGATCTTAAAGAGCAGACCTTTAATCTCACTGACGTCATTTTCGACTAGTAAGATACATGATTACAGATCATCCCAGACAACAGATAAAATTAAAACATCATCCTATAAAATTGTCTAAAACCATTACTACAGTCTGAGTCATTTGATCAGGATTTTAAACATTACACTCTAACTGATTTTAAAGCAAAAAAAATTAGATCATTGTGTTGGGGATGGGAAGACTCAATAAACGTGTTAATTTTAAAGTTTTCAGTTAAGGGGGAGAAAAATAATTCTACTAGTAGAATTAGGTAAACATTAAAACAAACAAACAAACCCCAATCACCCATTCTCACTACCCTGCTTCCTTTAAAGTTCAAGTACACTCTGGGAATCAAGGTGAAATCAATTTTCAGTTGAGCTAAACTCCAAATAAATCCATTCTTACAAAACAAAGTATGAGTATACATAGCATCTATTTACATGCAAAATATAAATTTGAAAAATGCTTTTAAATAGTAACTCCAACTTTGTGTTTACTCATTATGTTCCAATGGTGGGTAGGTGAACAGTTTTAACCCAACTTCTTCCCCGATTTTTTTTTTTTTTTTTTTAAACAACTCAAGCTAGATAACCCAGATGAAGTGGCAGTAGGGCCAGATTGCACTGTGCTGTAAGAAAGGTTAAAGGTGAGAAAAATCAACCTGAAATGATGTTTCCTACAATTATTAACGGATACTCAAAAATACTGGCCTGAGGCCGGGCGCAGTGGTTCATGCCAGTAATCCCAGCACTTTGGGAGGCTAGGGTGGCAGGATCACTTGAGGTGAGCCTCATCAGTATGGTGAAACCTGTCGCTACTAAAAATACAAAAATCAGCCAGGGCACCTGTAATCCCAGCTACTAGGGAGGCTGAGCCAGGAGAACTGCTTGAGCCTGAGAGATAAGAGGTTGCAGTGAGCGGAGGTTACACCACTGCACTGCAGCCTGGATGACAGAGCAAGACTCCATCTCAAAATAAATAAAAAATAAAAATAAAATAAAACTACTGGCCTGAAATCAGAAGAACATTTTGGTTAGGAAAGCAACCTCTGTATTACACCACATTCATACTTTCATATTCAAAGTTCTCTTAGCTACAAAAGGGTTTTGTCCTTTGAATACAATGCTTTTTACCACCTATGGTTGCTCTCTGGAGATCTGCCTCAAACACTGGAAGAGACTTGCATTAAGTCAGGTGAGTCTTTCCACTTAAAAACAATGATTTTAAGAAACAAATGACCAGGGTTTTCAAAAGTTTCATTGTTATACAAATTGTATTATTCATTCAACTATGGGAGATGGTATAAACATAGTGGCTCTGGGGTGAGTCTGGGTTTGAATTACAGCACTACACACTGTGAACTACTTAATCTCAATGATTCAGTTATCTCAACTGTAAGGCAGAGACCTCTGAGATTGTTGAGAAAAAATACAGGTAAGCACTTAGGAGTAAGCACTCAAACGTTTATTTCTATTATCACAATAACACCAGACACTATGCTAGAAGCTGGAAGCACAATATTCTGGTACTTCATAATCTAGCTGTAGAAACAAGGCTATCATTCCTTCCAGTACAATACACTTTAAAACAATTATTGCAGGGCACGGTGGCTCACTCCTGTAATCCCAACACTTTGGGAGGCTGAGGTGGGACGATCACTTCTTGAGACCAGGAGTTTGAGACCACCCCGGTGAACATGAGATCCTGCCTCTACAAAAAAATTTAAAAGTTAACCAGGTGTGGTGGCACACTCCTATAGTCCCAGCTACTTGGGAGCTGAGACGGGAGGATCATCTGAGTCCAGGAGTTTGAGGCTGCAGTGATTTATAATTGAATTGTACCACTGTACTCTAAGACAGGGTGACAGTGAGACTGTCTCAAAAAGAGCAATACTGCCTAATCACGTCCTTCACTTTCCAGTAACTTCAACCCCCTCTATGTATGTAGAGATGAAGGCCATAAACACATGCAGTTACTTAAGAGTGAACCAATCACTGAAGATGTAAAATTTTAAAGCTATACTAAAAACTTAAGTTTTTTAGGAAAGGTGTTGATAAATGCTACTAAAATGAGTCATCTGTCTTTTGTAGGTAGTAACTTTGGAATCCCTACATATTTTATTTTACACTAGGGTAATATGCTGAACTACTTTAAGTAGTTCCCTGGGAATTAAAATGGCAGTTAAGCACTTCTTTCCCCAAAGCTGAACACCGAATTAACCATAAAACAACTTTAAAGTTATTTGTTAGAACCCACAAGTAACAGGAGAGTTGGATAAACAGCAGTCAGGCTGCTTATTGGCCCAATGATAGACCAAAAGAACCAAACAAGTGGCAAGTGTTTCTGGTGAGATGCTGACCATAAGAGCTGAGAAAGGTGGCCGGGCACAGTGGCTCACACCTGTAATCCCAACACTTTGGGAGGCCAAGGTGGGTGGATCACGAGGTCAGGAGATCCAGGCCATCCTGGCTAACATGGTGAAACCCCGTCTCTACTAAAAATACAAAAAATTAGCCAGGCATGGTGGCGGGCACCTGTAGTCCCAGCTTCTTGGGAGGCTGAGGCAGGAGAATAGCGTGAACCCGGGAAGAGGAGCTTGCAGTGAGCCGAGATCGTGCTACTGCACTCCAGCCTGGGCGACAGAGTGAGACTCCGTCTCAAAAAAAAAAAAAAAAAAGAGTTGAGAAACGCATAAATGGCATACTTCTAATAAATCGTCCAATGATATAAGCTAATTAAGATTTAAAAACCAAAAACCAAGCAAGACTGGATTAAAGATTAAATTTAAAGGGGCTAATACTGTAGCTCAAAAAAAGCTAACTATAAAAGAACATTTTCTGCCAGGCGCGGTGGCTCACGCCTGTAATCCCAGCACTTTGGCAGGCCGAGACGGGTGGATCACCTGAGGTCAAGAGTTCGAGACTAGCCTAGCCAACACAGTAAAACCCCAACTCTACCAAAAATACAAAAAATTAGCCAGGCGTGGTGGAACACGCCTGTAATCCCAAGTACTCAGGAGGCTGAGGCAGGACAATCACTTGAACCCAGGAGGTGGAGGCTGCAGTGAGCCGAGATCGCACCATTGCACTCTAGTCTGGGTAACAAGAGTGAAACTCCACCTTAAAAAGGAAAAAAAAAAAAAGGAACATATTCTCAGCCTCAATGGGATGATATGCCTACCAGAAAGGATGTGATTCCACAACCAGGAATCAAAGTTATGGCGAGTATACCAGAAACTGTCAGGATAATGGAAAGAACAGGACATGAATGGCTCCAAGAGACAAGACCAATTAAATTTAGCAAGAGGGAAGATTTCTGTTCAGTATGAGATAACTTATGAGTGATCCAGTACTGGAACAGGTCACCTGCTCAGTGAATGCCCTCTTCTCACATAAAGGTATAACAAGAAACTAAAGAGGATAACTTGGGTATTTTGTAGAGGGGATTCATAAATAAGATGTCATCTGTTTCTTTTAAAAAAATTTTAATTGACATAATAGTTGTACATATTTTGGGGGTACATGTGATATTGATACATGCATACAATACATAATGATCAAATCAGAGTAACTGGGATATCCATCACCTCAAACACTGATTTTTTTTTTTTTTGAGACAGAGTCTCACTCTGGTGCCCAGGCTGAGGTGCAGTGGCATAATGTCAACTCCCTGCAACCTCCGCCTCCCAAGTTCAAGCGTTTCTCCCACCTCGGCCTCCTGAGTAGCTGGGATTACAGGCGTGTGCCACCACAACCGGCTAACTTTTGTATTTTTAGTACCGATGGGGTTTTTGCCATGTTGGCCAGGCTGGTCTCGAACTTCTGACGTCAAGTGATCTACCCACCTCAGCCTCCCAAAGTCCTGGGAATACAGGTGTAAAGCCACTGCACCCGGCCTCAAACGTTGATCTTTTATTGGTGTTAGGAGCACTGCAATTTTTCTAGCTACTTTGGTAGAAGAAATAAATGTTAACTATAATTTTCCTATTGTACTATCAAATACTAGAACTTATTTCTACTAACTGGAGTTTTGTACACGTAGTCTTTTTCAATTCTAAGGGAACACAGAGTTCACAGAATTAGGTTAATGGTAATATAAAAGAGGCAATTAAGTATGTTGCTTTGTCAAACTGACCAAAGAATAACAAATCCAGGTTTTCCAGATTTGGAAGCCAGAAGATAAAACCAAATGTAGGATAAAAGAACAAAAGAAAAAGGAAGCAGCACATATCAGAAAGCAGCAGTTACAACAAAGCAGAAAAAAACATGGGTAGAGAATGGACAGGAGGAAAGGGCTGATAGCTAACTTTCAAAATATGCAGTAACTTCAGAGAATATCCTGCTCAACACAGAAATAAACCTCCTAAATTTCGTTCACCTACAATAGTACAATGAAAGCAATCATGACTGAAATAAGGTCTGAAGTAAAAAGGGGAGGGAGTGGGCACACCATAATATAAGGAAGTATACTAAGTGTCACAATTTCAACTGTATTTAGAACGAAGTCTCGCTCTGTCACCCAGGCTGGAGTTCAGTGGTGTGATCTTGGCTCACTGCAACCTCCATTTTCCAGGTTCAAGTGATTCTTCTGTCTCAGTCTCCTGAGTAGCTGGGACTACAGGCACACGCCACCACACCCAGCTAATTTTTCTATTTTTAGTAGAGACAGGGTTTTACCCGCGTTAGCCAGGCTAGTCTTGAACTCCTGACCTCATGATCCACCTGCCTCAGCCTCCCAAAGTGCTGGGATTACAGGTGTGAGCCACCGTGCCCAGTCGACTTTTGTAAAACAAGGGCTAAGTTGACTGAAGGTATTCAACTTATAAAATTTTTCAATTATCACAGTACATTAAGTTTTTAAACCAAATCTAAATAGTCTTCAGGTCAAACATTCTACACTCAAGCACTAAATCAAGGTTAAATGTTAATCTGTTGAATCTTCCTGAAATATAATCTCATTTAGAAATCCACAGTATTTCCTCAGTTTACTTCAAAATGTGTATAGTTTTACTTTTTCCCTCCTATTAACTTTTTAAAAATTTTTACTTAGAGATGAGGTCTTGCTCTGTCACACAGGCTGGAATGCAGTGGCCCCAACATAGCTTGCCCGGCTCCCATTAACTTTTAAATGTTTTTTCATGACAGCCACTGTCTTTTAAAGATATCATGGCCAACATTTTAAAAAATACCCAACATTAATTTGCTGAATTAGAGTTAATGCATTTATACAGCAGTCACCCTAATAATATTAAATGGGATAAGAAATCATTTACTCAGCAGCAAAATGCCACAAGAAGCTGGCATCTAATACTCTGGTAAATGGCTCCTAATCCAGGGTTAAATATGTGATATGGGCTCTGAAGAGAGGACACTAATCCTTAACCTAACCAACAGGTAAATTTGAGATTTCAGAAATGAAAGAGATTTTTCTCTCTATTGTACCATAGTACAATTAACCTCTTAGATTGTAAAAACACTTCCAAGAAATGGGGTTCAAATAACATTTTTCCTCCCAAGTCAGTTTCCAACAGATGCCTTAATCCAACCAAAGTCTACATTCACACTGATGTTTTGTCTTTAAGTCTACTAAAATAAAGGAACCACATAAATTGACAGGTGGTCTAGTTCTGATCCCTTCTTAGGATAGACTCAACCTGAAAAACACTGACTCCTGCCTGTGGTCAAATATTCCTAGTGAAAAGTTAATGAACTGAGAATCCATCTCTAGTGATGTGCCTTTCTCACTGGTCTTTCAGTATGATTACCCCTAAACTACCAAAACTGCTGCCTCAGCTGGTGGCAAGACTTTAACCTTTTTGGCATTCAACAATTGTTGTAATGCAAATCGTATAAACTCTAAAACCAGGCAGACTTGAAATTCCACCCTAACCCATTAATTTTGAGAATTTACACAATAGCTAATCTTTATTTTCTCACCGATATGAAAATCCACATCAAAAGGCTATTATGAGGTCTAAATGAACGTACAGACAGGAAGGCACCATTCACACCTCCCAACCAAGAGTAGGCACTCTACTCACTGGTTGCTCAGTTACGTGAAAATAAAGTATAGAGATTCTGACATTCAAAAATCTGCTTTAGTGCTCTTGTACTCTTAAGTACATCATTTTGGCTTTGGTAATCTAAAATTCGTATAACTAGGAAAAACGGTGAAGACGCAAAAAAGTTTTCATTTAACAACACAGTATTAAGACATATCAAAGAACAAAAGAGAAAAAGAAAACATTTCCTTTAGTACTTGGTTTCTCCTTTTAAGTAACAGACTTGTTAGGAACACAAACTATGGAGACAGACTGCTTACTGCCTAAATTCAAACTTCATCACCTTGACAAAACTCTGAAATCTTCCTGGGTCTCAGATTCTCATCTGTAAAGGCGAATATTAGTAGTAGACATAATGCACAATGTTGTTGTAAGGATTAAATGAATTAACATATAATAAGCATTTAGCAGAGTCTGGCAAATAGTAAGCAACAAAGAAGTGCTGCCATCCTTTTGGAAGTTAAGAGTCTAGTATGAACCACATTAGACTTCAAGTACTGTACGTACTGCAGTAACTTATCTTAACCTACCCTACTCACCCACCCAGAAGCCACCTTAGCTGGGACTCCCTCTTATGTGAAATAATTTCCTAATATTTAAATAATATTACCTTATTTCTCCTAACCATGGTACATATATGGTACATATCTCTATAAATAGGTACATTTTCTAGGAAAAAACCCTAAACGGTAACAATACTTCAAATTTATGGCTTAAAAGTTTGTCTCAAGACCCCTTTATAGTCATAGAAAAGTAGAAAACTAAGATCATGGAGGTGGTAATTATTTTCCAAAGTTTTCATTTTTGTTCCAAAGCTTCAATTTTATCTTTGTCAAAAATATCATTTTCCCTTAAAGTGAGAGGCTCAATTCATTTAAGATGTCTGTCGAATACCTAAGTCTGAATACCCACAGCTTATGTGCCTGCAGTTCTTTCAAGAAAAAAGTGTTCCATGAAAAAAAAGAAAAGCAGCTAGTTTATCTCACAATTCAAATAACTACAAGTGTTTTGCTTAGAGACAACCATTAGACTTCCCATTCTGCCTCACTGAAAGATGTCTATTTAAGAGCTATTAATAAAATAATGTTTCAGATTTAAGGACATTAAGAAAAACCAGTCTTTTTTTGTTTTTAAAAGAAACAGTGAGTGCATAATGGTAAAGAAATACAATAATCACTAGTACAGTATAGTACCACTGCCTTGATTAGTGATAAGGAACCAGTAAGTTTGAGCTACCCTGTGTTTGCATCAGTGCTAAATGGTACAAAGAAAGTGGTAAGAATCAGTAGTAACAGTATTTGCTATGAAAATAGTTGTGACCTGGCTGGGCGCGGTGGCTCACGCCTGTAACCCCAGCACTTTGGGAGGCCAAGGAGGGTGGATCACGAGGTCAGGAGCTCAAGACCAGCCTGGCCAAGATGGTGAAAGCCCATCTCTACTAAAAACACAAAAATTAGCTGGGCATGGTGATGTGTGCCTATAATCCCAGCTACTCAGGAGGCTGAGGCAGAAGAATCGCTTGAACCTGGGAGGTGGATGTTGCAGTGAGCCAAGACTGTGCCACTGCACTGCAGCCTGGGTAACAGAGCGAGACTCTGTCTCAAAAAAAAAAAAAGAAGAAAGAAAATAGTTGTGACTTGACACCTCCCCAGAGGACGCCCAGTGGTTGGCATATCACTTTAACAACTGTTGATTTAAAGTAACCTCTGCTATGTTGTACACCTTACTTAAACATTTGTTTTTTGCCAATCATACCTCAATAAAGCTGGAAAAATAAAGAGAAGAATCTGTGCTAAATACCGTTCCATACCTAGCTCTAATGCTACGATCTCCCTAAAGCTGATTCTTCAAAGCTATTCAGCTTCATCTACATTGTCTATACAGATAGTGTGCAGTGTAGAGCTTTTTAACTGAAGAGAGAAAAGGGAAATATCCTAATTTCTGTCAATAAAGGACTAACGGCCAGGTGTGGTGGCTTATATCTTTAACCACAATCACTTTGGAAGGCTGAGCTGGGAGGACTGCTGGAGGCCAGGAGTTAGTAACCAGCCTAAGCAATATAGCAAGACCCCATCTCTACTAAAAATAATTTAAAAACTTAGCCTAGTGTGGCCAGGGGACTATAGGTAACGCCTGTAATCCCAGCACTTTGAGAGGCCGAGGTGGATGAGCACTTGAGGTCAGGAGTTCAAAACCAGCTTGGCCATCATGGTGAAACACCGTCTCTACTAAAAACACAAAAAATTAGCTGGGCATGGTGGTGCATGCCTGTAATCCCAGCTACTTGGGAGGCTTGAGGCAGAAGAATTACTTGAACCCAGGAGGCGGAGGTTGCAATGAGCTGAGATTATGCCAACGCACTCCAGCCTGGCCAACAAAGCGAGACTGTGTCTCAAAAAAAAAAAATTTAGCCTAGTGTAGTGTGCACTTGCACTCCCAGCTACTCCGAAGGCTGAGGTGGGAAGATCACTTGAGCACAGGATGTCACGACTGCAGAGTGAACCACTGCACTCCAGCCTGAGTGACAGAGGGAGACCCTATCTTTTTTTTTTTTTCCTTTAAAAAAGGGATTACGGGCTGGCTGCGGTGGCTCACACCTGTAATCCCAATACTTTGGGAGGCCAAGGTGGGTGGATCACCTGAGGTCAGGAGTTCGAGACCAGCCTGGCTAACATGGCGAAACCCCGTCTCTACTAAAAATACAAAAAATTAAGCTGGGTGTGGTGGCAGGCACCTGTAATCCCAGCTACTCGGGAGGCTGAGACAGGAGAATCTCTTAAACCCAGGAGGAGGAGGTTGTGCCATTTGCACTCCAGCATGGGCAATAGGGCAAGACTCTGTCTCAAAAAAAAAGAGTAAGGAGGTACCCGTCAGTATGAATCATAAGATATACATCAAAGTGTGTGTGGGGGTACAATTTACAAAACTGCGTATATGATCTATGATCCTTATTCTTCAAGGACAGAATTGTTTGCTTTGTGCATAAATTCCCAGGATACACAAAGGACTAACAGAGATTACCTCCAAGAAGGCAGGATGATTACAGGAGTTTTATTTTTTCCCTCTACATGCTATGCTCTTAACACCTAAATTCTTATGTGGAGCAAGTACAATTTAAAATAAAGATTACCAGCGTGGGTGACACCCCGTCTCTACTGGAAAAAAAAAAAAAAAATACAAAAGTAAGTTGGGTGTAGTGGCACACAACTGTAATCCCAGCTACTCCAGAGACTGAGGCAAGAGAATTGCTTGAATGAACCCAGGAGGCGGAGGCTGCAGTGAGCCAAGATCACGCCACTGCACTCCAATGAGTGAGACTCCATCTCAAATAAAACAAACAATTATGGTTTTGCACCTTTAACTTTTCACATACACACATACTCTTAACCTACTTAGAGGCTCTATTAAAGGCATGTTCTACACATTTTAAGCACTCAAAAATATTAAGTTCCCTGACTGAATAATATATGCATAACTTTAATAGCTTCATCATTTAAATAAAACAAATTTTAAAACTATCTTGGAGGATATGTTAATAGCTCAGCATCCTAAAAACGATTTTTCAGCAAGTCTTCATCATCAAGAGTGTATTGTTAAGACAAAACCTGATAGAAATTATTGAGGTTGACACTACATTCGATAATGAATATTCTGCAGTGAGACATAAAATAATGTTCTACTTTTCTGAAAACCTAAGAAATGGCTCATTTAAAAATAACAAGTGAGTGCTGAACTACACACATATTTTCAGAAACAGCACCATAGGGTCAGGCTAAGCACCTCCTAATGGATAAGCTCCAGGTGTCTATGTAATGAACAAAGAAGAACCTAAGAAAAATCCTGCAGAGAGAGCTGAAAGAGAGTTTACTCTACTGCAAGGTAGAGTAAACTTGTTAAGAGGTCAAGGGTCCTAGATTATGGTACTAATTCTGCTAAGAGGCATGACAGGCATTTCAAATAAAAAACTGTGACCAGCCTCCTCCTCACCTTAATCTTCTTGTTTCACTACAGCATTAATTTCAAAATCTCCCCTCCAAAGCCAGGAAATCTCCTCTAATGTAATGAATTTCCCACCCCACCACTATCCCTTACATTTCTTTAAATTCAAGATCACTTTTTTTTTCTTAAAAGGGAATCAGAGAAATTTATACACTAAGCGTCCTTAGACCAACTGCCAAAATTATGAACGAGAACTCAATCATGAAGTATTTGTACATTTACCTCAGCCCTGAAGAACAGCCACCCTGCCACTATACACTCAAACCACCGTGCTATGTGCTGTGATCTGGGTTTGCCAACTAGAACACATGAAGCCAACTAATGAAAATAAATTCCAAAGAAAATTACAAGTTTCGTATTTTCCCCTTTGAAGAAGCAACCTATTCAGTATAAACAGACACAGCTTATTTAAAAAGCACTTGGGCAAAATAATTTAGTTTGTAACCTTTGACAAAGTAATAATAATCAATAATAATCGTAAGGCATATATCTTTAAAAAAATTCAATGGGCATTTTGCACCATGGGGTGTGTTTTCAGAAGTCCTAACAGCATAATGCACTATCTAAACATAATTGGTTAATTAATAGGACACCACCATGCGCCTCCTAATATAATGCACTGAGGAGGACACCGTATCACTTCAAGGGACTCTCACCAAAAACTCGCAACCTAAATTTAATCATGAAAAATCACCAGACAGGCTGGGCACGGTGGCTCACTCCTTGGGAGGTTAAGGCGGCCAAATCACTTGACGTCAGGAGTTTGAGATCAGTCTGGCCTGGCCAACATGGTGAAACCCTGTCTCTACTAAAAATACAAAAATGAGCTGGGCATGGTGCCTGTAATTCCAGCTACTGGGGAGGCTGAGGCAGGTGAATCGCTTGAACCTCACAGGCAGAGGTTGCAAAGTGAGCTGGGATAGCGCACCACTACAGTCCAGCCTGGGGGACAGAGTGAGACTCTATCTCAAAAAAACAAATAAACAAAAAAACAAAAAAAAGAATCACCAGACAAACTGAAACTGAGAAGACATTCTACAAAATAACCAGCCAGTACTCTTGAAAAAAGTGCCAAAATCATTAGCGGCAAAGACTAAAAAAAGACTGATCCACGTTAAAGGAGAGTAAGGAGACACATAAGCAAAATGCAAAGTGTGATTCTGGATGGAATTCTGGAGCAAAAATAGCAAATTACAATAAAACAATTTGCTAAATTAAGATCTATAGGTTACATAATAGTTTATCATTTATTTTTATCAATTTCCTGATTTTAATAATTATAGTGTAATTAGTAACATCTGGACAATCTGGCTATGAAAAACTCTTTGTATTTTTCCAACCTCTTTCTAAATCTAAAATTATTTCAAAATGAAAAGTGAATACATTTTAAAGAAGTCCCTTTTAATTGTTTTTATTTCTGAAAGATACCCTTTTTCATACCCTTTTTACGCTCTTTTTTTTTTTTTTTTTCAAATTTCCTTATGTGGCTGATACTACTTTTATATTTAGGAGAGAAGTACTACAAAAACAACGATACATTTGTAAAGAAAAATATGTGGGGTGGAGAGAAAGTTCTCATCTAGTCTTAAAAGAGTATTTGACCTACTGATCCTAATATTAAATTTAATTTGCACAAAGGTAATTAGACATTAAGTGTCATTAGCAAATAGCAAATACCCCCAGAATATCAAAGCAAAACAATCAACCTCTAATGAGACATTTATGAAGTGAAATTTGCGAACACAGCTGGGCTAACTTTAACACGATTTCACCAAATATGTGAGTGGGAGAAAGATCCATCAAGCCTCCATAACCCATTCCTCTGTTTCAGATTGTACTGTCATGGCTGTCTTCCAAAACAACAAATGAAGAGAGAGACATTAGGACACAGACATGCCTGCTTTCATACAAAGCATACACACATCAAAAGTTAAAAGGTTGAGGTAGGCCGGGTATGGCTCAAGCCTATAATCCCAGC
>NW_012113253.1:7101760-7114481 GCF_000951035.1 Colobus angolensis palliatus | reverse complement strand
ATGGTCAGATCAAGACCATCCTGGCTAACAGGGTGAAACCCTGCCTCTACTAAAAATACAATTAGCAGGTGTGGTGGCGGACACCTGTAGTCCCAGCTACTCGGGAAGCTGAGGCAGGAGAATCGCTTAAACCCGGGAGGCAGAGGTTGCATGCAGTGAGCCAAGATTGTGCCATTGCACTCCAGCCTGCACAAGAGTCAAACTCCATCTCAAACAACAAAAACACTCCACTGTTTTAAATGAAATTAAAGTCATTAATTTTGTTATTCTGACAATTCCTCATCCCCCCCTACAAACCAAGTATCTTGATGGTAGATTAAATGTTATGTTTCAATCTACAATAAGGTGATACTACATTAAGGGACTACAAATACTAATGCTTACTGTATGACCTCATGTAAACAGCTGAACCCCTGAGCTGCAGTGTCTTGATCTGTTAAAATGAAAAGGCTAGATCAGATGTCCCTTCAAACCCTAAAATTCAATGAGTCTACAAATCTATAAATATAAAACTCCCAGTTTCTATTATTCAATTTAAAAACTCACAAAAATACCCCACAAATGTCATTTTAATAACATCCTTATTAATAGGAAATTTAATTCCAACTCTTCAGCATAGTGTAGTTCAAATTTCTAGTCTTGTACAATTCTCTTGTGCAGAGATAATTTTCCTATAATTTTTATTCTGTAGAGCCACTGGGCCTTGTATAATTGCTAGATCTCTTAAACTTTTAAAAAGAAATCATGTAAGAAGCCAGTAATCTGTCACACATTAGGGGCCCAGAGATTTGGAAATTAATCTCTTACTCCCCCTTGTGGCCAGAGTGGCTTCCATTCTTTGATTTGCAATTTCCTCACTTGCTTTCAACCAACCAATTAGAAAAGTGCTCCACCAAAAATGCTAATGATTAGGAGATGTCAATAAAGAAAATAAGTCTTTGTAGACATTTTGACTTTAAATTCTTACCTTTCTATGCAATGTGGCCTAACAGAATAAGATTTTAGGCTGTGAACTTATGTTCTATGAATAAGGTCATCTATAAGCAGGCTTATGCCCACTTAACGCATTTTCCATTAATAGATGGCAAATCTGCATTTTTAATCAACAAGAAATCTGGCAAACCAAAAGTATATTATCCCTGATGTTTAAGAACTGTTAAAGCCAGCCTAAAACTTTATTATTCAATGTAATTCCTGTTAAAAGAGTAGCTGCTCCCTGATATTTACCCCAAAAGATACCTGCAAAACAATGCTGGGAGAAAGCCCGGACTGTTCTAAAACTTTTTTTTTTTTTTTAATCAACTGGGTGAAAGGGCTAGCAAGAAGCAGGAATAAAAACTGCTAAATTGGCCGGGCGCAGTGGCTCACGCCTATAATCCCAGCACTTTGGGAGGCCAAGGCGGGCGGATCACGAGGTCAGGAGATCCAGACCATTCTGGCTAACAAGGCGAAACCCCGTCTCTACTAAAAATACAAAAATTAGCTGGGTGTGGCGGTGCATGCCTGTAATCTCAGCTACTTGGGAGGGTGAGGCAGGAGAATCGCTTGACCCAGGAGGCAGAGGCTGTGGTGAGCCAAGATCACGCCATTGTACTCTAGCCTGGGCAACAAGAGTGAAAACTCTATCTCAAAAAGAAAAAAAAAACAACATCTGAACATCTGAAAACAAATTTTGAAATGTTGCTCCTAAAGATTCAAAGTAAAATACTAGGCTGGGTGCAGTGGCTCATGCCTGCAATCCCAGCACTTTGGGAGGCCAAGGTAGGCGGTAGGCAGATCACGAGGTGAGGAGATCAAGATCATCCTGGCTAACACGGATGTCTCTACTAAAAATACAAAATAATTAGCCAGGTGTGGTGGCGGGCGCCTGTAGTCCCAATGGCATGAACCTGGGAGGCGGAGCTTGCAGTGAGCCAAGATGAGGTGGAGCTTGCAGTGAGCCAAGATCACGCCACTGCACTGCAGCCTCAGCGACAGAGTGAGACTCTGTCTCAAAAAAAAAAAAAAAAAGTGAAACACTAGCAAGTATCAAAAAAAAACTTAGGTATAAACTTAAAAATTATTGACACTCTCACTGAAGGCTTTCCTCTTCTCCCCTCCCCCAGGATCTAGGCCTAGGCTGAAGTTTCTCACAAACCAAGGCCCAATTTACCAGTATTTCCCTCACAATGCTTTTCGTTGGTGGTGGTTGTGGTAGTTAAAACGTCTCATTTTTCATAGGGCTTTTTAGCTTGTATGTGCACACTATGTATTATGGATAAACTACATAGGGGGCCTATATTTTATCAGCCCCTTTTTAAAAATGGCTAAAGACCAGCTTCTCCATGTTCAATGAATTTGCAGTACTTTTCCCTCTTTGACTTGTATTATTTGTGCACGTCTATTTCCCTCTCCAGACTGAATAGCAGGGCTTTTAGATTTATTTTTGTAATAGCACAGGGCTTATAAAATATCAAGTTGTCAAATACTAAATAAAAAATTTCAGTTTTCTAAAGTTCTCTTAAATTTAATCCAAAATTTATAAATCAAACCACAATAAAGTGATATCAGAGGTAAAATAGGTAAAGCAGTGTATTTGC
Source organism: Colobus angolensis palliatus (assembly GCF_000951035.1). Lineage (NCBI taxonomy): Eukaryota > Metazoa > Chordata > Mammalia > Primates > Cercopithecidae > Colobus > Colobus angolensis. The sequence continues at coordinate 7,111,902 of NW_012113253.1, read as the reverse complement.
TATTTAACACCACCACAGGGGTGTGTTAATTCAAAAATTTCCCCAAAACATCCTAGAGATAGATAGTATTATTCCCATTTTGAAGATGTGGAAACAGTCAGAGAAATGCAGTAAAACTTACCCCAATCACACAATGAATCAAAAATTCAAAAAGTCTGCATGGCCCATGCTAACTTTTATCACCTCTCTTTAAGTAAAGTAGTATACGCTTTAGTATCCTTTATTTTTAGAAATGTTACACAGGGATATGTTTAAAGTTTTATCTCTGCTCCAATTAAAGAAAAAGAGCCTGATGATAGTCCTCCATTAGATGGCAACAATCAAAGGGCAACTGTGAAGGAAAAGTCGTTACTCTTACAAAAAGCGGGTTGCTTGAGTTGTCTTATTTCCAAACATCTTCCAAACACAATGCTAAAGGACTCATCAAACTGATGAATTGGGAACTTCCCTGTTCTAGGCAAGAACTATAGCTTACCTATATAACACTACCCTCAACTGCCAATTCCACAGAATCACATTTTAAGTAGGTATTTTGAATAATATTTTCATCAAGTTTCTCTTGGTTGAATGTGGTCCAAATATGTCATTCTAAACTCTGGACAATGTTTATTACGTTTTAAGGAGCAAAAAAATCATAAGCTGAGTGTTCGTTAAGTCTTGGATCAACAAATAGGTCTTTCTCAGAAAAGCATTTGTAATTAATCACTTAGATGAGAAACATTCTGCATACCACTGGGTTCCTTGATATAACGCTAATTTCTAAAAAACTCTAGATCCCTAAAATTGTTTGCAAGTTAGAAATTAACTGCCACTAAAAAACGATTTCTAGGCCGGGTACGGTGGCTCACGCCTATAATCCCAGCACTTTGGGAGGTTGAGGTGGGTGGATCACCTGAGGTCAGGAGTTCAAGAGCAGCCTGGCCAACATGGTGAAACCCCGTCTCTACTAAAAATACAAAAATTAGCTGGGCATCATGGTGGACACCTGTAGTCCCAAGTACCTGGGAGGCTGAGGAGGGAGAATCGCTTGAACCCGGAAGGTGGAGGCTGCAGTGAGGCGAGATCATGCCACTGCACTCCAGCCTGGGCAACAGGGTGAGACTCTTGTCTCAGAAAACAACAAAAAACAACAATGACAAAAAACAAAAAACATTTCTAACTTCCCAACTCATTAAACAATTCAAATAAAATACTAATACAACAAAAATTGGGCAGTCCCTACAAATTTAATGCAATAATCTTTCTTAGATTTTAAAATTCAACATATGCATACAGGCGAACCCATTAAGCACATCTTATGTTGGTCTGCTTAACTTTATAGATTAATACTTGGCTGAAACTATATTCTTTTACCTGTTGTTACCACTGTAAGCACATTTTTACTTGGGGGAGAAAGGAACGCTCACAACAAATCGTGTCAAAAGAAATCCATAAGAGTTTACATGCTGAAACATTTTAATAACCTATCGAATGTAAACAAAAGGGCAGGTGTCACATAAAATGATCTTACTGATATCAAGTCAGCTATATTCATCCACATGGCTTTGGTGCCTGAGGATCCACATTATTAGAAAAGAACGGCAATAGAAAACTAGTGAAATCTGCCAATATGTAAAACTCTATCCTGCACTACACTACTTCTATCACATTATACCTTACCAGAAAACAAAACTAAATCAGTAGCAACTGCTATTTCACAGTAAATTTCACAGATACAAGTTTTTCATAATTACAGTGAATTACTGACTAGAGAACAAGTGAATGATCGGTTACATAGAAATACACATAATAAAAAAGAGAACTGATAATATGGTGGCCAAGCACACCATTCTTCCCACACCAAAATTTAAATTTGTGCCATCTAAATATATCAAAGCATATATACTTTGATATGTACTTTACAAAAACACAAATGTTTTCAAGGAGAATAGAGCCAATCTTCTGATGCTAAAAGATATTCTTTTATGGCAGAAACCCTCAGGCCATAAAGATGGTAATTAGCAATGGTTTGTATCAGGGACAGTGAGAAGACCAAACTAAAGCTAAAAGCCTCTTGCAGGGAATTCTGGCAAGGATCAAGCAAATAGATGGAATGAAATCAGCGTTTCAGAAAGATGAGAATAAGAAATATATGCAATAGAGAACTGAAAAGGAAAAGTAAGAGTAACAAGTCCAAGTGTATGACCACAAGCAGCAGTAAAAAGATGTTTATAATTTACCTTTTGTCCATTAAAAGCACATCAAGTTTATCCTTACAGTATCATTTTCCTATTTGGCAATGTACACTTTTCCAAGTATAACCCTGGGAACTATACAATTCAGCATGAATGTAAAAGATAGGGAACCAATGATATGGGAAACATCAACAGCTTGTAATCTGAAAATTAAGTCAAAGTTGAGTCCAGCATGTCACGTGATTAAGTCTAGAAAACATGCTAAAATTGGGTAGTTATAAAGGACAGGCAATTTCAAAAGGAAGAGGAACACTGGCTTTGAGTATATAGAAACTGACAGCAGTTCTAAGGCCCCTAAAACCTTGAGCAGTGTTTATTCTCTGTGTAAAACTGTCAGAGTTAAAGCAAAAGCTATGGGAACTAGGATGAAATCACAATAGGGAACCAGAATTCTACAAAAAATTCTAAGAAACTTATTAGAATTTCAATAAACTGTATGCTAAGTTTTAAAACTTACTTGATATCAGAACACCCGTCATTTTGACATAAAAATTCTCTCACACACACTTCAATATAAATATGCCAAGAGTAACTTATTTTGGAATCAAAAATTTGTGAAATTAATCCATAAGTCCAATGACATTTAATTCAGTATTATAAAGGCAGAGCTAGTTTCCCTTCCCATCAAACAGCAAAGGCCTCTATCTTTCCATTCCCTTTATTTTCATCATTTCCACTTCATATACCTCAGACTTTTTGTATTTGTACAAATATGTCATTGGGTGTGGAACTTCGCATTTCAAAAGAATGAACTTTATTACCAAAGACACTGTACAGGCCAGGTGCAGTCGCTCACGCCTGTAATCCCAGCACTTTGGGAGCCCGAGGTGGGCGGATGACATGGTCAGATCAAGACCATCCTGGCTAACAGGGTGAAACCCTGCCTCTACTAAAAATACAATTAGCAGGTGTGGTGGCGGACACCTGTAGTCCCAGCTACTCGGGAAGCTGAGGCAGGAGAATGGCGTGAGCCCAGGAGGCGGAGCTTGCCGTGAGCCAAGATCACGCCACTACACTCCAGACTGGGAGATAAGAGCGAGACTCCGTCTCAAAAAAAAAAAAAAAAAAAAAAACAACACTGTCCTATTTCTTCCTTCCTGGGACCACAGAACTTGAATTCTTCATATTTCGAAACATACCAAAACCACAAAGACATGTAAATATACAGCATATCTTAATAAAATAAAATAGTAACAATAGATATAACACTACCGAGTTCTTTGGAGAAGGCCTTATTTTCCAATGAGCTGCCTGGTGATTTTCATCTTAAAAACTACATAGCAGTTTTTAAAGCCCCAGGCACATAATAATATATTCAGACTACAAGGGACCCAAAAACTACTTGCTTTCTTATCTTATTTCTGTTTAATGGTAGTTCTGTGGGCTGGAGATAAAAATCAGTGCCCCATAACCACAACTTAAAATTGCTCTGAGCAAATAAAAACGTAGAGCAGCAATAAAATAGAACTCAGTCAAATTAACTGAATCACTATTAAGATTACTGAACTGCAGTTGCGAACTGTTATGAATGTTAGACAGAATTTTACACTGCTTCCTGTCATAGACTTCCTATAAAGTCATTCTTTGCCTATAGCAGTGGATTTTAAATTTTGAAATGAAATCTTTGAAAATCTGATGGTTGGCATGGACCTTCTGCCCCAGAAAAATGCACAATCTTCAAGGCTTCTTCCATCTTCTAAATTCCATTCATGGACTGTGAGTTAAGAGACCCCTGCACTATTACAGGCAGGCTCACACTTTTAAATAGAACTGAAAAGCTAAGATAAACAGGACACAAAAGATAGTCAAGGTGCTTTACCTTTCATTCCCCACAACCCTGGGGGATGAGAATTATTCGTATTTAATTGAGCTTAGTTTTCTCAGAGGGACTGAATACTGAGTGATTTCCTCAGGCTATGCATCTATTAAATGGTAAAACTAGTTTGATTCAGCATCTTGAGCTCCATTATTCACCTCCACATACTTCTTTGAGTTTGAAATAGTCTTCCTAGACTGTATTTCCTTGGTATTCATTTCATCAAGTGCAAGATAAAAACTACCCAATTTTTGGCTGCCATCTTTCAGGTTTAAAGAGGTACTAGTGTTGAGTCCCTCCCCAACTACCAAGAGAGTTTCTGTCTAAGCATCTGGCAGGAAAGGCAGATTGCATTAGTTCACATATTGCAGTTTCAAATTAACACATGGAAGAGAAGAACCTGAAGTTCTTTTACATAATGAAAAGTCCACATTGTGAAGAACATGCCAGTGACCACTTCCCACAGTAATGCTCTATTAACTCTTGTAATAAGCAACATGGTCCAAGCTCTTTGCTTATTAAATGGTTAAAGAATTGATAAATACATGTAACCAGAATGGGTTACTAAAAAGTTCTTCAGAAAAACTCAGAACTTTGGAGATCAGCTGCTTTTTGTAGGAAGAGTATATTTTCATAGCTATTATAAAATAGGTACTCAATATAAAAAATCTGGTTATCACTAATGCCACCAGCTATACCATCAATTCTGCAAAGGGATTACCTGCTTATTTTTCTCAAATTAAAATATATATATATGTGTGTGTATATATATATATATATATATATCAAAGCCCAGAAAAGGCTCGAGTAATAATAAATTATAATTGATTTATCATGTAAGATCTCAAAAATATAATTTAAAATATTTTTACTAATCATTAAGTAACAATGATTCAAAAACTTTCTCTAGTAGAAATACCAGTTCTGCTACACTTTATTCTTCCATTTCACTAAAAAGGGGAAAAGGAATTTTATGCAATGTTTCCAGAGTCGATGTGACCTATTTGAAAAAGATGGTAGGAAAAAGAAGCCTATTATCTGTAAATATCAAATTTTCCCAAGCAGAAAAAGAAAAAGCCAGGGAAATTTTGCAGTGCTGCTGACCTAATTCTGTCCTTTCTCAAAAGAAGCCTTTCTGCTTGTTTAACAAATATTTGAGCATCTACTACACGTTCTGAGTATGCAAAGATCACCAAGTCTTACTCTTAAAAAGACTAAGGCTGGAAGCCAAAGCTTGTTTAGAATTCTCTTCGAACCCACTTGTATAGTAAAGAAAACTCTCATTCATCCAAACTTTCAAAGTGTAAATACCATTTAGACTTTTTAAGAAGCCAGTGCTATTCTAGAGGGTAACGACGTGGGTAGGGACCAGAATCAAACTCCTTAATAATCGTAACAACAAGAAGCTATTAAGAGATTATCTTGTCATCCTCATCTACTGGTTCTATGCAAAAATTTTTTCTTGATAAGAAAACCAAAAGGAAGCATAGTCAAAACTGCTGCAAGTTGGGCCAGACATGGTGGCTCACCCCTGTAATCCCAGCACTTTGGGAGGCCGAGGCGAGTGGATCACCTGAGGTCGGGAGTTAGACCTGACCTGGTTACCAGCCTGGCCGACAAGGTGAAACCCCATCTCTACTAAAAATACAAAAATTAGCTGGGCGTGGTGGCGCACGCCCTGTAATTCCAACTACTGGGGAGGTCAAGGCAGAAGAATTGCTTCAACACGGGAGGCTGAGGTTGCAGTGAGCTGAGATCATGCCACTGCACTCAAGCCTGGGCAACAAGAGCAAAACTCAGTCTCAAAACAAACACAAAAAAGCAAACCTGCTACAAGTCTTTTCCCAGGAGAAGACTCACAATGACAGGAACTTTTATACTTCGTATATGGAAAACATGCACATACCTACCTGGTATTGCAAATAAGCGTGTTATTAAAAAGTAAATGTCACATTCCTTTTTATTCCTAAAACTGACTTTTGTCTTAAGGGAAATGTTAACTTGTAACACATCCTTTGAAGCCCAAATAAAAACTTTTTGATCAAGTGTAACACCAGACTGAACAAAACTGAGTTACACTTACACAGATATTAGTAAGGAGAGCAAGGAAAAAAAAACCCAATACATTTTTTATTATAGAAAAAAATCACATTTTCAAAATTTAAATATTATTACCTTAGCAAAATCACAAGATAGGTATTTGTCACTTGGCCTCAATAAAAGATATTCCTTTTTTCAACTTAGATACAAATAACAGCTATCATTGTAAAGATTTCAATAAGAACAACAACAACAAAAAATGCCCCAAGACAGATGTCTCACTGAGTTTGTGATTGTGAACCCAAATAAGCATGTTTAAAAAAAAATCACTATTATTTTAAAAGACAGTGTCAAGTATCATTTGAGAAAAATACAGTTTAGGAACTGATGCTATTTCATTAGTAAATACAAGTGTAGAGAAATGATAGTATCATCACAACTGTAACAAAAACCCCAAACCCACAACCACATCAGACATTATCCTATTGCTCATTACAGTACTTCTTCCATATAAATAAGGTTCATATAGTAAGTAACACACCTGGATTTCCATACTGAGTCCCACATTCAGTAACCTGTCCAGAAAAATCGAGCTACTGCTGCCCCTCTTTGTATATCAGAGTCTGGCCATACTGGTTAAGTGTAACCATTTAATAAAACCACTTTAAATATTATTCCAAAAACTGCCAGCTTGGATTTTCTGCTAGTTTATCCTCAAATTTAAACTACTCTTGATCAAAAAGCCCTACTTTGTATGACAGATTAAAATTAACCAAAATACAGTTTAATTATTTTAAGCTCGGTGCTTCAACACAGTAAGTACTGAATACTTAAAATACTCGATTCAAACTGGAAAAATCAAGCTTGAGTTATTCATCATCTTTCATCATGGTTTTGAGTGTTCAAAATTTATTTTCAAGTATTCAATGCAGGAACAGGTTTCATAGTCGTGACGCCAGAGTTTTCTGCATGGCTGACTCATTACATTAACATTATAGCGGCTAATCCTGAGAAGAGTACTATTTCTACAGTGAGTATCCTATTACATCTCTCTTACATAAAATATGTAAAATTCCTTTATCCATAGATGTACATTTAAGATAACCAGCTATAGAGCTACCACAAATGTTCTAACCATAAGTAAAGCAGTAATACTATTAGTTTATCTTTTCAATTAATACACAATACAATACTAAAGTCTGTTATTTTTAAAACTGAACTGTTTCATAATCATTATTACAATTACTTTACATACACGTATCTGTAATTTTCTTAACATCTTTTTAGTTATGACACCATGAAGACTTTTAAATTTGAACACACAATGTTTAAAAGGAAAAGAAAAACCGAAGAAAACGTTCAGGGTAATGTAACTGATACTCATAGGAACCTTACAGTATAATGAAGCCAGACTGAATTGATTCTCACCAGTACATCATTGCAGATATCTCTTAGCTCCGTCTCAATTTTCTCTCTGTATTCTCGAGCCATCTGCTGTTTTTTCTCAGCACCTTCCGTCTTTTGTTCAATACTTGAGACGACCCTCCAAGATGACCTACGGGCTCCTACAACATTTTTATAAGCAACTGAGAGAAGATTCCTCTCCTCATTGGATAATTCAGCTCCTTGCTCAGTTACAGACTTCATGCAGGCTGCCATGTCATCATATCGCTCAGCCTGCTCGGCCAGTTTGGCCTTCTGAACCAGCTCATTTTTATCCATGACTGGATGTTCTGCAGGGGGGAAAAAAGGAGTATTTAAAATTTTTCCCATCAAAATAAACAGACTCAAAATTATACCTGTGGTAAATGAGTTTTTTAAACCTGAAATCTAACTGCCTGTGGAAGACTGTTCACATGAGGAATTAAAATACAGCCTCACAAAAGGATAGTGAGAAAAGGAAAAAAAATTTAGCATACTCAGCATCAGAGGTAAACTTTCAGCTATTAACACACCAGTGTAGCAAAACTAAAATTTGTTCTGAAGATACAGATTTCACATAAGGTCAAAATTACTTCCAAAAGCTGCCTCAAAAACTTACCCCTAATCTTACTTGACCAAAATCTCAACTCATTTCCAATACCACTAAGTGATCTGAAATTAAGCAGCTTTTCTTCCATAGTAAAAGCATTGTTTACAGAGAACATCTGGATTTCTATCATATTTCCAGAATCATAATTCTTTGTCAGTTTAACTCATGTCTTTTTACTTTCATAATACTCTCGTCAGGAGTGATTAAATTTTAGTTTTAGTGTTACCCCCACCCCAAACCTACTAGATCTCTGCAACATTTGCTAGCCAATAATAGCATAACAATTTGTGGGGAGGAATGACCACTCTTTGTTTTCAGATATTTTGAGTATAAATCCACCACCACAAAGGATCAATATCTGACCCTAATGCCTCAACTCCTTATCTTGTTATATGTCCACATGCTTTAAAAATATCCACAAGTCATGGCACTTCAACTCTTACTGTGAGTACTAGAATATATCACGTTGGAAGTATTTAATTTACAAGTGTTTCCAATGTCATTGCTCCAGTTGAAATGTAAAAGTGCTGCATTTTGCGTCTAGCCGTCATATTGTAATTGGGTGTTATCACTCAAGCTGTTCTTCACCATGACTATCCACCTAATTCTCTTTCCCTCGCATTTTAGTGTCCTAGACCTTTTCTATTTACCTCAGCTACATTTTTCTGGAAAGATATCCTTATACAAGTTGGCAAAGAGCACAAACATACTAATCCACACAGCGATACCTCAGTAAAAAAACGACTTTAGAGAAAAACATACACCCTGAATAAAGTGCATTTTTAAATTAGGTGAACGGAAGAGTTCACCTTGGAAGCTGACTCCCGAATATTAATCATCTTTTGCCTTTCCAGAGAAATCTCACAATATTTTTTTAACTAAATGAGAGAACAGGTCCCCACATTTTAAACAAATTATTTAACCACTTTGGATACAAGGTACTAGCTCAATACGTAAACTACTTTAACCTTTATGACGGCATTATTTTCCTCAGGTGTCTAAATTACTAATTTTTCCCTTAGGATCTCAGTCTCTGGTTAATTCTGCTTCTAATGAAAAATGATTTAAACCAGTACAAAGGATTCTCTACCCAATCACTTCGGTACAAGAGGAAGTGGATAAGGTTTCTCACACAGTAACGAGTGCTCCAAGGCCTCGCCTCTACACTGCGGGCAGGACTCACCGCACCCATTTAACCCTTACCTGACTTGAGACGTCGGCTACGGTGAAACGAAAACCGGCAGACCCGGACTTGAAAGTGAAAATCCTCCGGTCCGCTTATCCGTAACCACCCCCCTCCAAGCTCCGCCCAAGTCGGAGCCTCAGCTCAAGTCCCCCACTCTCCTTTGTCATGGCGGATCTGTGTCAGGGAGCCCAACCTACTGCAGTGTTAATTCCCCCCTCCTCCGACCGGAGCCAGAGGGAGGAGCAGCCCGCGCCCCCGCCCAAGCCGTGCCGCGGGGGGGGGAACGAAGCCGCCCGACCCCGGGGCAGAGACGCCACAGCCGCCCGCAGAAGCGGAACCACTACCAGCCCCGCCACGGACACACCCCGCTCTCCCACCCAGCGCCTTCCCCGCCACCGATCAGCGCCGATGCCCGTGTACAGCGTCTCTAAGGGACCGACAGCTGCAGGTGGGGGAGGGGACGAGAGCCACACCCAGCCGAGCGGTCACCCGCCCCCAAAGCAGGATATGCATCCCCAAACCGAGCGCAGGGAACCTCCAGTTCTAGTCCATCACGCTCTGAAGCCGACGGCGGGCTCCCCACCCCGCTCTCTACCCCCACTTGGACTCGCAGCCCCCGTCCGCACTTCCCCCGCCCGTTCGAAAGGAGCAAAAAAAAGTCAGACCCATCCCCCACCCCCACCAGGAAAATTCAAGTCCTTCCTCCCACCCCGGAGCCCACGAATTTCAGCTCTAGGTCCCAGGCGAGCCCCACCCCAAAACCTCACCCCGCAGCGTGCTCCCCCTCGCGCCGGCGCGCAGCCTCGCCCCTGTCTACCTGGCGGGCGCCGCCGT
>NW_012113253.1:7089983-7101446 GCF_000951035.1 Colobus angolensis palliatus | reverse complement strand
GGGGGCGGCCTCACCTGCGCCACTGCGATGCCCGCCGCTGCCGCCGAGTCATTATCTCGGGCGGAAGCGAGAAGGGCGACGAGGGAGGGGGTGGGAGCCCGCAGAGACAAGGGTGGGGAGGGATCGCGGCCGGCGGCGCTCCGGCCATGCCTCGTCCCCCTTTGGGAGCCAGCGACAGGAGGATCCCCGGAGATCTCGCGTGTAGGCGCTCTCCCCACCCCCGGGAGCAGGACGGGGGAGCGAGCACCGATCGGCGCCGGGGCGTCGATGCGGAAGCAAGGAGTCAGAGGCGGCCGCTAGCCGCCCGCCCGAGCTCAGCGGAAGAGGAGCCGCCGCCCGTGTCCGCTGAGGAGACTCCGCCTCAGCCCAGCGCCGCCACCGCGGGGCGAGTGGGGATGAGGGGACGGAGCGAGGACGGCTCCCACGCGTTCGGAAGGCTGGCCTGGGACAGGAAGGAGCAGGGCGCGGCGGCGGCCGGGTTCCTCACCTGTGTCCGGAGTGGGTGGTGGCGGCGGACGGGCAGGGGCTCAGCAGTCTCTGGGCGGCGGCGGCAGCAGCGGCGAGGCTGAGACTCTGTCCCTGGATCTCGCTGCTCACAGGCTACAGCCGCTCCGCAGACACGGGGTTTCCTCCAATCACCAGCCCCGGCAGCAGGGGCACCACACGCACGATGACGTCAAACGCTGCTATGGCAACCGTTGATTGGTGCCCACAGCGATCTGGGCCCCGCGCAACCGCCGCTCCCCGGCGCGCGTCTTGCCCGCCCGCGCTGCAGGGCGAGCGGAGGCGCGTGCGTCCTCGCCTGCAGCCGCCACTTCTCCTACCCCGCTCGGCTCCCAGCTCCTCTACGCTTGTCCCGAGTGCACCTAGGCAGGAAGCTTTTTTTTTCTTTTCCCGCAAACCCCCCCACTCCTCGCCTTCCCCTTGGGTCCCCGACGCCCTCTCTCTCCCTCTCCCCTGCAGCCTCCGTCGGTCCACTCTTCCTCTCAGCCTGTGGGAAGGCGCTCTCTCCCTACCCCCACCTTAGCTTTCGCTCAGGCCGTCTGCGCTTGCCCCAGTCACTCCCTCTGGAAGGGGCTCCCGTTCAGCAACATCCGGGACCTTTCACATCCCCCCACCTCTCCCCGAGGCCCGGTCCGCCCCGCCCCGCCTTCCGTGGTTCGCGGTAGTAACTGCCCCAGGGCCGTCCCCGGGCAGGATGACGAGGGTGGCTCGGCGGCTCCGGCATTGTGATCAAGACTTGCGGGGCGGGGGCAGGGCGCGGTCGCACGGCAAGGGAGGGTTGTGTGTGGTGCGCTCCCCCCGCCCGCCCGCCGCTCCCCTTGCCCGGTGGGGCCGACCGGGGCGCGCGGCCCCTCCCGGCCTCCCTCCCGCGGTCGCGGCTTTACCTGCTGGCTTGGGGGAAGCGGCCCGAGACCTTTTATGGCTCGGAAACGGGAGTGAGACGTCCAGCCCCTGAGTGTGGCTGAGTGATGGGGAGGCGTTCCAATCGAGAGCTCGGGATCTGCGCTCGGTGACTGCCCGAGGGGACAATGGGTGGGCGCCGAGGTGGGGACGAGGTGGGCCGGGCCGGGCGGAGCCGGCGGGAGGTGAGGCCTGGAAGGAGGCGCGCCGCTTTAGGGAAGCCAGAGTTCCGAGGGGAAAGGACAACCTTCTCCGGCGGAAAGCTGGAGCTGGTCCTGGCAGCCTTGACCCGGAGATAGGCAGTCAGGCATGACCGCACGGACCCGTTTCTCGTAGGCTAGGTATTCCTACCCAAATAAAGCTTTCACGTGAAGACCTCATACTGCAGTGACTTAACACATGACGATCATTACCTTTTTGTCTCCTAGAAGCAAGGTTTGAGGGACGTCGTAGTCCCCAGGGTTCCAGCTGGCGGGGAGTGGACCACAGGTCGGGTGATGAGCGGGGACGGTAGCCCGGAAGAAGGGGAAGGAGAAGGGCGGAAATTGCAGGTGCCTGAACGGGTAGGGCCTCCGCCCAGTTGACTTAAGGAAGTTCAGAGAGAAACATTCACAGTGCGCTGCCCCTTCCCTCTTTAAATGTGTTCCGGCTAAGAAAAGATTAGTGCTTGGATGACCTGCAAAACCACTTGAAACAGTCAAAGAGAGTGTACGGTTAGCAATGAGAGCGCTTGGAACTCTTGTGTAATTTTACCCTTGTGTAAACTCCTTATTGATTCTTCCAACGTATCTTTATTGAGCTTCATTTAGCCTCATGTTCTCTACAGAATTTAGTTTCTCAGTAGTAGACACGAAATGACTGAGTCCTCGCTCTTCCAGTACATTGTCTTTCCTACATAATACAGTGGACCACAAAGCTGCTCTACAAATTACTTTTTGCCTGACATGACAGCTGGCATTTAGATAGTATAGACCAGAAAGAGAGCTTCCAGTGACCAGTTCCATTTCAGTGGGTTTTTTGTTGCTGTTTTTCACAAGCTGCCAAATCACAAACTCATGGTAGGTTAAATGGATGAACAAATTGGAGTTTTATTTCTGAGATGTTAGGGTCAACTAGCTTTGACTCCCAAGTAAATTCTTTTAGGGCGTGACTCACTTAAAATGACTAATATTTCAAAAGCTTTTTTTTTTTACAGTTTTTTCCAGTTTTGTAGTAGGCACCAGAAATTTGACAGAGGATACTAAGTTAAACGTTTTTTAAAATGGAAATTCATGTTTCTTTAATGTCTCAAATATATGTCTATGTAGTGTGCATGCCTTTTGTTTTAGAGGAAGTTAAGGGGTTTCTCTATAAATTGTGCGTTTACTTTAGGAAAGAAAGAGCTAAGTTAGGCTTTTGCCTCATGCTTTAATAGCAAGGCATTTTTTAGCACAACAATAGGCACTGTTAGGTTTTACATACTCCAGTCAACGTGTCTGCACAATAACGATATAATGAAGCTGCAAGAAAGGAACAGGGGATGTTATGAAAGTCCTGAGGAAAAGATCTTTTAAGAAATAAGGAATAACCTATGGCATACAGAGCAGAATAAATAGAACCTATGAACCCTGGGAAAGTTGCTGGAGACTTTCACTAATACCCTGACCTGTTTTATTTTCTTCAATGCGCAACTCTTACCTCACTCAAGTTGGTTAACCTCTATGTGCTTTGATAGCCATGGCAATAAAATACTGGCAACAAAAACACTTAACTCATTAGGTGATGCTGGGGATGAAACAAATATACACATACGTATATTTCTTACACAGAGTAACGTAGCTATTATTCATTTGTAAATGGATATATCTGATTGATATCTAGTTTTCAAAGGATTGTAAAGATAAAATGAAACTATTTTCTTCTTTTTGATTTTTAGGAAACTTCAGTAACAGAAAAAAACCACATTTTTAAAGTATCTTTTAGAAGTAGAAATGCCTATTTGTGTTTCTCAGTGCTAATGAGACATGAGTGATGAGAGTAAATATTGATTCATTCCTCTATAGGGGACTGCAATGATCTTGTCAGAGCTATACATCAATATGTAATGCTATACATTAAAATGAGAAAAAGGCCAGGCACAGTGGTTCACTCTTGTTATCTCAGCACTTTGGGAGGCTGAGGGAGGCAGATGGCTTGAGTCCAGGGATTCAAGACCAGTCTGGGCAACACGGTAAAACCCCTTCTCTACAAAAAGTAGCTGGGCATGGTGGCATGGGCCTGTGGTCCCAGCTACTGGGGAGGCTGAGGTGGGAGGATCATTTGAGCCCGGAAGGGAGAGGCTGCAGTTAGCTGTGATTGTGCCACTGCACTACAGCCTGGGCAACAAAGCGAGACCCTGTCTCAAAAATAAAATACTAAAATGGGACAAGAGTTCAAGTAAATTAGCACAAGTCCATCACTCCACTTGGGAAAACATCTCCACGGATGGACACTATTGATGATGTAGCAGTTATATGATATTTTAAGTGTAATCACAATGCTGTCAGGCTATAATTTTACTTCACCGTGTTTTATTTGGAGAAATGCAGCATAATGCAGAAGGTTTTGCAGCAGAACAGGGACTAAATCTTGGTTTGTCATTTGGAACTGTGACCTTAGGTTTCTGAATTGGACATACTAAATTTCCAATCCCATTAAGTTGTTGCAATGATTTCATGAGAAAGTAAGGAAAGGGCTACCTACATGTAGTACACCAGATGATGCATATCTGTTGTTGAAATAATCTGCAGTTAGTGGCAGAGACAAGCTAGCTATTCACCAAACCCATTTTTCTCCTTCTGCAGCCACAGTTAGACTCCATTGCCCATTCCCCTTTGCAATTACATGTAGCCATGTTACTGAGTGCTAGCTAATGGGGTATGACCGCAGACATGTGCTCCATTGCAGGCTTGGCCCATAAAAGTCTCCCTGTTTGAATGTTCATTCTATCCCTGTTTTTCTGGCTGAATGGAGAGGATTCCCAGGCCTTAGAGGCGGGTGAGGTCATAAAATGAAGACAGCCTGGGTCCTTGGAAGCCTATGAAAGCCTTCTCCAATCATTTTGGAGTTTACTGAGGGATAACTTCTATTTTTAGGCCACCGCAATTGAGAGTTTTGTCTGTTAAAACAGCACTGTAATGTCTGTGAAAGTAATTGGCAAATCTAAAATATGGGAAGTTTTTTTTTTTTAATGAAAGAAAAGGGGAGGAAAAATGAGAGTAAGAAAAGCGAAACTGATCTTTCGATAAAAGGCAGTTGAAAGAAATACAGGTCAAGTGCAGTGGCTCACGCTTGTAATCCCAGGTCTTTGGGAGGCTGAGGCGGATGGATCACTTGAGCCCAGGAGGAGGCGGCCAGCCTGGGCAACGTGGTGAAACCCTGTCAATACAAAAAATACGCAAAATTAGCCGGGTGTGTGTGCCTGTAAATCCAGCTACTTCGGGGCCTGAGGCGGGAGGATCGATCACTTGAGCCTGGGTGACAGACTGACACCCTGTCTCAAAAAGAAAAAAAAAAAGAAAAATGTAAGTATTCTCAACTATTCTGTTGACTTCTAGGATGACCCTAGAGAAGTAATATTTCCTCACTTAATTCTAAATCAATTTAATAGTCTCACTACTTACTTTTTACTTTATTTGATACCATCTTCTACTATATTAGCCTTGTTTTTGTTAAAAAAAAAAAAAAGTATTTTAAACCCATACCTATTAACTCGATTCCTACACTGCAGACTCTAGCCCTGTGTTCTATGGTACTTTGGTGACAGACTGGGGTTTTTTTGCATCCTGCTTCTAAAAAACAAGAAGGCCATGCTGTTGGAGGATCACTTGGGCCCAGGAGTTCTGGGCTGTAGTGTGCTATGCCAACGTTTAGCATCAACATAATGACCCCCTGGGAGTGGAGGAACCCCAGGTTGCCTAAGGAGGAGTAAACTTGTGCTGGTCAGAAATGGGACAGATCCAAACTCCTGTGCTGATTCTTAGTGGGATCGTGCCTATGTATAGCCACACTGCACTCCAGCCTGGGCAACATAGTGAGACCCTGTCTCTCTCTTTTTTTTTTTTCAGAATGGAGTCTCACTCTGTCACCCAGGCTGGAGTGCAGTGGCGCGTTCTCAGCTCACTGCTACCTGCGCCTCCCGAGTTCAAGCGATTCTCCTGCCTCAGCCTCCGGAGTAGCTAGGATTACAGGTGTGTCCCACCACACCCGGCTAATTTTTTGTATTTTTAGTAGAGACTGGGTTTTACCGTGTTAGCCAAGATGATCTCAATCTCCTGACCTCGTGATCCGCCCACCTCGGCCTCCCAAAGTGCTGGAATTACAGGGGTGAGCCACCGTGCCTGGCTGAGACCCTGTCTCTTTAGAAAAAAAAGAAAAGAAAGCAAGCCATGCCGACTGTGAGGTCTCACTTCATACATGTCATGAAGCACTTAATGTGGACTCACTGGTCGGAGATCATGCTAGTCACTGGTGATAAAGTTGAATAAGTCATGGATCTTCCCTAAAGGAGCTCACAGTCTAGGGGCAGGGACACACCAAATACAGCTACAGTGCAGCACGGTGAGGTAAGGGCTAATGGAGGTAAGCAAATTATGCTTTAAGAAATCTGAGCTGGCAGGGCACGGTGGCTCACGCCTGTAATCCCAGCCCTTTGGGAGGCCGAGGCGGGCGGATCACGAGGTCAGGAGATCCAGACCATCCAGGCTAACATGGTGAAACCCCGTCTCTACCAAAAATACAAAAAAATTAGCCAGGCATGGTGGCGGGCACCTGTAGTCCCAGCTACTCAGGAGGCTGAGGCAGGAGAATGGCAGGAACCCAGGTGGCAGAGCTTGCAGTGGGCCGAGATCATGCCACTGCACTCCAGCCTGGGCAACAGAGTGAGACTCCACCTCAAAAAAAAAAAAAAAAAAAAGAAATTGAGCTATGAGTACCAACTATCCATGGAGAGTTTAAGGTTCCCTACAAAAATTCACTCATCTTACAGATTACTGATGTGGTTATCACCAGAGGCAGTTTTGCTTTCTTCATTGCATGTTAAATTTTGCTGTTAGATTTTTAGTTTCCTTACATTCTTAACATAGGTCACTCTTTGATAGATACCATATGTTCTCACACCTTATTAAGATCACAAACAGACATTTTCTAAAGTTTTCTTATTTTCCTATAATCATTTTCAGATACCCACTTTTCCTTAGACTCTTCAGATGGTGTCCTATTTCCTTGTACTCCAGAATTTTTGGTAGCTGTTATGTTGTGGTGATGATTATTTTTCTGTTATATGTCAATGAGGGAAATTTCCAGTCTCCAAGTTGGCCAACCAACAGATAAAATTTCCTCTGCTTCTCTTTACTGTTCTCTTGAAAACCGTTCTAAAGTTGTAGGAGGGTACAAGTACATACTTCCTTGTCCAAATTCTGGAATCCAGCTGACACTTACATTCATCGCGTGTTCAGCGGACGCCATGACAAGATCTTCCCCTGACCCAATTGTCCAGTTGTCTGCAGTGAGGGGAATTTATGTTGTCAAGAATCAGAGGCTATCTATGGTTCTTTAATCAGCTGTGATTATAAATGGGAAAACTACACACTTAAACACTGTCAGCTGTCAGTGTGTTTCAGAGTCTCACTCTATCATCCAAGCTGGAGTACAGCGGCACTATTGTAGCTCACTGTGGTCTTAATTTCCTGGGCTCAAGTGATACTCCTGTCTTAGTCTCCTGAGTAGCTGGGACTACAGGCGCACACTACAATGCCTGGCTAATTTTTAAATTGTTTTGTAGAGATGCAGGTCTTGCTATGTTGCCCAGGCTGGTCTCAAACTCCTGGGCTCAAGTGATACTCCCGCCTCAGCCTCTCAAAGTGCTGGGATTACAGGTGTGAGCCACTGTGCCCAGCCCACCACAGTTTTTAACCAGCCACCTGCTGGTTATTTCTGTTGTGTGTTCTCTGGGATTTGTAAATTCTGATTGAATAATAATTTGAAGGCTTAAATTCTTTCCTATCAACTTTGCTTTTCTTTTTCAGAAGATAAAGTATCCATGGTAGAGTTTCTGAGTTTGGCCTCCTCTATGCTGTAGTCAGTGGAAATTCCACCCAGACTCTTGCAAATGGTTGACTCTTATTTTTCAAAAACTCATGATATTTTAATGGAAAGATGGGAAAGGTTATAGCAAGAACCGTAGCTTGACACCGTTTTAACATCTTAACCCTTAAGTCTTCAGTTAATTGTATTTTGTACTGTATTATATTTTTACATGTTGTAAGCACAGGTAAATAATTTGATGTTAAGCATTAGGAATAGCTTTTGGAAGTTACTGTTGAGATTAGTGGTACAGAAATAAAGTTTCTGGGTTTTTTTGTTTTTTTGAGACACAGTCTGGCTCTGTTGCCCAGGCTGGAGTGCAGTGGTGCAGTCTGGGCTCACTGCAACCTCCGCCTCCTGGGTTCAACGAATTATCCTACCTCCACCTCCCAAGTAGCTGGGATGACAGGTGTGCGCCATGACACACAGCTAATTTTTGTATTTTTAGTAGAGATGGGGTTTCACCATGTTGGCGAGGCTGGTCTCGAACTCCTGACCTCAGGTGATCCGCCCACATCAGCCTCCCAAAGTGCTGGGATTACAGGCGTGAGCCACCACACTGGCAGTGCTCGTGTATATAGTTACCAGAAATTCTGTTTCAATTCAGAAATCACTTCTCTAGAGGTACTCACACATTTTAAGAAAAATAAGAAAAGATACGGGTATTACGTGTCTGTTCAGCCAGTGAGGCTTGCCACCACATGACACCTCCTTGAGGTGGGTAGAGGCGGGGGAGCTCACAGTTTCAAAAGTGTGCTTATTTACAATTCAAAAATGATCAGTTTACAATTCAAAAAGCCATCACCTCCTGAAAAGGTCAGAAGAATTTGTCCCTGGCCGGCGCGGTGGCTCAAGCCTGTAATCCCAGCACTTTGGGAGGCCAAGACGGGCGGATCACAAGGTCAGGAGATCGAGACCATCCTGGCTAACACGGTGAAACCCCATCTCTACTAAAAATACAAAAAAAAAAACTAGCCGGGCGAGGTGGCAGGCACCTGTAGTCCCAGCTACTCGGGAGGCTGAGGCAGGAGTATGGCGTGCACCCGGGAGGCGGAGCTTGTAGTGAGCTGAGATGGCGCCACTGCACTCCAGCCTGGGAGACAGCGAGACTCTGTCTCAAAAAAAAAAAAAAAAAAAAAAGAATTTGTCCCCTTCTAGCCTGTATTTGTGTCCCCAATACTCAAGAATAAGCACAGTGAACACTGGAATTCATTAAAGGTTTAAAATGCAGTAAAGATGCATATATATCAGTAGAAAAAAATTGTTCCCCACCCTCCAACCCCCAGCAAAACAGGCATCTGGAAAAAGAATAAAGGCAATGTGAATTTCTGGTAGTTTTCTTGGGCCCTGATACACAACTTTTCCTGGACCTAAGAGCAGAATTTCTGTATTCTAGCTTCCTTGGTCTTTATTTGGGACAATTGCTTTCAACTTAAAACTATTTTTAGTTTTTGGGGGTTTTTTTTTGTTTGTTTCTTTAATCATATGGGGTCTTCCTATGTTACCCAGACTGGTCTGGAACTACTGGGCTTAACTTATCCTCCCCTCTCGGCCTCCCATAGTGCTGGGATTACAGGCGTGAGCCACATTGCCTGGCCTAAAACTTTTTTAGGAGGACCCACCACACTTTCTTAGTCATGAAATCATCATGAATCCCTGAAATATTTCAGTATTCCAGTGATTGATATGAAACATAATCCAAACTCACTCTGTAAGAAATGAGATGGTTATTCTGGGTAAATCAAATCCATGTTTTTGACATGATTACTTTTCACACAGTTAATGCCTCACTTATTTGTTAAACATGGATTTTTCAGTCAGGCCAATACATTTGGTAGGCTTCAGGCTAGGACAATTAAAAACTGATTGAGTAAAAACGGTAGGACCATCCTAATTGATAACTAACAGGAAAAGAACAGGACACCTGCTGAATTTTCTCTAAACAAAGCACTATTTGTCAAAAGTTCTAAGCAATCTACAAGATGAGGTCACCTTTCTTTTGTGACTTTTCTGTCACAGCAGTAGCACCTAGCAATAGCGTATGCATGCAAACAGCATAAATAAGTTAAAATATATCAAGTAGGCAGCATCTGTAGATACGAGAGCAGGGACTGCAGACAGTATGAAGGTCAAGCTTTAGAAAGAACAGTTAACCCTAAGCTGCTGACAAAGAAGGTTTGATTGTTTTATTGCAGTTATTTGAGAGTCAGAGGTCAGGGAGAAGTGACTATTAGACTTGACCTGAGAATAAAGGGAATACCAAGTCCAGGGAAAGCACCTAATAATACCTACTGGAAAGAGACAGAATAGAGAGCACATTTCCTGATGAGGTCTTGGTTATGACATTCTACTGTTCTTTGCTGGAACATCTCATGGGCCTTTCTAGAAGAACCAATAAATAATGTCAGGACCAGGGGATGCAAGAATGTCAGTAAAATGTTTGATGACACCTTGGAATATTATGTCTTTTAATAAACAACACCATCATTGGATTTGGGTTCTGGAATAACCACATGCATTCTTTCATTCACATGGTCGTTGAATAGATGTTCATTGAATAGCTGTTTCAATGCCAGAAGTTACAGGTATTGAGTTTGAAAAGATGAAAGCAAAAAAAAGATACTTCTGGGCTACCTTAGAGTTACATTTGTGGTGAGGGGACAAGTATACAGTCATCCCTCAGTATCCATGGGGATTGGTTTCAGGACTCCTCTGTGATACCAAAATCCATGGATGCTCAAGTCCCCTATGTAAAATGGTGTAGTATTTGTATATAATCTATGCATATGTTCCCATATACTTGAAGTCATCTCCATATTATTGATAGTAATGAATACAATGTAAATACTATGTAAATAGTTGTTATACTGTATTGTTTAGAGAATAATGACAAGAAAGAAGTCTGTCCATATTCAGTACATATGCAATTTTGTTTTTGAATATTTTTGATTCTTGGTTGGTTGAATCCATGGATGCAGAACTGGTGGATATGGAGGGCCAATTGTATTAGCCACCTCTTTATAGGTAATTGGTGAAAATTGGGTAAATGGAAGAATAATGAATAAGTAAATGTATTTTTTTAAGAAAAAAACAGCATTTTGGAGATGCTACATAATGCTACATATGATAATAACATGAATAAATGAAATTCACTGATAAATACATTCTAAATATTTAAAACCAGAAATTTCCAAGTATTTAAGCCCAAGAAGTATTTATTTCTCTTAAAAAAAGTTTTTTTAAGACTAAGTGCAGTAGTGAGAAGGAAGAAAGAGTAGAACAAGGAAGTTTGACCTGTAACTGGCTGTGAACAATTAATTGAGATAACTCACTAACTTCAGACCGGCCAATAACATATTTCTTATTAAGAAAAACAGTACATTTTCTTTTCCTTTTTTTTTTTCTTTTTTTGAGGCAGTGTTCTCACTTTGTTGCCCAGGCTGGAGTGCAGTGGCGCAATCACTGTTCACTGTAACCTAGACCTCCTGAGCTCGGGTGATCCTCCCACCTCAGCCTACCAGGTAGCTGGGACTGCATGCGTGTGCCAGTAAATTTTCTTTATGTTCATATCTCTACCAAAGACCCTGGATAGATTTGCTTAGGAATGAAATAAGATAGGGTGTAAAAGGAGACTTGCATAATCCAATTATTTTATACTGAAAATAAATGAGACATGATTTTCTTTTGAAGTATTTACATGATTCAGGGCACAGACTCAAGACATATATTTTAAAAGGCTATTAAAATTCAAATATTGACCAGGCACAGTGGTTCACACCTGTAAACCCAACAATTTGGAGGGTGTGGTAGGAAGACTGCTTGAGCTCAGGAGTTCAAGACCAGCCTGGACAACATAGGGAGACCTCATCTCTACTAAAAATTAAAAAAAAAAAAAATGAGCCAGGCATGGTGGCGCAGGCCTGTAGTCCTAGCTTCTTGGTAGGCTGAATTGGGAGG
>NW_012113253.1:7079798-7086343 GCF_000951035.1 Colobus angolensis palliatus | reverse complement strand
TAATTTTTTGTATTTTTAGTAGAGACGGGGTTTCACCATGTTAGCCAGGATGGTCTCGATCTCCTGACCTCGTGATCTGCCCATCTCGGCCTCCCAAAGTGCTGAGATTACAGGCATGAGCCACCGCACCTGGCCAACACATGTTTTTATTTCTTTTGGGTAAACACCTAGGAGTGAGATTGAGGGATTATATGGTAACTGTATGTTTAACTTTACAAGAAACTTGATAAGAAATTGCCAAACTGGTTTGCTGGTGACAATACCGTGGCCGAAGGATTACCTAGGTGCCGAGGCAAGAGACTGAAGGCACAAACTGTTTCAGTATAATAAAGAAAATAGTTAGAATAAGAACAGTTATAATACAAATTAGATATAGAGATGATCATGAACAATTATCAATCATTAGTATAAACATTATTACTCATTAGTTTTTAATATGTGTTGTATTACTAATATAACCAAGGAATAACCGGCGGGTATAGGGTAGGTGCTGAAGGGACATTGTGAAAAGTGACCTAGAAGGCAAGAGGTGAGCCCTCTGTCACACCCAAATAAGGGCCACTTGAGGGCTCCTTGGTCAAGCGGTAACACCACTGCCTGGGAAGGCACTCGTTACTTAGCAGACCGCGAAAGGGAGTCTCTTTTCCTTGGAGGAGTCAGGGAACACTCTGCTCCACCAGCTTCTTGTGGGAGGCTGGATGTTATCCAGGCCTGCCCGCAGTCATCCGGAGACCTAAACCCCTCCCTGTGATGTTGTGCTTCAGTGGTCACGCTCCTTGTCCACTTTCGTGTTCCTCCCGTATTCCTGGTTCCTCTTTGAAGTTCTTAGAAGATAATGGTAGAAGAAATAGTGAAAGTCTTAAAGTCTGTGATTTCTCTGATAAGTGCATAGAAGAAAACACTGACATATGCTGCCTTCAGTCTCTGCTTCAGCTGCCTAAAAGGGAAAGGCCCCTATCCTACGATCACATGACTTGCTTGGCCTTATCAATCACTTGAATGACTCACCCTCCTTACCCTGCCCCCTTGTCTTGTATACAATAAATATCAGTGTGCCCAGCCATTCCAGGCCACTACCGTTCTCAGTGTCTTGGTTGTAGTGGTCCCCCAGGCCCAGCTGTTTTATCTAAGTTTGTCTTGTGTCTTTATTTCTTACGACCTCTCATCTCTGCACACGAGGAGAACACCTGCAAAGCCCCATAGGGCCGAACCCTACAGAATGCAAAAACCATTTTGCATTCTCACTGGCAGTAACTAAGAGTTCCAGTTGTTCTACATCTTTGTCAACACTTTTTATTGTCAGACTCTAATTCTAGCCACTCTAGTGGGTGTGACCTAATATCTCATACTGATTTTAAAATGCATTTTCCTAATGACTAATAATATATTGGGCATTTCTTCAGGTTCTTACTTGACATTTATGTATCTTCTCATCTTTTCCTCATTTTTCATTGGGTTCTTTTTCTTATTAGTTGTGTGTTTTTAAAATACCATGTAAGTAGTTTGAGGAAGATTATCTGAAAGGAACCCTGAAGTGGTTTTTTTCCAGCCTCAAGGAATCTTAGGTCTTTAAGAAAATAAAACTTGCTCCTCATTTTTAAAAAAGAGGGAGAAAAATAAATCTCCTAATTTATTTGGTGTGTCTATTTGAATGTCCATGTACAGCACTAAGTTGTTTAAAGAAGATACGTGACAAAGTATCTAAAAAACATGGCTGGGCATGGTGGCTCACACCTGTAATCCCAGCACTTTGGGAAGCTGAGGTGGATGGATTGCTTGAGCCCAGGAGTTTAAGACCAGCATTGGCAACATGGCAAGACCCCCATCTCAAACATAAATAAATAAATAAAAATAAAAAGCATAATGCTTACTATTCATCATTTGGTGAATTAAAGTGAAAGCAATATTTTGGTGATTCATTTTGCTAATCCGATGTGAATGACAACTCTTTCAAGCCACATGTTACCATTTATTGAATAACTCTTCTTAATGACTTTACTGACCCCCTCTCAAAGGTAGTAATTCATTTCTCTACCTTTGAAAAGCCTCTCTGTATCTTGTTACCATTTTATTGAATAACTCTTCTTAATAACTTTTCTGACCCCTCCCAATGGTAATAATTCATTTCTCTACCTTTGAAAACCCTCTCTGTATCTTGTGGTATGCCTCCTCTAGAAATGGCAGTAAGTTCTTGACTGGGCGCGGTGGCTCATGCCTGTAATCCCAGCACTTCACGCCTGTAATACCAGCACTTTGGGAGGCCGAGGCGGGCAGATCACGAGGTCAGCAGATCGAGACCATCCTGGCTAACACAGTGAAACCACGTCTCTACTAAAAATACAAAAAAATACAAAAAATTAGCCGGACATTGTGGCGGGTGCTTGTAGTCCCAGCTGCTGGGGAGGCTGAGGCAGAAGAATGGCATAAACCCGGGAGGCGGAGCTTGCAGTGAGCCGACATTGTGCCACTGTACTCCAGCTTGGGCGAAAATCAGTTTTATTTACAGCTTAATGTGATTGTATCACAACTCTTTAGAGGCAGTACAACATAGTGAACAGGGATTGGGTTTTAGAGTCACTTGCAGCCTCTCTGACTTGATCCTCAGTTTCTTCATCTATAAAATAGAGATTATGATACTAGATGTAATGTGAAAATTCGGACTAGGTAAACAAAGTGCCTGCTGCTATGTTTGGCTTAATAAATAATAACTATTATTCTCATGTTTTGGTCTTCCTAGTCTACAACTTAACCACTTAAAAATTAGAAGTTGTGAGGCCAGCCGCAGTGGCTCACTCCTATAATCCCAGCACTTTGGGAGGCTGAGGTGGCCACATGGATCACCTGAGGTCAGGAGTTCCAGACCAGCCTGGCCAACATGGTGAAACCCCATTTCTACTAAAAATACAAAAATTAGCCAGGCGTGATGGTGGGCACCTGTAATCCCAGCTATTCGGGAGGCTGAGGCAGGAGAATTGCTTGAACCCAGGAGGTGGAGGTTGCAGTGAGTGGAGACTGCGCCACTGCACTCCAGCCTGGGTAACAGAGTGAGACTCTGTCTCAAAAAAAAAATTAGAAATTGTGATAAGATTTTAACTTTAAAGTTATATTTTTTTATAGATCATTTTCTGTAATTGGATGTTTACTATGTGCCAGGCTATAATTGGACATTTACTTGTGCCAAGTGCTTTATATTTGAAATCTCACAAGGCAGGTAAGTTCCCTTATTCTTATTTTACAGACAACAGAGACACACAAGGATGAAGTAACTTGCTCAGGATTCTTCAGGAAGAGGCAGAGTTTGAATTCAAATTGAAGCCAGATTCTGACCCTGGCATTTTAGCCACTATGGTTTCCTGCTTCCCACTTTTGTTTTTATTTGCATTCCAAGCTTTACCTCATCTAAAACTCATGTTACTTTAAATCTAGTCTCATCTATGTTTGCATGTATCCTTGCAGATATTCTCCATCTACATTACTGGAATTGTTATGTGTATAAACTTGAACAGTATGTAATCTGTTCAGCACATCCAGGTTTTCTCTCCTACAGGACCTAAGATTTAGAAGTTGACTTCATCAAATTCCATTCCATTTCATTCTATTTATTTATTTTTTTGAGACGGAGTCTCACTCTGTTTCCTAGGTTGGAGTGCAGTGGCGCAATCTCAGCTCACTGCAACCTCTGCCTCCTGGGTTCAAGCGATTCTCCTGCCTCAGCTTCCCGAGTGGCTGGGATTACAGGTGCCTGCCACCACACCTGGCAAATTTTTGTATTTTTAGTAGAGATGGGGTTTCTCCATGTTGGTCAGGCTGGTCTCAAACTCCTGACCTCAGGTGAGCCGCCAGCCTCAGCCTCCCAAAGTGCTGGCATTACAGGCATGAGCCACCACACCCAGCCTCAAGGGTTTTCTGAAAAATGTCCAAATAACCAAAAGTTTGTATAAACAATAAAACCTAGTATTAACCTCAACATTTCATCTCTTGCTGCACAGATCATTTTTACAGAAGTTTAAAATTACAGATAAATAATAAGGGTTTTTTTTTTTCTTTTTCTTCTTTTTTCCCACTATGAAGTATCTGTAGCATGGAGTATGTTTTTATTTCTACTAATAATGAAGGGTTTTTTTCCCCCTCCACAGCATCCTTGTCTTAATAATTTGACACCTAGTACAGTTTCTTGCAAAAATAAAGTATTTATGTTTATTACATGAATGATGAATCAATTAGTGAGCATTGAGTATTTTAGACTTTTATAGAAAAGTCATATTTTTCATTCAGAGTTTACAAGAAGATAGAGGTTTGAGAAAATCTGAAGAAGAAAATACAAATATGGCCTGTGGAAGAGTCTACAAGTTTTTTTTTCCCAATATACTTATTATTATTAATAGAATTTCTAATACTCAGCTGGGCACGTAGCTACCTAAAATGAAGACCACATTTTTCAGCCTTCTGCACAGCTAGGTGTGCCATGCAATTAAGTGATGGCCAAACAGATGTAAGGAGAGGTTTCATGTGGAACTTCAAAGAAGTGTCCTCAAAGGAAAGCAAAGCACCCTGCTTTGTCCCTTTCCCTTCCTGCTGGCCAGAATGTGAACACTGTAAAGAGCCGGGACAGCCAACCAGGGCCAAAGCGGCACAGGAAGGAGAGGGGAGCAGCAAAGTTGAAGGAGTCTGGGGCTCTCACCACTTGGAAATGCCAGATTAGACCTAAACGATTGACCTCTGCATAGTTATTTTTAATGAATAGAACCTTATGTAATTAAGCTTCAGCTTATTTGGGATTTCTGTCATTGGCAGTCAAACCTAATCTTAGTAGTGACCTAAGTAGCTCTAAAATTGTTACTTAATTTGTATACTTTTTGTGGATTCTATGACTCTAGGGCATCGCCTAAGTGATCTGTTATAATGTATCTTTTTTCAGTAGGCCAATGTATTAGTCCATTTTCACACTGCTATAAAGAAATACCCAAGACTGGGTAATTTATAAAGGAAAGTTTTAATTGACTCACAGTTCCACATGGCTGGGGAGGCCTCAGAAAACTTACAATTATGGTGGAAGGGGAAGCAGGCACCTTCTTCACAAGGCAACAGGAAAGAAAGAAGTGGTGCTAAGGAGGAAGTTCCAAACACTTATAAAACCATCAGATCTCGTGAGAACTCCCTCACTATCACGAGAACAGCATGAAGGAAACCGCCCTGATGATCCAATCACCTCCTTCCCTCTACATGTGGGGATTACAATTCAAGATGAGATTTGGGTGGGAACACAGAGCCGTACCATATCAGCATGCTACCTTTTTGCCGGGCTAGGATAACTGCTGAAGTGATACGTCATCAAATTTTATCATATTTATTGAGTATACATACTATATAGAGTAATTCCCATGTCTTGTTTTCTGAATTCGTTAAAATAAGAATTAGGTTTCTGAGAGTTGCTTTGTACTTTAGTTTTTAAAAAATGTATTCCTGATATTTTCCTCTAGCTACTTGGGAGGCTGAGGCAGGAGAATCGGTTGAACCTGGGAGGTGGAGGTTGCAGTGAGCTGAGATTGCACCACTGCACTCCAGCCTGAGTGACAGAGCGAGACTCCATCTCAAAAAAAAAAAGAAAGAAAGAAAACCACCACATTAAATCATAGAGTATGTAGTATTCGCCATCTGACTTTTTTCACTTAGCACAATAATACAGAGAGATCCCATGTACACTCTTCCCAGTTTCCCCTGATGGTAACGTCTTACAGAACTATAGTATAAAATTGCAGCTAGTATATTGACATTGATAACACAAGATACAGAATATTTCCATGGGGATTTCTCATATTGCCCTTTTAAAGCTACAGCCCTTCCTTTCCACCCCATCCTCTCTATAATCCATGGTAACCACTAATCTGTTCTCCATTCCTATGATTTTGTCATTTTAAGAATGTTATGTGAATGGAATCACAGTATGTAACCTTTTGGGGATTGACTTTTTCACTCTGCATAATTCTCCGGAGATTCATCCAGGTTTCTGCAAGTATCAGTAGTTGGTTCCTTTGTATTCTGAATAATATTTCACGGTATGAATATATCTAAGTTTATTTAACCATTCACCGGTTGAAGGACACTAGGGTTGTTTCCAGTTTAGGGCTATTACAAACAAAGGTGCTATAGGAGTTTGAGACTAGCCTGGCCAACATGGTGAAACCTCATCTCTATTAAAAATACAAAAATTAGCCAGGTGTGGTGGCGTGCTCCTGTAATTTCAGCTACTCGGGAGGCTGAGGCAGGAGAGTCGCTTGAATGTGGGAGCTGAAGGTTGCAGTGAGCTGAGATCGCAGCACTGGACTCCAGCCTGGCAACAGAGTGAGACTCCATCTCTAAATAAATAAATAAATAAAATAAAGCTGCTATAAACATTTTTTTGGTGTGTGAACATAGGTTTTTGTGTGAATATAGGTTTTATTTTTTTGGAATAAATGTCCAAGAGTGAAATTGATGGGTCATATGGTAATTGGATGTTTAGGTTTTAGTTTTTAGGTTTTTTTTTTTTTTTTTTTTGAGATGGA
>NW_012113253.1:7071596-7074938 GCF_000951035.1 Colobus angolensis palliatus | reverse complement strand
CTAGTTTTTTGTATTTTTTAGTAGAGACGGGGTTTCATTGTGTTAGCCACGATGGTCTCGATCTCCTGACCTCGTGATCCGCCCGTCTTGGCCTCCCAAAGTGCTGGGATTACAGGCTTGAGCCACTGCGCCTGGCCAAAAATTACAAATTTTAACCCAAATCTGGTAATTTGCACACGTTTTTCATTTTATTCACATAATGGTTATTGAAGTTCTGAACACCTAAATTGGGTTTCCCTTCAGACCTCTCCTCTCCAGGTGAAAAGTCAGGGTACTTTCCGCTGTTCCTCAAGCACTGGGGAACATGCCAGCATCAGTGGGATGGGTGCAGGGTCTTGGGAGACTTTTTCAAACTACACAACTCTCTCGAACAGTGGAAGCTGACATACCCTCAGAGTTAGGGCAAGGGCGCCCCAGTTACAGGTTAGGTTCTCCCAGAAGCAGGTGCTGAGAAGGAGCTGGGAAAACAAAAGGTGTATTGGAGAGTAAATCCTTTAAAGGGAAAGGGAAGGAGAAGAATTGGGCAAATGGAGTCATCAGAAAGCGCTGCAGACCTGACAGAGTCAGCCATTCCCATGAGGAGTCCCAGTGCAGAGATTGCCTGTTACAGGAGTCTGGCACTAAGCAGAAATGGTTGGGCGTTTGCACCATCCTGTTCAGTCATTGGCTGGGGGTCCCCCAAGAAGAGCAAGCTCTTGGCCTAAAAGCTGATGCAGATTCTAAAGGAGTTGACAGCTGGAGGCTGTTGGGAAACCACACTCTGTGTAGCTGGGCAGAGAGTCATTTCTTTTTTGGTAGAGATGAGATCTCACTATGTTGCCCAAGCTGGTCTCAAATTCCTAGCCTCAAGCAATCCTCTGACCTTGGCCTCCTAAATGCTGGGATTACAGGTGTGTGCTACTGTGCCTGGCTGCGAGTTATTTCTTGAAGATGGCTGTGAGCAACACGCATGTCTGTGTCTTCCGTAAAAGGGCAGGAAGGGAAGAATCTGAGAGAGATTTTAGAGAAGTCTTGACAAGTGTTGGTGATTGGTCAGATGTATAAAGGGAGAGGTCAAAGATAACCCTGATGACTAGGATAGCATTAACTTCAACAAATGTGGTTTGGCTGGATTATAACCTCTTCACACCATGCCTACAGTTGCCTTTTACTGAAAGCAGCCTGCTTATTTATTACATAGGTTGCCATGGCTTGTGCCATCTGTGTTGAATGACCAACCACACTCCCTACCTGCAACTGATAGTGCTGGCCAGGGGATTGATCTGCAGGCAAAGGCAGCAAAGAGACTGGAGGTGGCTTGATGTGAAGCTGTCCCATTTTGAATGGGGACAAACCAACTCAATACTCTTTTTGGAAGACTCAAGTGGTAAGTGAACAAGGAGAGATTGAAGCATGTGCCCAGGCTGTGTCCTCAAGAACACTGAGCTGTTGTTCTCATTCTCTCTTGCTGCACTGAGCTGTCTAGACAGCAGTGAGACCTAGAAGCCCTGTTGTTGCTTGAAGAGGCAACATATCCTTTGCCACCTGATATATCCTTGCGGCAAACCCCAGTAATCATAGGTGATCTGGGCATATTGCTTCCTTAAGGAGAGTATCCTCTGAATTTGAAAGTGATAATGCTGATGATTATTGTTTCTTTGTATAACAAAAGTGGGTAAAAGATGAGAATTGACCCTGAACCTCTAAGAACTGTCCCTTGAGTCTCAGTTTTGACCAACTTGTATAAACCTTGAACATGTCCAGCTTGCCTCTGCACCTCTGTGATTATTTTTCCCACAGCAGGAGCTGTCACGTCTCTCTCTCTCTCTTTTTTTTTTTTTTTTTGAGACAGAGTCTTGCTCTGTTGCCCAGGCTGGAGTGCAGTGATCATAATCTCAGCTCACTGCAAGCTCCCAGGCTCTCAAGCGATCCTACCACCTCAGCCTCCCTAGGAGCTGGGACTACAGACATGCGCCTCCACGCCCGGCTAATTTTTGTATTTTTAGTAGTGACAAGGTTTCACTATGTTGGCCAGGCTGATCTGGAACTCCTGGCCTCAAGTGATCCGCCCACCTCAGCCACCCAGAGTACTGGGATTATAGGCGTGAGCCACTGTGCCTGGCCTACAATATTTAGTTTTGTAAGAATTTGCCAAACGGTTTTCCAGAGTGGCTGTATCATTTTACATCCTCACCAGCAATGTATGAGTGATCCAGTTTCTCTGCGTCCTCACCAGCATTAGATTTTGTCATTTTTATTTTAGCAATCTGATAGCTGTGAAGTGATAGCTCATTGTGGCTTTAATTTGCATCTCCTGCTGGTTAATGATGTTAAATATCTTTTCAGTGCTTATTCACCATCTGTTAATCCTGTCTGATGAAATGTCTGTCTACATCTTTTTGCCCATTTTTCTAACTGGAATTATTTTATTTTATTTTATTTTTTTTACTGTTGAGTTTTGGGAATCCTTTATATATTATAGATACTAAACCTTTGTCAGATACGTTTTGCAAATATTTTCTTCCAGTCTCTAGCTTGTCTTTTTATCATCTTCACAGGGTCTTCAGTGGAACAAAAGTTTTAAATTTTGATTATATCCAGCTTGTCAGCCCTTCCTTTTGTGAATTGTCCTTTTGATATCAAGTCTAAGAACTCTTTGTCTGCCCCTACATCCTAAAGATTTTCCCTCATATTTCTTTTAAGTTTTGTAGTTTTACAGTTAAGTTCATGATTCATTTTGAGTAAATTTTAATGTAAGGCATAAGAATTAGGTCGAGGTTCAGTTTTCTTTCTTTTTTTTTTTTTGTTTATAGGTGTCCACTTGCTCCAGCACCATTTGCTAAAAAAGCAATCCTTCCTTTATTGAATTGCCTTTGCACCTGTGTCAGAAATAAGTGGGGCACGGTGAGCAAGGTGGGACTCACCTAAGTCCCAGCTACTCAAGAGGCTGAGGTGAAAGGATTGCTTGAGCCCAGGAGTTTGAGGTTGTAGTGTGCTATTATCCTGCCCATGAATAGCCACTGCACTCTAGCCTGGGCAATATAGCAAGATCCCATCACTAAAAATAAAACAAACTAAAAAATTAAGACAAAAAAATTCTGAAAATGCTCTGGTTGAATTAAAAAAAAATCAGTGGGGCATATTTGTGTGAGTCTATTTAATTCATTCCTTTTTATTACTGAGTAGTATTCCATTGTATGACTATACCACAATGTGTTTATACCTTCACCCATTCTTGGACATCTGATTGTTTCTAGCTTTGGGTTATTATGAATAAAACTACTGTGAACATTCATGCCAGCTATTGTGTGGACACACGTTTTTCTTTTTCTCTTTCTTTCTTTCTTTCTTTCTTTCTTTCTT
>NW_012113253.1:7063947-7065702 GCF_000951035.1 Colobus angolensis palliatus | reverse complement strand
GAGACTCACTCTTGTTGCCCAGGCTGGAGTGCAATGGCGTGATCTCGGTTCACTGCAACCTCTGCCTCCCAGGTTCAAGTGATTTTCGTGCCTCAACCTCCTGAGTAGCTGGAATTAGAGGCACCCGCCACCACGCCTGACTAGTTTTTGTATTTTTAGTAGAGATGGAGTTTTACCATGTTGGCCAAGCTGGTCTCAAACTCCTGACCTCAGGTGATTCGCCTGCCTCGGCCTCCCAAATTGCTGGGCGTAAGCCACTGCGCCCAACCACATCTCTCATTTTTGAATGCCAGGCTGATCTGTCTGCTTCACTTTCATGGTCTTCCAAAAAACTGTCAGGCTACCCAAAGTAGCCTGAAGTGATTATTGTCTATATGTGTTTCTGCATCATTTTGCTCCCTTTGAACTCAGTTCCAAAAAGATGGAATGATTCGTGAAGTGAATTTCTACTTTTGCTTTGCCATAAAGTAGTCCTACTATCTGTTCTTTCACTCATTCATTCATATGTTCATCCAGTTTCCTCCCCCTCTCCACTCCCATCGCCATTGCTTGTATCCTGCCCAACACAGTTCAAATGTAGTGAGAAGGTAAGTGTACTTTAGGACCTTTGTGATTCAGCCTGCCCTTTACTGTTAATTATAACTTCGTATTTTTAATCATGTCACTCAAGAAACCAGATGTGACACTTAGACGTGGCTTGGATAGGATAAGGATAAGACAGGATAGAATAAGGGATAATTGCTTGCTTTGCAGAGGAATATTTTTAATTTTTAATTTTTTAAAAATAAAACTATTGGCCAGTTTCAATGGCTCATGCCTGTAATCCCAGCACTTTAAGGGGGCCAAGGTGGGTGGATTGCTTGAGCCCAGAAATTCAAGACCAGCCTGGGCAACATGATAAAACAACATCTCTATGAAAAATACAAAAAATTATCCAGGTGTGGTGGTGCATGCCTATAGTCCCAGCTACTGGGGGGCACTGAGGTGGGAAGATCACCTGAGCCTGCGAGGTTGAGGCTGCAGTGAGCTATGATTGTACCACTGTACTCCAGCCTGGGTGATGGAGTGAGACCCTGTCTCAAAATAAATAAATAAATAAATAAATAAATAAATAAAATAAAAATTAAAACTATTCACCACAGGATCATCTCAGAATGTGTCCATGATGCATTTAAACTCTATGATTTACAATACTTAAATTTATACTTCATTTTCTCAAAAGCTAGCTATCAAGTTAAGTAGACATATGTCCTGAAATAATTGTTATTTATAATTATAGATTACACATCATGATAGCTTTATTTTTTTGCATAAATATGACTGAAAATACATGAAAAAAAATGAAGAAACACTGAAGTACAACTTAAAAGAAGCCGAAAGACTCAAAATAAGGAATGATCATCGAAAACAATCTGTCACTTTACTTTGCACAAATAACAACAGAACTCAATTTTACACTAAGGGTAAATAAGATGTAGTGAACATGACTTTTGAATATGATACTTATATAAAGTAATGGTGGAGCAGACATTATATGTCCCCATTTGGGGAAGCAGGGAACTGGCCATGTCTTTCTTCTTTTCTTTATTTTCTTCCTTTTCTTCCTTTCCTTCCCTTTCCTTCCATTTCCTTCCCTTCCCTTTCCTTCCCACTTTTTCTTTCTTTCTTTCCTTCTTTCTCTCTCTTTCTTTCTTTCTTTCTTTCTTTCTTTCTTTCTTTCTTTCTTTCTTTCTTTCTTTCTTTCTTTCTTTCTTT
>NW_012113253.1:7048944-7063142 GCF_000951035.1 Colobus angolensis palliatus | reverse complement strand
TTTTTTAAGACGA
Organism: Colobus angolensis palliatus; assembly: GCF_000951035.1. Classification (NCBI taxonomy): domain Eukaryota; kingdom Metazoa; phylum Chordata; class Mammalia; order Primates; family Cercopithecidae; genus Colobus; species Colobus angolensis. The sequence goes on along the minus strand of NW_012113253.1, from coordinate 7,063,129 downwards.
AGTCTCATTCTGTCGCCCAGGCTGGAGTGCAGTGGTACAATATTGGCTCACTGAAACCTCTGCCTCCTGGGTTCAAGCGATTTTCCTACCTCAGTCTCCTGAGTAGCTGGGATTATGGGTGCGCACTACCATGCAAGGCTAATTTTTGTACTTTTAGTAGAGACCAGGTTTTGCCACGTTGACCAGGCTTGTCTTGAACTCCTGACCTCAAGTGATTGCCTGCTGTGGCCTCCCAAAGTGCTGGGATTACAAGCTTGAGCCACTGCACCCAGCAAGTAAACTGATTTTTAACAAAGGAGCAAACACAATACAGCTGAGAAAAGAGAGTATTTTTCAATAAGAGTATTGGAACGGGGCATCCATGTGCAAAAAAAAAAAAAAAGAATCTAGACATAGACTTTATACCTTTTACAAAAATTAGTTCAAAGTGAATCACACACCTAAATGTAAACTAAAATAGTATAAAACTCCTAGAATATAAGAAAGGAGGAAATCTAGATGACCTTGGGTTTGGCAATTACCTTTTAGATATGACATCAAAAGCATGATCCGTGAAGAAAAAACTGATAAGCTGGATGTTATTAAAAATCTCTGCCCTGTGAAAAGCACTGTCAAGAGAATAAAAAGCCACAGATTTGGAAAAAGGTTGCAAAAGACATTATTAAAGAACTGTTATCCAAAATGTGCTCTTAAAGCTCAACTGTAAAAAAGCAAACAACTGGCCAGGTGCTGTGGCTCACAGCTGTAATCCCAGCACTTTGGGAGGCCGAAGCAGGTGGATCATCTGAGGTCAGGAGTTCAAGACCAGCCTGGCCAACATGGCGAAACCCTGTCTCTACTAAAAACACAAAAATTAGCTGAGCATGGTGGAGGGCGCCTGTAATCCCAGCTACTCTACTCAGGAGGCTGAGGCAGGAGAATCGCCTGAACCCAGAAGGTGGGGGTTACAGCAAGCTGAGATCATGCCACTGCACTCCAGCCTGGGCAAAAAGAGTGAGACTCTGTCAAAAAACAAAACAAACAAAACAAAACAAAACAAAACCTGATTGTAAAATGGACTAAAGGCCTTAACAGAAACATCACCAAAGAAGATATACAGATGGCAAATAAGCATTATGAAAGGATACTCCACATCATCACCAGGGAAAGGCCAATTAAAATAACAATGAGATCTCACTATATACCTATTAGAATGGCCAAAGTCTAGAACCTTGACAAAACTAAGGGACCAAGATGTCCTTTGATGGGTGGAATTGATTGATAGATAAACTGTGGTCCATTGAGACAATGGGATATTATACAGTATTAAAGATAAATGAGCTATCAGCCATGAAGAGAAATGGAAGAAACTTAAATGTGTATTTCTCTTTAGGGAAGACATTTTGTTTTATTCTCTCCTGTGTCCTTGCACCTGGGAATGGTGCCTAGTGCTAGGTAGGTGCTTAATAAATATTTGTCAAGTAGGGCATGCTGCCTCATGCCTGTAATCTAAGTACTTTGGGAGGACAAGGTGGGAGAATCGCTGAAGCCCAGGAGTTCTATATCAGCCTGGGCAACAGAGGGAGACATCTGTGTACAGGTTGTTGTGTAAACATAAATGTTCAACTCTTTTGGGTAAATATCAAGGAGTGTGATTGCTGGATTGTATAAGAGCATGTTTAGTTTTTAGCTGGATGTGGTGGCACATGCCTGTAGTCCTAGCTACTTGGGAGGCCGGGGTGGGAGGATTATTTGAGCCCAAGAGGTTTCCTGAACGAAGTAGAAACCATATGACTCTCTTGAGAAAGCTTTTGGGCCAGAGGGAACAGGAAGTGTAAAGCCATATTCTAGGAAGACTTGTTCCTTTGACTGATCTACTGTCAGGGTAACTTCTGTTCCTTTTCCAAAGAAAGACTCAAGGGAGAAATCACCTCGGTGTTGTATTTAATAAGAGGTTAAATGTGGGTTGGTCATGGTGCCATCTTTTTTCATACCTAGCAACAATCTGTATTAATTGGACCATTTACTTTTAAGAAAGGATTATTTTGGCCGGGTGCAGTGGCTCATGCCTGTAATCCCAGCACTTTAAGGGGCCAGGGTGGGTGGATCACAAGGTCAAGGGTTCAAGACCAGCTTGGCTAAAATAGTGAAACCCTGCCTCTACTAAAAATACAAAAATTAGCCGAGTGTGGTGGAGGGCACCTATAATCCCAGCTACTCTACTCAGGAGGCTGAGGCAGGAGAATTGCTTGAACCCGGAAGGCAGAGTTTGCGGTGAGCCGATATCGTGCAACTGCACTCCAGCCTAGGTGACAGAGTGAGACTCCATCTCAAAAAAAAGAAAAGAAAGGATTATTTTATGTATAAATTAAATATATTTTGCTTAACTAAGTACTTTTTTGAAAAAAAAAATAATGTACATGTTGAAGGCAGAAAGTTTTTGTAAGCCAAATATTTTGAAAACGTTGTATCATTTTTTACTATCTCTGGACCCACATAGTATTGTCAGTACTTCTACTCTCTCCTCAATGACAACCTTAGAGCAGCGGCTCTTAAGTGGGGCAATATTGTACCCTAGGGGACATTTGGCAAGTTTGGTGACATTTTTGGCTGTGACAACTTTGTTGGAGGAAGGGATTGCTACTGGCAGCTCGTGGGTAGCGAGAGACCAGGGAAGCTGCTAAACATCCTCCTACAATGAACAGGGCCACCCACCCTCCCCCCAAAATATTACGTGACCTCAAAGAAAAATAGTGCTGAGGTGGAGAAATATTGCTCTAGGATCTAAAACTTACAGAACAGAGGAGAGGACTGTGGCACATGCATCCTATTGGGTTAAAATCGAGGGTGTCAGCCAGGCATGGTGACTCATGCCTGTAATCTCAGCATGTTGGAAGGCTGAAGCAGGAGGATCACTTGAGTCCAGGAGCTCAAGACCCGCCTGGGCAACATAGCAAGACCCTTTCTCTACAAAAAATGAAAAATTAGCTGGGCACAGTGGTGAGCACTTGTAGTCCCAGCTACTCAGGAGGCTGACACTGCAGGATTGCTTGAGTCCAGGCATTTGAGGCTGCAGTGAGCTATGATCATGCCACTGCACCACTCCAGCCTGGTCAACGGAGCAAGACCTTGTCTCTAAAAACAAAAAAATAAATAATAAAAAATAGAGGATGTGAGGCTATGTCTTCTATTGCTTTTAGTCTAATTCACTCAATCATTTATTCATTAATTTGTTCAATAAATATTTACTGAGTGCTGAGGATTTAAAAACATATTACTGTGGACAAATTACTTCAGAACTTAGCAATTTAAAACCACAAAAGCCAGGAGCTTTTTCACAGTTTCTTTGGGTCACGAATTTGGAAGAGATTTGGCTGGGTGTTTTCATTCAGGGTCTCTCATGAAGTTGCAGTCCAAATGCCGGCCAGATGCAGTCATCTGAAGACTGGGCTGAGGATGGAGCCTGCTTCCTGGGCGCCTACCCACAGGGCTGGAGAATGGATGCAGGCTGCTGGCCAAAGGCCTCTGTTCTTTGCCACACGGAGTTTTCCAAGCTTGCTTGAATGTCCTTACCACATGGCTTCCCTCACAGCAGGTGATCAGACAGAGAGCAGTGCTGAAGCCACATATTTTATTACCTAATCTTGACTGTTACACACTGTCATGTCTGCAACATTTTACTGGTTTTACAGAACAGCTCTAGTCCATTTGGAAGGGGACTGCACAAGGGTATGAATACCAGAAAGTGACAATCACTGGACAGTATATTTCAAGCTGGCTACCACAGTGCCTGGACATTGCAGGACTATGGTCCAGGCTCTGGTCCAGGGTCATGGACCAGGCTTCATTCCTGGTGAGGAGAGATAAGTAGTTGATAAACTAATGAATGAATGGGGTAAGTGCTGCAAAGGAAATAAATAAAGCAGAATGGTGCAATAGAGAGCAATGGGCTAGGGAGGCAGGAGTGCAGATGTAGATGGGGTAGTCAGGGAAGGCCTCACTGAGACCTGAATGACAAAGAACTGGCCCTGGGAACACCCAGTGACAGAGTGTTCCAGGGAGAGGGACCAACACCTACAAAATATTATGAATTGTCACTGGTGGAGGCCAGGTACAGTGTCTCACACCTGTAATTCCAGCATTTTGGAAGGTTGAGTTGGGAGGATTGCTTGAGCTCAAGAAATTGAGACCAGGCTGGGCAACATAGTGAGACCTCACCTTTACAGAAAAATTTAAAAATTAGCTGGGCATGGTGGCACATGCTTGTAGTCCCAGCCTTGGGAGGCTGAGGTGGGAGGATCACTTGAGCCTGAGAGGTTGAGGCTGGAGTGAGCTGTGATTGTACCATTGCACTCCAGCCTGAGTGACAGAGCAAGACCCTGTCTCAAAAAAAAAAAAAAAAAAGTAACTAGTAGAACCTTGATATGTACATGAGGGCTGAGAATGTAGGCTGACCAAAAGAATGTGTTTTGTTTCACACCTGTAAGTTATGTCTTACCCATTGAAGGCAGAAAGTAGTATGAAGTAGTGATACGAGCATAAAATGGTACAAACATTTTGAAAAAGTGTCCAGTAGTTTCCACTGCAAGCTGAAGGAATGTCTCTTTTATGACTGAGGAATTCCTCTTATCCCAAGAGAAATGAATGCATAAGTTCACCTAAAGGCATTTAGATACATGTTCAAAGCAGCTTTACTCATCATAGTCAAAAACTGAAAACAACCCAAATGTCAACAACTGAGAATAAATTGTGATGCATTCCCATAATGGAATATTACACAGTAATTTTTACAAGCCATACTACTACTCTATACAGCAACTTTCATGAATCTCATAGACATAATATTGAGCGCAACAGCCAGGCACAAGTGAGAACCTACTGTGTAATTCTATTTAAACGACGTTCAAGGATAGGCAAATCTAATTGATGGTGACAAATGTCAGAACAATAGTTTCCTGGTGCAGGGAAGAGGGTTTTGACTTGGGAGGGCTAGAAGGAGACTTTCTGGGGAATTAAAATTGTTCCGTATCTTGATCTGGGTTGATTATGGCTGTATCCCATATGTAAAAATTCCTAAACCCAAGTGGCAAGGCACATACGTAATTCTTATTAAAATCAGAAACAACTAGGTCAAGGTTTATATAGGAGGACATCAAGGACTCAAGTGAAACAAACACAGAGTACCTGGGTGGAGTCCCAGGTTTGCCCTAAGGGTCCAAAATTTCATCTAATGCTCAAGTCGGCCAAGCAAGGACCCAGAGGCTACATCTGGCTTTGGAACCTCTTTCTTTATTTCTCCCTTCCCTCTCTTCTTCTTCTCTCTCTCTCTTTCTTGCTTTTTTTGAGACAGGGTTTCACTTTGTTGCCCAGGAGGCTGGAGTGCAATGATGCTCTTACAGCTCACTGCAGCCTCAACCTCTAGGCTCAAGTGATCCTCCTGCCTCAGCCTCTCAAGTAGCTGGGACCACAGGCACCTGCCACCATGCCCGGCTAATTTTTTGTAGAGACAGGGTTTTGCCATGTTGCCCAGGCTGGTCTTGAACTCCTAAGCTCAAACGATCCTCCCATCTTGGCCTTCCAAAGTGCTGGGATTACAGGCATGAGCCACTGTGCTGGCCTGGAACCCATTTCCTTTCTTTTCTTTTTTCTTTTTTTTTGAGACAGAGTCTCACGCAGTGGCGTGATCTCGGCTTACTGCAACCTCCACCTCCCGGATTCAAACAATTCTCTGCCTCAGCCTCCCGAGTAGCTGGGACTACAGGTGCGCACCATCATGCCCAGCTAATTTTTGTATTTTTAGTAGAGACAGGGTTCACCATGTTGGCCAGGATGGTCTCGATCTCTTGACCTCATGATCTGCCTGCCTCAGTCTCCCAAAGTGGTGGGATTACAGGTGTGAACTACCTCGCCCGGCCTGGAACCCATTTCTTTCAGAGGTCAATCCCCATGCTTACAAAGCACCCCAGCCCCTAGAATCTCAATCCCCAGGAAGTTCAGCAAGGCCCAGTGAATCCTGCTGACTTCTCTAATTCCTAGCTCCTTCCTTCTTTCGCTTTTATTTTGTACCTTTTTATTCCTTTCCTGTGCCCTAGAGAAAAGTGTTCTCTTCATATATTTAAAAATATGTCTGTGTGCACTCAGAAAAGAAGAAAATGCTTTAAGTAGATGGCTAGAGCAGCTTGTAAGATTGTAGATTAAGTTGTTCCACAAAAAGCTTTTTCAGCCCTAGTAATGGGAGATGAGAAAGGAGTGAGTATGAAGAAGAGGGAGAACAGGCTAATGAGTCAGTCACCCAGGTAACCACATTCTAGTGGAAGAAAATCATCATGGCTCCTGGGTAGCAGGAGGAAGAGGAAAGGCAAATGAGTTTTCCTTCTGCTCAGCTCCCTAGTAGGTTTAGGAAAGCTTGGAATAGTCATATTTCTTGGCACCTAATTGTGTTCAATGCAGTGCCACTTTGTATAGGAATAAAAAGCTGGGGAAAAACTGGTTTGGGGAGTACTGAAACTACTCTGAGCCGTGTGGTGTCCCCACCCTCAGCAATATGGACGTGTAAAGGTATGAGCTCTGTTTTTTGCTGTTGTGACCTGACTTTAAGAATAGCTACCTTTTGGCCAGGTGTACTGGCTCACGCCTGTAATCCCATCACTTTGGGAGGCCACAGTGGGTGGATCACTTGAGGTCAGGAATTCAAGACCAGCCTGTCCAACATGGTGAAACCCCGTCTCTACTAAAAATACAAAAATTAGCGGGATGTGATGGCGAGCGCCTGTAATCTCAGCTACTCGGGAGGCTGAGGTGGAAGAATTGCTGGAATCCAGGAGGTGGAGGTTGCAGTGAGCTGAGATCATGCCACTGTACTCCAGCCTGGCTGACAACAGCGAGACTCCGTCTCAAAAAAAAAAAAAAGAATAGCCACTTTTTTTTTTTTTTTAATTGCAGGCTTAAGAGGCAGGTGCTATGTTAAACATTCTACATTTATTTTCTCATTAACTCTTGAACACCTCTACAAGGTCTGTATTATTACAGACCTCCCAGGAAGGATGGCAGAGAGTGGGGAGTGTTCACTGTTGAGAGAGATAAGGTGACGTCACAGCAGAGCCAGGAAAGAAACCCAGAACCAACTCCCCACACCTGAGTTCTTCAGCACCTCCTGCCTGTCTCTGACCATTAGGATAGAGGATTCCTTTCATGTTCCAAGGGGGCAGTGAGAATGTTCCCAATTTTCTCCCTTTCCATATAATACAACTCACAACTCACTGAAGGAACGAGCACTTTAATAAGCTTTACGGGTGGAAAGCATCAGATTGTCCCTCCATCACAAATCTCCCCCCACCACCAGATGACCAAGCCCCTTTTGAACTGTGCTATTTTATCTACTTAAATCTAAAAGCATCAAACTTCCCTTTGCCTCTACTTTCACACACACACACACACACACACACACACACACACATGCACACGATGACTCCTTAGTTTCATGTGGATTCTTGTAATTCCATTGCACTTGGTCCATGTTTCTGATACTGCACTCATCTCATTGCATGTCATTGTCTGAGCCCTCATGTGACAGGCAATGTTCAGGTACTAGGGATTCAGCTGTGATCAATACACAAAGATCCCTCCCTCATGGAACGTGGATTCTAGTTGGAAGACTGGTGAGAAAACATAGGGCTTTTCAGAGGGTGAGGGACAATAGGGAGAAAAACAGTGAAGGGGAGGGGTAGGAAGCACAGGAGAAGGCAGGCCATCTGATGGGCCTTTTTATTGCTTGTTGACTCATGTGCCTTCCCAAGGACACACACCAAGCGGGTCTTGGCTTCTTGAATTAACCACCTTTCTAACTGCCAGGCCCTGTGAGGGCCGAGAAAGATTTGTTGATTGAACACAGGAGACCAATTTCATTGAGCTCATTTGGTCTACAAACAGTTTGCTTTCCACAGCTTTTGACAAAAGAAGTGTTCATTGTTACTACTCACTAATGGCCCTTCTAAGAAGGAAGTGACTGTTTATTTTTGGGGTGGATTCTCTGCTTTCCATGGTTTTATCAGGGCCGAGTGTACCCTGGCAGTTTTGAGCAGAGCTTCAGCACAAGCCCACAGAGAACAAAAAATAGACAGACTTGGTCAGCAAGGAGGAAACTTATTCCTTTTATGGAAGAGATTAGACATGGGAAATTAGAAGGCAAAAAATAATGCCAGGGGCAGAAAAGGAGACATGAAAAGGCAACGAGAGGAAACAAGGAAGATACAGCGAGAGAAAAAATGTAAAGGAAATGAATTGGTAGAAAAAGCCAAAGCAAAGATAGGAGGAACCCACAAATCCCCAACTCGGATGAGTCTGGAGAACTGGAAGGAGGACCACAAGACAGGGAGAAGGAGAAGCTTTCAGGAGTGAACCCAGACCAAGAAATCTCAATATTTCTATTTTCAACGACCATAAGTATCCCTGAAATTCTGGGGAGTTCTTAGGTCTCCTCCCACTGGTATCACTCTCCCATTTAATCTTCACAGTCCTCAGCATCAGAAGGATGCAATTCCGAGAGACGCACCTCAGAGACAACCCTTCTAAGTGCTGGATGAACCTAGACTGTGCTCACTGCAGTGGGTTGCAAATAGTGCCAAAGTAAGTCTGCTCTCGTGAAAGTTAGCAGTGGAAAACACAAAGAGGCCATGTGAAATTTTACTCGATCCATAAGGAAAACTTTGGTTATTCCACTTGAAAATACTCCTCAGCACCTGTCTTTACCATACAAACTAAATAAATAAGTAAATAAATAAGCTGAGGGTGGTGGTATGAGCCTGTAGTCCTAGCTGTTTGGGAGGCTGAGGTGGGAGGATCGCTTGAGCCCAGAAGTTCAAGTCTGCAATGAGCTATGATTGCACCATTGCACTCCAGGCCGGGTGACAGAGTGAGATTCTGTCTCAACAGAACAAAACAAAACAAAACAAAAAACAATAACAAAAAAACTTCAAAAATAAAGAGTCAAAAGCCAAAGGTGCGGTCTCATTCTAAAGGCTTCATGGTAACTTGAATTTTGGTGTCTCTCTTACAGGGGCTAAGGGTTCTTGTCTATCTCTTTATGGTGGCCCCAACCTGCTTTTGATGCTTCGTTATCCTGGGAGAAGGAGAGGCGAAGAAATGGCAAGTGATGACAACTAAGGTAGCTACAAGTGAGTGGCTGAGAGCCAGGCGGAGGAGCCTGGAGGTGAGTGTAAGTAAACACTGATAAGGGTTCCACATTGCCCATGTCAACATGCCAAAGACACCTGCTCATGGTAGTGCTTACGTCCTCTCCCTAAGACGCTACATCAAGCCCGAGATCCCTAAGAAGCTCTCACAGCCTCTCAGAGCCATCACCATCTAGGAGGGGCAGGGACTAGCCCTTACTGTCTACTATGAATTTATTCCACTAAAACCAAGTATTTTCTCTTTTTTCATTCTTATAAAAACTCTAGGAGTAAATGGAAGCAGAAAGTTGTCAAGCAACTTGCTTTGGGTCTCACTGCCAATAATTGCTGGAGTCCAAATTTGAACGTAGCCCTGACCCTTTGTTTGTGGCTACTTGGTGGTATTCACATGAAGGCAACAGCAGAGAACTGAGTGTGAAGACCTGAGAATAGGGCAGGGAGGCATTGATGATTGTTTCCTCCATTTTCCCCTGAAGACCTCTTCCCCAAAGTAAAGCAAAACAAAACAAAAATGGTATGTTTTGTGTTGGAATATTTTAAAAATAATAAATATAATTTAAAATCAAATATTTGTAAAGATTTTCAGGTATATCTTCAACAAAATGGAAAATTTAAGTGTTAATTAGGCCGGGCGCAGTGGCTCAGGACTTTTTAACCCCAGTGCTTTGGAAGTCCGAGGCTGGAGGATCACTTGAACCTAGGAGGTTGAGGCTGCAGTGAGCCATGATCGTGCCACTGCCCTCCAGCCTGGGCAAGAGACACCCTAGCTTAATAAAAAAAAAGAAAAGAAAAGAAAATGTAAAAGTTACTATAGGATTCTTATGGTGAATAAATCTTACATCCACCCATTTACCTCTTCCAAGTGTACTTGATCTAGAACTCAAGCTCTCAACCTGCTGCTTCTTTGCTTTTTTTTTTTTTTTAAGCATCATTGCAAAGAGCATCTAATCATTAGCTTCAAGAAATCAAATATTTGAAGCTATGAAATAGGAAAATACTACCAGCTTCATTGCTGCTCCAGGGGGTGGGGAGAGAGTAATGACCAGAACAATCTGTATTTTCTGGAATGCTTACAGTCAACAACTAAAAATGCATTCTGACAGGAAGGGTTTTATAAGATCAGCGTAGTGTTTGTTCTGCAGACATGCTCTGAGCAAAGTGTCTCTTAGAACCAAGTATGATTAGGGAAGGGAATCTGCTCAAGTAGCAATATGTGGGCTTTTATTTTTCAAAATATTTGCAGATTAATAGACAGAGGGGTCACAGTTTATATGGTACCAACACCCCAATGAGTTTTTGGTTGGCTTGTTTCACAGAGAGCAGAAGACAACGAAAGATCGCAGATACCAGTTATCAATGTGGGAGGCCCCACAAAAGACTGGAAGAGGTAACTCTGGTTTGCTGACTGTGTAGGAAACAGGGACGCAGTAGGAAAGGCCATACAGGATAAGCAGTTACAGATTACCACAACGAGACGCGCTTTTCTCTTTTCATGGTCCAAACTTGCTCACTTGTGACATCATGAAGTTGGGTGTTCTCCAGAGCTGCAGGAGATCCAAGAACGGGATAAGGAATATAAAAAGCCATTCACGGGAAAGCTGCTGTCTTCAAAGGAAAAGAATGTGTAGCATAAAACGATGCCATTTAAAACTCGAAATTCATAGAGCAAGTGCGATCCTATCTTTAGGGTGTTTTTTTTCTTTTTTCTAAAGATGAGGTCTTGCTGTGTTGTCCAGGCTAGTCTTAAAGTCCTGGGCCCAAGTGATCCTCCTGCCTTGACCTCCTAAAGTGCTGGGATTACAAGTATGAACCACTGTGCCCAGCCCTTTATGATTTTCTGAAAAATGAAGAGGCTGTTTAAGAAAACAGGAATGGATGACTATCTTTAGTTCCTTAGTTTTAAGGATCACCATACCAGATAAGGATGTTGTCTGCCATTGACCTTGAAGACTTTAAAGCCAGTTTTATGCCATAACCCTAAGGGAAGCAGGAGGGGAGCTGTGTTAGTCCATTTTCATACTGCTATGAAGAAATACCCAAGATTGGGTAATTATAAAGAAAGAGGGTTAATGGACTCACATGGCTGGGGAGGCCATAATCATAATCATGGCAGAAGGCAAAGGAGAAGCAAAAGCACGTCTTCCACGGCAGATAGGAGAGCATGTGCAGGAGCTGCCCTTTATAAAACATCAGATCTTGTGAGGCTTATTCACTACTATGAGAGCAGCACGGGAAAAACCTGTCCCCATGATTCTATTACCTCCCACCAGGTCCCTCCCACGACATATGGGGATTATGGGAGCTACAATTCAAGATGAGATTTGGGTGGGGACACAGCAAAACCATCTCAGGAGCATTGGGTTGGGACCTCAAATTTATGTTTAAGAGCTTCACCTTTATCTTTAGATGAAGTTAAACATACAGAGATGCCTGACAACATTAAAGTAAAATGGTCCTTGTGCAACTTTGGCTTGAATCCCATAACAAGCCCACCAGTAGTCATGTAATATGAATTAACCTTTTAATAATTTCTGGAATTATCTAGCCTTACTGTACTGCATTGTATTTTGGTGCGCATATACATTAAGTCTTCACTTGTTAAAACTACATATTTTAAAAATAAATTTACCCTATTTTGGATTGTCTTCATTAAAAGAAAATTAGGTACAGCCTAAAAGAATAGAAGGGGACTTTGAGGCCTTTTTTAACCTCACAGAAACCTTATCTAAAAAACCAAGTGCCCATTTGCCAGCTATCCCTCAGACAATGACCTTGAGAAGTACAACTTTATCTTTCTATTTAGTTTTTTATTTTTTGAGACAAGAACTCATTCTGTCACCCAGGTTGGAGTGCGATGGCACAATCTTGGCTCAACGCAGCCTTGACTTCCTGGGATCCAGCAATCCTCCCACCTCGGCCTCCTGAGTAGCTGGGACTACAGGCCTGTGCCACCACACCTGGCGTTTTTTTTTGTTTTTTTTGTTTTTTTGTTTTTTTTAAGAGACAAAGTCTACCTATTTTGCCTAGGCTGGTCTCGAACATCTGAGCTCAAGCAATCCTCCTGCCTCTGCCTCCCAAAGCACTTGGATTACAGGCATAAGCCACTGCACCCTATCCAGCTTTTTTTTTTTTTTTTTTAAAGACTTCAGGTTCATTTCCACTTGAAAACAATAGAAAGAAGCAAATGAAAAATGCTTATTAAGAAGCAGGAAGTAGTCAGAGTGCTGCAAAACTCTTGGATTCAAGGCATGAGCATAAATTTGGATGCTTCTGAATTTGTTGGAATTATAAAGCACACTTGACCATTGCTGTAAAGGAGGTAGTTAAATTTGTAGAACACAAAAGACTGAGGCATTTTGTTCACTCGTGTCGTTTGGGATCCTGCGAAGCACATCCCTTTCTCCCCAAGATGGATGGCAGGTCCGTGGGAGGACTCGCTCTCCGACCCCTTCACTTCCAACCTGTAAAATGTGTGCTGGAATCGGCTTATGTCTGTCCATACTTACGAGAAGCATGAAACAGGCCTTTAGAAAGGTAAAGACAGGTGGCCGGGCGCGGTGCCTCACACCTGAAATCCCAGCGCTTTAGGAGGCCAAGGCGGGCGGATCACGAGGTCAGGAGATCGAGACCATCCTGGCTAACATGGTGAAATCCTGTCTCTATTAAAAATACAAAAAATTAGCCGGGTGTGGTGGCGGGCGCCTGTAGTCCCAGCTACACAAGAGGCTGAGGCAGGAGAATGGCGTGAACCCAGGAGGTGGAGCTTGCAGTGAGCTGAGATGGTGCCACTGGACTCCAGCCTGGGAGACAGAGCGAGACTCCGTCTCAAAAAAAAAAAAAAAAAAAGGTAAAGACATGTCCTGAGAGAAGGGTTCAGTATGTCAAGGTCCTCTGACATGATTAAAATAAAGCAATCGTATAGGGACTCTTCTGGGATAGTTTAGAAAAATAAGGGATATGAGAAAGTTATTTATGTATGGCAAAACCTGTATTTGGTGAGGCATTTTCCTCTTTTTTTCAGTCTCTTTTTGAAAATGAATGGGTACTTTATTTTTCCTTTCTTCTTACTTTTTACATGGTTTTTAGTGTGCATGGGCAGGTACTTCTTGTATCTTTAGAAACGTAAGGAACAGACAATTTTTTAAATAGTGTTGATGGTTTATTGTTCTCTCTCTTTTTTTTTTTTTTTTTTTGACAGGTCTTGCTCTGATGCTCAGGCTGGAGTGCAGTGGCATGATCATGCATCACTGCAACCTTGACCTCCCGGGCTCAAGCAATCTTCCTGCCTTAGTCTCCTGAGTAGCTGGGACCACAGGTATGTATCACCATACCCAGCTACTCTTTTGGTATTTTTGTAGAGATGAGGTTTCACCATGTTGTTGAGGCTGACCTCAACATCTTGGGCTCAAGCAATCCTCTTCCCTCGGCTTCCCAAAGTGATGGGCGTAGGCCACCGTGCCCAGCCAATGGTTTATTCTTGACTTGGCTCCATTCCTCATAAACTGGCAAAGCCTAAAAGACACTATCTATCAGAAGCTTAGAACTCCATTTGTGTTAAAAGTGCAAACAATTTAGAACAAAAAGTAATCAACAGTTTGTAATTAATAATGATGACTGTTTTTTTTAAGAGACTGGGTCTCACTATTTTGCCCAGGCTAGTCTTGAACTCCTGGGCTCAAATGATTCTCCTACCTCGGCCTCCCAAAGTGCTGCAAACAGGCATGAGCCACTGGGCCTGGCCAATAACAATAAATTTTAAAGGTAGAATATATAAGGCATAATAATAAAATTCAACACTGATGAATTTTAAGGGAAAAATATACCAAGCACAATAATTTTGTGGTGAAATGAAATTGTACACAATATCATTCATATTTTAAATAGGTTGATTTTGACTTGGAAAGTATTCAAATGAAACATTGATGAATTTTAAGGGAAAAATATACCAAGCACAATAATTTTGTGGTGAAATGAAATTGTACACAATATCATTCATATTTTAAATAGGTTGATTT
>NW_012113253.1:7042197-7048729 GCF_000951035.1 Colobus angolensis palliatus | reverse complement strand
AAGGGAAAAATATACCAAGCACAATAATTTTGTGGTGAAATGAAATTGTACACAATATCATTCATATTTTAAATAGGTTGATTTTGACTTGGAAAGTATTCAAATGAAACATCGACTTTTTTTTTTTTTTTTAATTCTCTATCCCCCTTACTCTGAAGGCCTATACCATTTTATTTCTGTAAAAGCAGATGAACTTCCTTTCTCATGAATGCCACTTTCACTCCCCTATGCCTTTGGTTCTTCTTTTCTTTTCTTTTCTTTTTTTCTTTTTTTACACCCAGGCTGGAGTGCAATGGCATGATCTCGGCTCACTGCAACCTCTGCCTCCCGGGTTCAAGCGATTCTCCTGACTCAGCCTCCCAAGTAACAGGGATTACAGGCACTTGCCACCACACCCAGCTGATTTTTGTTTTTTTAGTAGGGATGGGGTTTCACTATATTGGCCAGGCTGGTCTCAAACTCCTGACCTCAGGTGATTCATCTGCCTCGGCCTCCCAAAGTGTTGGGATTACAGGCGTGAGCCACTGCACCTGGCCTCGCCTTTGGTTCTTCATGCTGGCAGTTTCAGCTTCTAGTGATCGTATAAAGACTTGAACCCTCAGGCAGTGGGGACAATTAAGTGCAGACGCCTCCTCTTTAGGTCTGGGGTCCTTTGCAGGACCCAAAAGAGCAGTCTCTTACTTGTCCCTTAACCACAGTCACATTCCGGGTGAAATGCCAAGTAAATATTTGTTGAGGGAGGTGTCCAAGCGCAAGCCATTCTTTTTTTTTTTTTTTTGAGACAGAGTCTCCCCCTGTTGCCCAGGCTGGAGTGCAGTGGCGCAATCTCGGCTCACTGCAACCTCCACCTCCTAAGTCCAAGTGATTCTTCTGCCTCAGCCTTCCAAGTAGCTGGGACCAAAGACATGCACTACCAAGCCCTGCTAATTTTTGTATTTTTAGTAGAGATGGGATTTCACCATATTGGCCAGGCTGCTCTTGAACTCCTGACATCGTGATCCGCTTGCCTCAGCCTCCCAAAGTGCTGGGATTACAG
Organism: Colobus angolensis palliatus; assembly: GCF_000951035.1. Taxonomy (NCBI): domain Eukaryota; kingdom Metazoa; phylum Chordata; class Mammalia; order Primates; family Cercopithecidae; genus Colobus; species Colobus angolensis. The sequence goes on along the minus strand of NW_012113253.1, from coordinate 7,047,693 downwards.
GAGTGAGCCACCGCGCCCGGCCTATGCAAGTCATTCTTGAGGTTCTCTGAAAGTGTGCTTATTATTTATTAAATGCCCACAGTGGGTCAGAGAGTCAATGAATTTCAGAGCTGGAAGGGATTTTAGAGGTGACTTGGTCCAAATACTTCATTTTATAAACAAGGAAACCGAGATCCGGAGAGAAGGGCCCTGCCCAAGGTCAAACACTTAGTGCTCAGTAGACTGGAAATAAAACTTCCAGCCCAGGGCTGTTTCTGCCTACCACAACTGCATTATACCTTATCAAACCTGATCCCTGCTCTCTAGAAATTTATAATTTAATTATACCAAATATTTGTAGTTTAAGGTATTTGCATAATCAGAATGATAGAGCTGAGATTTGCTTTTGGATTTAGCGAGAAACGGTGATTAAGTCGACCAAAATAAGCAGAAAAATGAACACTCCTAACATGTATTTTAAAATGTGATTTGACACTATTTATATTCTACCTTGTTACAAAGAGGCTTTAAGAAGCTTTAAAATGGAATACAATGTAACAAGATAGAAGAAGAAAAGTACTATAAAAACAAGTAAGAAAAGTGGTGAAAAGAAAAACAAAGGTAAAGTCAGTTGGGAACCACAGGGAGATTTGCATAGCAAATGCAAGCCATAAAGCCCTAAATATTTGCTAGAGGGAGACCACAAATTCGCCAAGCCTTGTGGCAAGAAGGAAAGTGTCAACTGTTGCATGATTCCCAACTCCCAGAAAAAAACCACACCAGCTCTGGAAAAGCACAACTCTTTTTACTAACGAGGCCTGGGAGAAAGTTCTTCTCTATGTCCTCATATACCCTGAAGTGTATTAGGGTAAACTGGAATTGTAATCACAGCTTGTCTGAGGGCTTGAGGATCATCCAGTTCAACTCGCTCTCCAAGAACTGGAACAGACGCTTCTCAAGGTCACACCAGCATACTGGGTGTCTGCATTTGAAGAAGGAACCCAGGGAAGCTCTCGCACACACAACAGACCTCGGAAGGTCAGGATGTATTTGGGTGTAGACACAGATGCCCTTTTACCTAACCATAGAGTCTTTTTCCTTCTCTTCCAGCGTCCAGGTCCTCCAAGTTGGTGCCCCACCCAGCAGTCAAGAAGACTTCCCAAGGGAGTCCCCCAAGGCCCCAGAAGGGAGTCTCTCAAAGAGGGAGGATAGAACCTGGGGCCAACTTCTAACATGGCTGTTTATCCTGACCTGCCGGCAGGATTGGTTAAAAAAATGCAGAAATTATTTCCAAGGGCCCATTTAGGGCTCTAGATACCCAGTATATCACAGAGGGAGGCCAAATTACTGTTTGAGGAGGGAACGGAAGAGAAAAGAGAGGATACTGGGGGGACAGAGGGGCCCATTCTACAATTTCCCCCTTAGAGAAATTACAAAAGAAAATACCTGTGTGCCTTTGACATAAAAAGATTGGAAAAAGAAAAGGTGTGTTTAAGTTGCTTTGCAGCAGTGGTGGGGGGAAACCTATTTGTTTCAAAAAGGTGATTTATATTTTAGTTTCTATTTCTCATTTTGTCTTCTGGTCTACCTAGGATTTCTATTGAGAAAAACAAAGTGGAACTTGGATCAGCTCAAAAATATCTGGGATGATATTCTACCATACTGGGGAAAAGAAATACACAGCCACATAGAAAAATTGTTTTCAGTTTTAAACTTTTTTCTTTTCTCTTGGTTACCAAAGTACTACATAATTGCTATGGGAAATGCAGGAAATAAACTTTAGGGGAGTACAGGATAAAAATCTCCTATAATCTGATTCATATAAATGTTCTAGTAAATTTCTTTTTGTTTTTGTTTCTATGCATTTTTAAAACATAAAATTAAGATTCAGTTGCAGAATTAATTAATTTGAAAGTCAATTTCAAGTTGCAGGACTGTTATTGCATTTGCTTCTTGTTATTCTCTAAGCCTGGAAGATTGGATTTCCTCTGGAAATTAAGTTTGTAAGGTTTGACTATAGAGTAATGATGCTGATTTATAGCAAGTCTCCTAGCACTTAACTGTCTAAATGAGCATGTCCTCTTCAAAGTAACTTGGGAGACAGTGATAGGATACCACCATGCATTTATTTTAATGTAGCTGACTTTGTTCTTAATGTTCTGGAATTTTTCTTGTGGTATATTACTTTCTGAGTCTATGGCACTTTCTTGTGTGTGTGTGTGTGTGTGTGTGTGTGTGTGTGATGGGAGTCTTGCTCTGTCAATCAGGCTAGAGTGCAGTAGCAGGATCTCAGCTCACTGCAACCTCCACCTCTGGAGCTGAAGTGATTCTTCTGCCTCAGCCTCTCAAGTAACAGGGACTACAGGTGTGCACCACCATGCCTGACAAATTTTTGTATTTTTAGTAGAGATGGGGTTGGCAAGGCTGGTCTCGAACTCCTGATCTCAAATGATCCACCTGCCTTGGCCTCCCAAAGTGCTGGGATTATAGGCATGAGCCACCACACCAGGCCTATCTATGACACTTTCTTTTGAGCATTGTCAGATTGACAAGCTCTCCTCTTTTGTGGGAGGGTTTGATATTTAGAAACTGTCAGAAGTTATCAGGGATCAGGTTGGATGAATAAGGCAACTGATTCCTCAAACTGGGCCATATTGTTTTCAGTTGGGTTCATGTTAGATCCAAAATGCCATGAAACTGACTTTCTCATGCAGTAAAAGCATTTTGAAGATGAAATGTTTTAGTGGAAAGGAGATTTACCCTCTATGAATCCCAAATAATTCTATAGTGTAGAATGGAAGATTGTCTCTGCAGGACTAATTCACATTGGGTTTTCTGACTTATAATTATACCTTGATGGCCCAAAGCTATTTGTTTTACATGCTTCATGATAATTCCATTCTCAGCGTCTAGCAAAGCAAAAGTATTTCATATTTAAATGTAAGACACTGAGGCAAATTTGTTCTTAACCAATTAATTACCTAAAACTACACTTACCATTACCACTATCTTGAAGTGTAGAAGGCTGCTTCATGCTTTAATTATCCTGTTACTCATTTATAATGTTCTTTCTATTCATTTCAACTTGAACATTCTTTCCCTATTTTCCACATCAATCTGGTAGCATAAAAGAGAAAATTAGATGGCCCTGTTGTTAGTACAGATTGTTAATATTTCTGAAGGCTGCAGTCATGTGTAGTTTTCTGACTCCTCAAGCTTGCATAATATTTTAAGCACAGTATAACTCTTCTCAATGTTCTTTTATCATGTTTCTTATATCTGACAGCAAAAGATTATAAGCTTTTTATAAAAATAATTCAAGGATCTTAGTAAACACCTAGAAGAGCCAACAATGTTTCCATTTTTAAATATATATATACATATATATCCCCCCCTACAAACTCTTCTTTCTTCCTGAGAAGTTATTATATATAAACAGTGAGGCTGGGGAAAAAAACCAAATATATACATATATTGAAAAAAATTTTTTTGCTGTCTCGCTGTTCATTAGTTTTTTTGTTTTTTGCTTTTTTTTTTTTTTTTTTGAGACAGAGTCTTGCTCTGTTGCCCAGACTGGAGTGCAGTGGCGTGATCTCAGCTCACTGCAAGCTCCGCCTCCCGGGTTCACGCCATTCTCCTGCCTCAACCTCCCGAGTAGCTGGGACTACAGGCGCCCGCCACCTCGCCCAGCTAGTTTTTCGTATTTTTTTTTTTTTAGTAGAGACGGGGTTTCACCGTGTTAGCCAGGATGGTTTTGATCTCTTGACCTCGTGATCTGCCCGTCTCAGCCTCCCAAAGTGCTGGGATTACAGGCTTGAGCCACTGTGCCCGGCTGTTCATTAGTTTTCTTATTCCTTAAGACTAACTTCCTTTTCTTCACTTAAAAAAATGCTTTTTCCCTTTTTGGTTTAGTCAATTCTAAGAATTCTGTAGCAGGAAAAAACAAGTACTATATTGTCTGTATGCATATTATGCTGTGATTTTGCTCCTGAAACACCAGGGATTCAGTCTAGGCTCTCCTGCTCACCACACAGAAACCCAATCACTGAGATGACAAGTATTGCCAAGGAGGAAGGCTTTAACCGGGTGCCACAGGAGATGGGAGCTCAGCCTCAAATCCATCTCCCTGACTGATTAAAACCAGGGGTTTTATAGCAGGGAAGAAATGCAACAATGTGTAAGAAAACAGGAACTAGGGGAGGGGCAAGGAGGCATCTGGTGCTTTGATTTGCTGAGTTTTAGTTCTTCTATACTTTCTTTGAGAGCCTGAAGGTCGTTTCCTGAGGAAGGAACTCAGATAAAACAAATACAAGTTTCTGTGCTTCTGGCTGCACAGAAAGCCAATCACTGAGACAACCATTGCCAAGGAAGAATGCTTTAATCGGGTGCTGTAGTCAAGGAGATAGGAGAGCTGTCTCAAATCCATCTCCCTAAGTGACTAAAATGAGGGATTTATATAGCCAGGAAGAAATGTAGCTATGTGTGAGAAAATAGGAATTTGGGAGGGGTAAGGAAGCAATCATGATGAATGAGGGGTCCAGCATCTCATTGTCTGGATAAAATGATCTGGTGAGTTTCAGTTCTTTGATACTTTTTGAGAGACCTGGGTTTCTTTCCTGAGGCAGGAACTCAGATAAAACAAATGTAAGTTTCAAGCTTTAAGACCAGAAGGGTTAATTTCTATGTTTATGGAAAACAACAACTACTGTTACTACTACTATTACTACTACTGCTACTACTACTACTACTACTGTGTATGAGACTACTGGGTTGGTTTCACATAGATCTCTGGAAATACAAACAAGACCTGATTACATTGGTTGTCTTGGAAAGAAATTGTATAGCAGGGGGTGGGGAGGGAAGGAAACTTGACCATATCTTTTTTGAACCTTTTGAGTTTTGGACCATGAAGAATGCAATACCAATTACTAATTTAAAAACCAAAATACCAGTTTAAGAAAAGAGAAAAATCAAGGAAAAAGAAAAAAAATACTCTCTCTGTTGGTCTGAATCTGGAATTTGGAGTGAAGGTTAAAAGAAAACCTTTCCCTTTCTTGCTAACTCTATCTCTTCTTCTCTATTTCTCTTTCACTTTGGCCAACAGCTTTTAGCTTTGACTAATGCAATGGGAACTGAGAATCCACAGGTAGCAAAGGCATTAAGAGTTCTCAAGTTGCCCCTAACCTCTGCAGGCTCGTCAGGGAGACAGATGTGAATCCTTCACAGAAGACAGACACAGGCCAACTCCTTTGGCTTGCTCATCATAGCCTTATCTTGTACATGTGGCAAGTAAATAGCTTCTGGTCAATATGTTCAAAGCCCTGCCCTTCTTAAAGTTCTCTAGGAGTGTTCTTGTTCTTTGCTATTCACAATACCTGTGTTTTTCTCACCTCTGAGCCTTCCAGCATGTGGTTCTCACTTTATCTGGCTATTACCAACTCTTAAGGTTTCCTTTCTTTCTTTCTCTCCCTTCCTTCCTTTCCTTCCTTTCCTTCCTTCCTTCCTTCCTTCCTTCCT
>NW_012113253.1:7037398-7041772 GCF_000951035.1 Colobus angolensis palliatus | reverse complement strand
GGCGATCCACCCGTCTCGGCCTCCCAAAGTGCTGGGATTACAAGCTTGAGCCACCGCGCCCGGCCTCTTTCTTTCTTTCTTTTTCTCTCTTTCTCTCTTTCTGTCTTTCTTTCTTTCTTGATGGTCTCTCTCTGTCATGCAGGCTGGAGTGCAGTGGTGCGATCACAGCTCGCTGTAGCCTTTACTTCCTGGGCTCAAGCCATCCTTCTGCCTCAGCTTCTTGGGTAGCTGGGACTACAGGCACGTGCCACCATGCCCCGCTAATTTTGTTTACTTTTTGTAGAAACGTGGCCTCACTATGTTGCCCAGGCTGGTCTCAAACTCCTAGGCTCAAACAATCCTCCTGCCTTGGCCCCCCAAAGTGCTGTGATTACAAGTATGAGCCACCGTGCCTGGCTAAAGAAAGTATTATAGTTATAACTGACTCAAATGCTCAGTCAACAGTGTGATAGTGTGACTTTAAAATTTAATGCACGTAGATTACCTTAAAATAAAGACACCAAGTTTTGGAATCAGGAAGTAGAAGCCCCTTTTGCTCTCTCAGATCAGCCTGCAGTATCAGAACAGTACCTTCTAAGTACATTTATAGGTCAGAGTGCTCCTGGAGCTGTGATTTTCAAACTGAGTTGTTACCCATGAATGAGTATGAAGCCCATTAACAATGGATAGCAACCAGCAATAAAAAAAAAATAGTACAGGGGCTGGGCACAGTGGCTCAAACCTGTAATCCCAGCACTTTGGGAGGCCAAGGTGGGCGGATCACGAGGTCAGGAGATCGAGACCATCCTGGCTAACACAGTGAAACCCCGTCTCTACTAAAAATACAAAAAATTAGCCACGCGTGGTGGCAGGCGCCTGTAGTCTCAGCTACTCGGGAGGCTGAGGCAGGAGAATGGTGTGAAACCGGGAGGCAGAGCTTGCAGTGAGCTGAGATTGTACCACTGCACTCCAGCCTGGGCGACAGAGAGAGACTCTGTCTCAAAAAAAGAAAAAACAATAGTACACAATAGAGTAGGATAGAGTTGAATTAGAAAATATACGAGTTTATGGAAGCTAATGATGCTAAATATTGTTTTATGAAACTTCTGTTTCAGTTATATGTATGTTTATGTGTCCCAATCATATATAAAATGAATGTCTTTCTGTAGGTCATAGTCAACAATGTTCAAGAAACACTAATGTAGAGAAAAATATCTTAATGGTGAGAGAGATAGGTACCTGGTTACTTACGAAACAGTTGCAACCATCAGGAATGTTTAGCTTGAGGAGAAGACTAAGAGACAAAAAGACTTTCTTCCATTAGTTGAAGGACTATCATGAAGAGAAAAGAATGACTTTGTTCTCTGTTATTTCAGGAGATGGGGGTTCAGGGGAAGGAGTTTTTGTTCACTATCCATACGAACTATCTGACAATTGGAGCTGTCCATCAATGGAACTGCAAAATAACACACTGTAGGAGTGCTTAAGCACAAGACAGGAGACCATCTGTCAGGGTTACTTGGCAGAGATTTCTATATGGGGAGAGAGGGTTGAATTAGACATCCTTGAATGTCCCTTTCAACTCAAAGTTTCAACTATTCTATTTTCTTCTGTGGGGGTGTTTGAATTTCATAAGTTTGTGCTTCAGATCAGGTGATTAATTCAGCAGATGCTTTAAACAAGTAGTTATGGCCTGTGAATGGAAACATACAAAAATGCAATTCACTAATTTGCTGATTATTCTTATAACATCATGCATCACATTCAAATTTTAGCAGTGACAGATCTATTTTACTGGTGAGATTACTGAGGTCACTTGGATACTTGGGTAGAAATAAGAATATAGTCCAAGCTTTCTGAATTCTAAGTTTTACACTTAACTATGGCAGCCTCTCAACCTTGAACACTAGCATTGACATTAGTCAGGTTGTGGCAGAGACCCCTGAATTCTGACCTTAATATCTGTTCTCCTTGCTTGTAGCAGAACTGCCAGTTTTTTCCTCGGCCCATGACTATGCACTGTAAACACCATATTTCCCAAGCTCCCTTACAGCTACATATGGTCAACTGGACTCAATGATGTCCAACATAATATGAATGGAAGGCAGTGCCTGGGAAACTTGACAGAAAGATGGCCGATATGTGCTCTTAGTCTCTTTACTTCTTCCCCTTTCCCCTTGTTCTTCCTCTTAGGTGGGTTTTGAGCAGCCATCTTGAACTGTGTGGTGGGAACCATGTGCTGAGGAGGGTGGAGCGTGGGTGGCTAAACCCATGCAATAGCCAGGCCAGCCCTACAGTGGATCTTCCATAGGACAGAGAAAGAAAGGAAGAAACTTCCGTCTTATATAAGCCAATGCTATTTGTTATGTGCAAGGTTAATTGATAAGCCTGGTCTCTTTCTCACCTGTGGATATTGGGTGCCCAACCCTTATTTGCTGCAACAGTGACAGGATGTCAGATTTTAGGTGACTGTAATTTTGGACAGAACCCAGATTTCAGAGAACTCAAAAAACTTGTACAACCCTTCTCATTGTCTCAAGATAATGGGGAGTCTGAGATGTTCCCCCTGTGTTCACACAGTCTGGCTGAAAGGATATTGCAGAGTCCTTGTGCAAAGAGCAGGAAAAATGATGTATAAGACACCAAAATGGAACTTTCCCATTCTACTGCTACTGTCTCCTTTTTAATTTGCAGTAACAAGTACAATCTGCTAGATCTTCTGGTCAGACTGATTCTATAACCAGACTTGTAACTTCATCTGGTGACTCAAAGTCACTGTAATATTTGAGGATAACAGACAGTAGACTTTCTGAGTCCTGATTCTGAACTCCAGCCGTAGTGGTATTCAGTGGTCCCCCTTGGTGATCCTTAGGAATAAATGTGATATATTGGAAGTTGGTATGACACATATATGTCCTCTATTAATGTATAATGTTAAAACAGAGAAAAACTATTACAAAGGTTAAGTCATGGTTTTAAGGATGTGATTTATATAGGAACCAAATCTGAAGGATTTGTGACATTAGGAGCCTTGATCTAAAGTATGAGGTTCTGCTAAGAGTTTCTTTAAGAAGTTCATTTTGTGGCCAGGTACAGTGGCTCATGCCTGTAATCCCAGCACTTTGGGAGGCCGAGGTGAGTGGATCACTTCAGGTCAGGAGTTTGAGACCAGCCTGGCCAATGTGGTGAAACCCCATCTCAACTAAAAATACAAAAATTAGGCGGGCGTGGCAGCGGGAGCCTACAGTCCCAGCTACTTGAGAGGCTGAGGCAGGAGAATCACGGCAGAGGTTGCAGTAAGTTGAGATCACGGCATTGCACTCCAGCCTGGGCGACCTGGAGCAAGACCTCATCTGGAGACAAAAAAGAAACAAAGAAAATTATTTCATAAATAGTCACTTGTAGCGAGAGGCATCAAAGAAAATCAGCATAGACCTCTAAAATTTGACTGTAACACACACATCTTCTCTCTCTCCTTTAAAGTGAACTACCAGGCTATCAGTCTCATAAAAACAAAGAGTAATCTACTACACTATTGAAGCAGAATTGCTTTATTTACTTTTCAGAGCAAATTCTTTCAGAATGATATATATATATGTGTGTGTGTGTGTATATATATATATATATTTTTTTTTTTTTGGTGAATATCTTTAACATGAGAGATAAGTGATGAAACCACAATCACTAAATATCCATAAAAGATGAAATGTGTCAAGTGATGAGAACAGGAGTCTCACAATGGCCCACAATGATTGTGGGCCAATCAGGTCTCACAATGCTTCAGTTTCACCAACTCTCAGGGGAAAGTAGTACCTGCTTCTCAAAGCTAGAAATGCATTACTGTCTTGACTTGAAGTTTATTCTCATTACCACAAATATTTTATGAGAAAAATAATCATTTTGAGCCTTGGTAGCTAGTTGTTTTGATAAAATTCTGGAGGAACAAGTCCGGGCGCGGTGGCTCACGCCTGTAATCCCAGCACTTTGGGAGGCTGAGGCGGGCGGATCATGAGGTCAAGAGATCAAGACCATCCTGGCCAACATGGTAGGACCTCGTCTCTACTAAAAATACAAAAATTTGCTGGGCATGGTGGCATACACCTGTAGTTCCTGCTAGGTGGGAGGCTGAGGCAGGAGAATGGCGTGAACCCGGGAGGCGGGGGTTCCAGCAAGCCGAGATCGCACCACAGCACTCCAGCCTGGCGACAGAGTGAGGCTGCATCTCAAAACAAACAAACAAAAAAATTCTAGAGGAACAAGATAATTTGAGTAAACACAGGGATGCTTATTGAGATGAAACTTATGTGGTTTTTTTTTTGTTTTTTTTTGAGACGGAGTCTTGCTCTGTCGCCCAGGCTGGAGTGCAGTGGCCGGATCTCAGCTCACTGCAAGCTC
>NW_012113253.1:7014742-7035937 GCF_000951035.1 Colobus angolensis palliatus | reverse complement strand
TTTCACCTACCCTGGTTGGGGGGCGGGGGGGGGGGAGTGGCGGGAGATGACAGACAGAGAGAAGAATATAGTTGAAGAGATAGAGTGGAGAGAGAATGCAGGCTTGTTCAAGTAAGAAAATGTGGCCTATTGACCAGGCAGGATGAAAGGCAGCTAAAAAAGAAATATATGGCTAGGCCAGTTTACCTGGAGTAAGATACAAGTAGAATAACAGAGTTGCAATTACAAAGCTTGGTGGGAGGGTTACGTTAGAGCTAAACTTCAGTGCAAATGCCTAATAGAGCCAACGCACAGTAAGTGCCTTAAAAAGTTAGTAATCTTTCCCCCTCTTCATTTCTCAAATAAAGTTCCAACTCTGGAGTGTAGTGGTGTGATCACAGCTCACTGCAGCCTCAACCTCTCAGGCTCAAGCAATCCTCCCACCTCAGCTTCCCAAGTAGGTGGGACTATAGGTATGCCACGCCTGGCTAATTAAAAATTTTTTTTTTTTGTAGAGGTGGAGTCTCTGTTGCCCAGGCTGGTCTCGAATTCCTGGGTTCAAGCAATCTTTCCAGCTTGGCCCCACCCAAAATCTTGGGATTACAGGCATGAGACACCACACCTGGCCAAAGGTAGGTATTTTATTTATTTATTTATTTTTGAGATGGGGTCTCACTCTGTCGCCCAGGCTGGAGTGCAGTGGTGCAATCTCGGCTCGCTGCAAACTCTGCCTCCTGGGTTCATGCCATTCTCCTGCCTCAGCCTCCCGAGTAGCTGGGACTACAGGTGCCCACCACCATTTTTGTATTTTTAGTAGAGATGGGGTTTCACCATTTTAGACAGGATGGTCTTGATCTCCTGACCTCATGATCCAGCCGCCTTGGCCTCCCAAAGTGCTGGGATTACAGGTGTGAGCCACCGCGTCTCACTAAAGGTAGGTATTTTTTAAAATAGATGATGAAGCCAGCCATGGTGGTGTGTATATGTAATCCCAGCTACTCAGGAGGTTGAGGCAAGAGGATTGCTTGAGACTAGGAGTTTAAATCCAGCCTAGATAACATAGTGAGACCCTGTCTTTAAAAAAATATATATTTTAAATTAAACAATAAGACAGGATTGAGGAGATTTAGAAACTGGACCAATTATTTGCGTACAACTAATTATTGAGCCTTATGGCAGTAAAATGAGGTGAATAGTGACACTAAGATGTGGCTGGGAGAACAGAGAAGGGCCCTCTGTAGAAATATGCAAGAATTCAGAATTGGCTCGCTGAGTCTGAATACACACATGTGGCAATTCCTGGAAGCAAAGGTGGAATTTGGGAGAGAAGCTGGGGCTCACGGTGTGGTTTGCAGGTCACTACCTGGGTTTGCTAAGCACAAGCATCTCTTGCATTTCTTTTGATCTGTTGGGGCTTTAGGGGCCTGGTTGACACTGCTTCTATCTGCAGTGATCTCAGGGATCACAGATCAGCTCCAGCTCACTAAAAGTACTAAGAATTCTGTGGACTACGCAGAATATCCATATAGATTCAGGCCAATTTCTAAAAGCTGGGGCCTTCTCAGGAGTCTCAAACCTCCCCAGGTTCTTGAACTTTCAGTTATGATTTCAGTTCTCAGTGTGCAGGAACTCTGAAGTTCACTTTGGTTTCTTTCTGGCTCTCAGAACCAGGAAAACCTGGCCTTTGGTCAAGGGAATGAGGCAGATTTCCTGAATGCATCCCAGTAGGGATGACCATCTGATGGTCAGGCCATCAGATAGGGATGACCATCTGATGACAGCTGGTGGGATGGTGTGCAACCTGCCCTTCATCTCCCTGTAGCTGGCCTGTGGGAGACAGTCAACTCCAGCAGAGTGTAAGGAATAGATGTGAGGGTTAAAATAGTTCATTTTAGAAATAGCTACTCTGTCCACTCTCATTGCTGACAGATGTCCTGACCTGAGGATTCTCCCACCACATCTTGTCTGTTTTTTTTGTTGTTGTTTTGAACCAAACCCTTGCACACTCTGAGGAACATCTTTTAATCCTAGATTGCATTAAAAAATTTCTGAGTACAGATTGCTCCAATTAAATTCTTAAATGTCAAAAGTTTCTTAAAATAAAACTCCTTAAAATAAACCAAATCAGCTGTTCTGGATCACAGCCAACATAAATCAAAGTACCTAACCAGATGGGGATTCTGTAAACTAAAGGTAAGAGCAGTTGTTCACAGCGTAGGGCCCAGTGAGAAAAGCTAAAGGCATCAGAGGCCGTTTTGCCTTTTCAAATTGATTTTCAAAACACAGGGTAACATCCTAATAAACAAACGAATCATGCTTTCTGCAGCACCTGTTCACAATCAGAAACCCCAAAACATGCCTACAATGTTCTGACAAAAAAACTGGCCATTGTCCAGTTAGCAAAACCCCTGAATTTATTCAGAGTGAGGGAGGAATCCAGCAACTGCTTGGATGTAACCTGGAGACGGCTGTGGGAAACATCACTCGTTGCAGCCTCCATGTAGCCTGTCTGAGGCCTTCAGCAAGATGCAACCTGCCCTGACCCACCGAGCGTGGTTCTGCTCACCATGCCACCGAGATCCAGCAGGCTCCTTGGCAATGAGAAGGTGCGACTGTGTTAGTTGTGGTCTCCTGCAGAAGGACTGGCCCCCACCACAATCATAAGCCCTGCATCAAGCCTCAGTGATTGTCCTGGTGCTGAGAGCAAAATTAATTCTGCTTGAAAAATAAAATGCTTTCTAGTAAACTAAGAGGAAAGTGATGCCATCCCATATCTTGCTACTCAGCTGGGTGGGGACCCTGTGAGCTGTCAGCACCAATATGGGAGAAGTGGGATGGAAAATAGCTGAGGCCAAGGTCAGATACAGACAAGAACAGAGGCAAGTCTCCAAGCCTGGGATGTGGAGCTGTCAGCACTACAGGGCATCGGGCAAGCTCAGGATGGAGTCAACAGCTGGAGATGCCAAGTTGGAGCAGGGGCACTCCGTGAGCATGCAAGAGCTGAGCTGGCAGGATGGGGGAATGGGCCAGCAGAGAGTAAGGGCATGCTCCTCTCTTTCTTTGCCTGATTCACCACTACTTATCTTTTATACCTTGGCTCAGACATCATTTTATCTCAAAGAAGGCCATTATCCTGCAATTCTCCTCGATAGCACCTACCATTGAAGTGAGTTCATGGGTAACTGATTTTGGAGTCCTCCCTGCTAGAACATAAACTCCACGAGCTAGGCCCCCCATCTGTCTTCTTTATGGTCACACCTCTGGTACCCAGCACCGTGTGTGACTGTGTGACCCATTGTCAGCCCTCAATACTTCTTACTGGGACGAAGGAAAGACGAGTAAAGGGCACAGAAGAGGAAGGAGGTAGGGAGGAAGATGGGAAGGACAAATCAGAGGAAGGTGCACACTAAGCTGTGTCTGGTTCCAGATCCTGTTTCTAAGGAGCTGCTGGTGGGCTTGTAAATGCATGTGGGCGTGGCCGACCCTGAAGGCAAAGGATCCCCAGCCCAGCGACTGACCTGTGCGGTAGACATTGGAGGGCATATGGTTTAGGAACCTGGCACATAAATCCTTCCTGGAAAAATAATCACATTGTATTTCTTGGTGTTTCATCTCTTGACGGGGGTTTTTCTTTCTCTGGAGTTTGAGATGAAAACAAGCTGTGACCTGAAACTATAGATACTTCTCAAGGATGATGGTATTTAGGAAGAATGTGGTTAAAAGGCTCATTAGGGATCATCTACCATTGTAAAGAACAGGGTAGAGGAAGAGTAGAGTAGGCAGTCTCTTAATCCTTGGATTTACTCAACAGGATTTTACCAAAACAGGATGAACCTCTGAGAAAAAGACAAGTATTTACAATACCATTGTAAATAAAACCTAATGAAAGACATCTGAAGTCTACAGGCAAATGAACAGCCTTAAGAAGCCTGCATCTTACAGGCAACGACCTTTGCCAATAGCTTTGATACCAATAGAGTTGCTGATGTTGTTATTCAATCTGTGGCAAGGTAGGAGTCCAGGAGTGCAAAGGCAATTGGGACAGTGGGTTTGGGAATATTCGCTGGGTGAGAGGAAGCAGTGGTCCTGAAACGTAATGTTCCTATGATTTAACTGGGGCTGAGCAGGTCTGAGATGGGGCCTTAGATTTTGCTTTTTTAACAAGCAATATCTATGCAGGTGAGTGTTAAGAAAAAACTTAAACAGTTTTTCCTCTGTTCTCACACTAACACAACAGTTATCAACACAGACAGAAGAATTCTGTTACCCCCAAATATGAGGGGGCTTCTCCCCATCAGCAAGTAGCCCATCAGTTCTGCAGTGGATGCCAGCTGGGTGCCCTCCAATTCAATTCTGACATCTACTGGAAGATAGTGTTCAATCCCATAAGGTCTGACTATACAGAGACCACAGGTGCATGCCACCGTGCTCACCTAATTTTTAAAAATGTTTTGTAGAGATGGGGTCTTGCTATGTTGCCCAGGCTGGGACTCAAGTGATCCACCCACCTCAGTCTCCCAAAGTGCTGGGATTATAAGCGTGAGCCACCCTGCCCAACCTCAACACTCACATGTTTTTATTTGACTAGATTCTTTGAGTTGCAAGGAATAAAGAGGTCGCTCAACCTAGTTCAAGCAATGAGGTTTATAGTGAAGAAATTGCAAAGCAGTGAGAGTGATGGAAACTTCTGGAAAACAGGATTTGTGGACTAGCCAGACCTGGAAGAGACCAGAACCAGGTGTCATCCTGAGTCCAGGGCAGCTCAAGGCACCTCAGGGGCAGAGGTTTGTGTAATTCTTTATCTCTTGCTGTTCTTCGAAGGGCTTTCTTCTATCTCAGAGCTTTCACTAACCCATGCTTCTCCTAACTTCTGCCAGCTCACCGCCTCTCAGAGCCACTCCTCTGACTCAAAGTCTCTGTTTCTGCTTCCTTTCAGCATCTTCCCCACTGAAGACAGTACCCTTGCTAGTTTCTAATTCAGGCTCTCAAGAGCAAGAAACTGACCCGCCCCTCCTGGCAGGCAAAGCACATCACCCAGGCGCCCCGAGGCCCTGCCAGCCTGCAACCAAGCTTCTTAGTCAGGCTAGGTGTGCCCCAGCTTTTCAAACACCTGGGGCCGGGCAGGGGCAGAATAGGATGGGCCTCATGGTACAACCTCGCTGCCAGGAGAGCAGGTGCTGCCTCCTGGGAAGGGCCTTTTAAAGATATGGTGGGTGTGGTATTTGCCTCCTCTGTGAAATCCACGGCTGGCTGAGCTCCAAGCTCTATAATCCTTGGAGAGTTAGTTTATCTTGGTGGCTCTCTCTTAGGGAAAAAAAAAATCTTCAGAAAAGTATTGGGAGACTTCCTATTTGGAAATTTCTAGTCTGTACTACTAAAGGGGGTAGGGGTGGGGGAGTCATTTTTCAGTTGTTGTTTTTTTTTCCTTTTTTCTTTTTTCTTTTTTTTTTAGGCAGGATCTTGCCTTGTTTTCCAGGCTGGAGTGCAGTGGTGCAATCATGGCTGACTGTAGCCTCCACCTCCCAGGCTCAAGCAATCCTGCTGAGTAGCTGGGACCACAGGTGTGCATCACCAAACCTGACTAATTATTTTGTAGTTTTTGTAGAGATGGGGTCTCACCTTATTGCCCAGGCTGGCCTCAAACTCCTGGGCTCAAGTGATGCTCCCTCCTTGGCCTCCCAAACTGCTGGGATTACCCATGAGCCACAGCACCTGGCCCATTTTTCAGTTTTTAAAGATTTGGTGGTTTTCCAAAACCTTCACTTGGGATTTGGCGTGTTAGTTACAACTAAACCCCTGATCCTTTCCCACACCTCCTGGGGAATGATGAGGTCAGGGCCAGGCCATCCCTGCTCCTCCTGAAGGCTGCAGGAGGCACTCCACACATCTCCCCACGGGTAGCATCTGTTCACTCCCTCTGCTCATGTTTATTGAGCACTCAACGTGGCAGGTGCAGTTCTCAGACCTGGGGGTACAATACTGAACCCAAAAGACAACCATCTCTGTCCTCATAGAGCTTATGTTCTAATGGGGAGAGGCAATTCATAAATATAACAAATGTGTGACTTATACCTTCTGTTAGAAGGTGATAAGTGCTTCAGGAAAAGAGAATATGTCAGAGTAAGTGGGGTAGGAAGTGTGGGTGAGGGGAGGAGGTAGGCGGATGAAATGTTCGATAGCACGGGGAGCGTAAGTCACTGAGAAGCTGTTATTTGAGCCAAGCCCCGATGAAGGTGAGGGAAGTTTTGAGAATTTTGTAATATCCCCCAGGACAAGACACTAGAGGCACCTTGGAGTCTTGTGAAAGCAACACTGAAAACTCCAGGAATAAACAGTGGAGAAGTAAGGGCGTGACAAGTCAGGAATATTTCATGGCTGCGCACCAAGAACAGCGCTGCACAAACATTTAGGAGGAGTGGCAGTGAGCGGATTTGAGGGTCAAAAGCAGGGTCAAAAGGGTCAAAGCAGAAATATGAGAAATTATAACAAAGTCCAAGTTCACTTCATTGTATTATTATTTTCATATTTTTGGTAAAATGTTTTGAAAAATTTCAAAATAAAGTTCCTAAAATACTTTGTCATGATAATGACATTTCAGCTATGTGGGAGAATGGCCTTATTCTTTTTTGTTTTGTTTCGTTTTGTTTTTGAGACAGAGTCTTGCTATGTCACCCAGGCTGGAGTGCAATGGCACAATCATGGTTCACTGAAGCCTTCACCTCCCAGACTCAAGTGATCCTCCCGCCTCAGCTTCTCAGCTTCCTGAGTAGCTGGGTGTACAGGCAAGTGCCATCATGCTCAGCTAATTTTAAGATTTTCTGTAGAGATAGGGTCTCACCTTGTTGCCCAGGCTCCTTGAACTCCTGGACACAAGCGAATCTCCCGCCTCAGCCTCCTAAAGTGTTGGGATTATAGGGGTGAGCCACCACGCCTGGCTACTTTATTCTTCAGAGATGAAATATTTAGGGATAATATGTCATGATGTCTGCAACTCTTTTTGTTTGTTTGTTTTTGTTTTTGTTTTGAGACGGAGTCTCGCTCTGTCACCCAGGCTGGAGTGCAGTGGTGCAATCTTGGTTCACTGCAAGCTCCACCTCCCAGGTTCATACCATTCTCCTGCCTCAGCCTCCTGAATAGCTGGGACTACAGGCGCCTGCCACCATGCCTGGCCCAATGTTTTTGTATTTTTAGTAGAGATGGGGTTTCACCATATTAGCTAGGATGGTCTTGATCTCCTGACTGTGATCCGCCCTCCTTGGCCTCCCAAAGTGCTGGGATTACAGGCATGAGCCACTGGGCCTGGCTGATGTCTGCAACTCTTTCAAATAGTTCTCAAAATGTATTTTATAGAGACAGAGAGATAAAGCAAATATGGCAAGATGTTACCAATTGAGGAATTCAGGTGAAGTATATATGATGTACCATTCTTTCAACTTTTCTATGGTTTTGAAAATTTTCAAGATAAAAAGTTGGATTCTACCCAGGTATTTACTCAAGAGAAATGAAAATACATGACTACACATAGACTTTGTATGTGAATGCTTATAGTAACATTATTCACAATAGCCACAAATTAGAATCAATCCAAATGCCCATCCACTGTTAATGGATAAACAAAATGTGGCATATCCATTCAATGGAACATAACTCAGCAAGAAGGAATGATCTACTGATCCTAGCTACAACATGGATCAACCTCAAAAACACACTACATGAAATAAGCTATAAGCAAAAGACTACATATATTTAATTTCATTTATGGAATGTCTACAAAGGGAAAATCTATAGAGACAGCAGATCAATGGTTGCCCGAGGCTGGAGGTGAAAGTGGGGTTGACTGCAAATAGGCATGAGGGAACTTTGTGGGGTGATGAAAATGTTCTAAAACTGGATTGTGGTGATGATTGCAAACTATACATGTCGTGTACTGAATTAAGGACATTTCAGTCAGCAACAGACTGCATATACAGTGGTGGCCTCATAAGATTATAATGCCATATTTTTATTGTACCATTTCTAGGTTTAGGTGCACAAATATTTACCATTGTGTTACCATTGCCTACAGTATTCAGTACAATAACATGCTGTACAGGTTTGCAGCCTAGGAGCCTCAGGCTCCAGCATGTAGCCTCAGTGTGGGGCAGGTCACACCATCTAGGTCTGTGTAAGTGCACTCCATGGTGTTCACGCAACGATGGCATCACCTGATGACACATTCTCAGAAAGTAGCCCTGCCGAATCACCTGAGGTCAAGAGTTCGAAACCAGACTAACCAACATGGTGAAACCCCATCTCTAGTAAAAATACAAAAAATTAGCCAGGTGTGGGCACACGCCTACAATCCCAGCTACTCAGGAGACTGAGGCAGGATAATCACTTGAACCTGGGAGGCAGAAGTTGCAGTGAGCTGAGATTGCACCATTGCACTCCAGCCTGGGCAACAAGAACAAAACTCTGGCTCAAAAGAAAAAAAAAAAAATAGTCCTTCCATTAAGTGGTGTGTAGCTATACTAAAAATCATTGCATGGGAAATTCACAATGGGTAACTTTTATGGTATGCAAATTATGCTTCAATAAAGCAGTAAAAAAAACTTGAGAAAAAAATACCAAGGTTTATTTCTCTACCTGGGAATCTAATGATGAGACTTCATTCAACAAATATTTTTTGGAACCCTTACTATGCCAGGCAATTGTAAGGGTTCCAAAAAATGTTTTCACTGTCTGCCAAACCCTGGGAATATAATGCTGAATA
The DNA here is from genome assembly GCF_000951035.1 of Colobus angolensis palliatus. Classification (NCBI taxonomy): domain Eukaryota; kingdom Metazoa; phylum Chordata; class Mammalia; order Primates; family Cercopithecidae; genus Colobus; species Colobus angolensis. Next base: position 7,027,206 of record NW_012113253.1, on the reverse strand, counting down.
AAACAGGTGCCAAAGTTTGATAAGCCTTATGAACTATTTGTTTGGTATTTTTCTTCTCCTTCCTTCCTTCCTTCCTTTCTTCCTTTCTTCCTTTCTTTCTTTCTTAATTTCTTTTCTTTCTTTTCTTTCTTTTCTCTCTCTCTCTCTCTCGACTGATTCTCGCGCTGTCACCTAGGCTGGAGTGCAGTGGTGCGATCTCGACTCACTGCAACCTCTGCCTCCAGGGTTCAAGCAGTTCTCCTGCCTCAGCCTCCTGAGTAGCTGGGACTACAGGCGCCCACCACCACGCCTGGCTAATTTTTGTATTTTTAGTAGAAATGGGGTTTCACCATGTTGGCCAGACTGGTCTGGAACTCCTGACCTCAGGTGATCCTTGTGGCCACCTCAGCCTCCCAAAGTGCTGGGATTACAGGCATGAACCACTGTGCCTGGCGTTTTTGTTTTTTTTTTTTTTCTTTTTTTGAGATGGAGTTTCGTTCTTATTGCCCAAGCTAGAGTGCAATGGCACAACCTCAGCTCACTGCAACTTCCGCCTCCAGGGTTCAAGCGATTCTCCAGCCTCAGCCTCTGGAGTAGCTGGAATTACAGGCATCCACCATCATGCCCGGCTCATTTTTTGCATTTTTAGTAGAGATGGGGTTTCACCATGTTGGCCAAGCTGGTCTTGAACTCCTTACCTCAGGTGATCCACCAGCCTGGGCCTCCCAAAGTGCTGGGATTACAGGCATGAGACATCGCGCTTGGCCTGTTTTGTATTTTTTCCATGAGACCTGCCTGGTGGTAAAGAGATTTGGACTGGCTAACCCGTTTTTCTTTTGCTGCCACTTTGTTTGGGTTCTCCCCAAAGCAAACCTTGGGATCAGAGTTTGAGTGTAAGCTGTTTAGTTGGCAGGTGTAGTGGGTTGAATGGTGGCCCCTCAAAAGATGTGTTCATGTCCTAACTCCCACAACCTGTGAATATTACATTATTTAGAAAAATGGTTTTTTGTCGATGTAATTAATTTAAGGCTCTTGAGATTATCCTGGATTACCCAGGTGGGCCCTAAATCCCATGACAAATGTCCTTAGAAGAGACAGAAGAGGAGAAGGCATGAACATAGAGGAGGAGAAGGCCATGTGAAGACGGAAGCAGAGATTACAGTGATGCAGCCACCAGCCAAGGAAGCCTGGAGACCCCAGAAGCCAGAAGAGGCAAAGAAGGATTCTCCCTAGAGCCGTCAGAGTGAGTGCAGCCCTGCTGCCAGCTGGATTGTGAGCTTTTGGCCCCTAGAACTGCAAGGAAATTAATTTCTGTTGTCTTAAGCCACCAAGTTTGGGGTCATTTGTTAAGGCAGTCTTAGGAGAGGAATACAGCAAGTGATTCCAGGAAGCAGAGGCAGGGAGTGGGGAATTGAGATGCAGTGGGATGCAAACCAATAAAGGGGATGCTCAGGGGTGCATCGCTGCCCTGGGGAGCTTCTGAGAGACCGAGGGAGGAGTGAGAAGGCCAGGCTATCCACCGGCTCCATTCTTGCTGGTTGAGGGTCACTCCTCTGAGCTCAACGTTCAATATACTCCCGGTCTGCAGAGCATGCTCCTAAGGTATTGTGTGTAGGATTGTGGAGTAGACCAAGGGCTCCTCTGCCCCTACCCTTTGGCTGCTCATTGATTAGCTGAAAGCCCTACAGGCATAGATATGGGAAGAAAAATGAGGTTCAGTAGATAGAGAGTAACGTACTTTGACACCCAAAACAAATTAGGCTGGTGGACTCCGGTTAGAATGTCCAATTCCAAGACCTGATCAGTTCATATATCCACCCCTGGCAAATATGTGACAGGTGACTCCTTTCTGCACAGCATAGGAATATTAATCCACTTTCTTTGGGATATTATAGTTGGAATATGATTTTTTTTTTTTTTTTTGAGACGGAGTCTTGCTCTGTCGCCCAGGCTGGAGTGCAGTGGCCGGATCTCAGCTCACTGCAAGCTCCGCCTCCCGGGTTTACGCCATTCTCCTGCCTCAGCCTCCCGAGTAGCTGGGACTACAGGCGCCCGCCACCTCGCCCGGCTAGCTTTTTGTATTTTTTAGTAGAGACGGGGTTTCACCGTATTAGCCAGGATGGTCTCGATCTCCTGACCTCGTGATCTGCCCGTCTCGGCCTCCCAAAGTGCTGGGATATGATTTTTTTTCAGGGTTGTTTTAGAATATATTTTATAACTTCCTGTTTATTAATATTGAATGGAATGTTCACATGTTCCCCTTATATTTGTCTTACACGTAAAAGCTCTATAATCATGCATTAAATCAACCTGCCTTGTAGTATAAGCTAGAAATGCTGCCAGATGCTCTGTGTGGAGACTGGATCTCCAACAACTCTGGCACCTCACAGCACCCAGCACAGTGTAAGAAAATAGCAGGTGCATAATAAGGCCATGCTGTTAGGCTTATCCCTCTCCTTCCTGGTCTCTCCTTCCAGCCCCTGGTCTCCATCACAGTCATTTCCAAGCAGTGCTCCCACAGCTTTCGTTTCTTGCTCGTCTGTTCTTTGCTGCTCCCAGCCAGCAATGTTCTTTTCTTGTCTCTTTTCTTCTAGTCTCTCTGGGTAGATTCCTGCAGTGCTTTTTGGCATGGCTGGGTGGGGAGCTCTCTGAGACTGTCTATATCATTTTTCAAAACTCCCAACATCAGACTTGGCATTTCATATACAGCTTTGAACACTGTCAACTGGTGCCTTCACCCGTACGCTTAATGAGGGCTCAGGGGTACCCTTTAGCACAGAATAAATGTACACATCTGAATTTAAACATTAAAATGTATCTGCTTGGCCGGGCGCGGTGGCTCATGTCTGTAATCCAGCACTTCGGGAGGCCGAGGCGGGCGGATCACGAGGTCAGGAGATCGAGACCATCCTGGCTAACACGGTGAAACCCCGTCTCTACTAAAAATACAAAAAAATTAGCTGGGCGCGGTGGCGGGCACCTGTAGTCCCAGCTACTCGGGAGACTGAGGCAGGAGAATGGCGTGAACCCAGGAGGCGGAGCTTGCAGTGAGCCGAGACTGAGCCACTGTACTCCAGCCTGGGTGACAGAGCGAGACTCCGTCTCAAAAAAAAAAAAAAAAAAAAAAATCTGCTTGTTTTAAAACTCAGCTTTTCCTTTTTGGGTTGGAGAAAGTCCTGGAAATGGCATGTCTTCACTTGTGGGTTTCCATTAGGGCCTCCTGGGTATGATCCTAGCTGTAGCCTCCTTTTTTCTTAGCTATTTACTTCTCTTATGAGCTGGAACTGGGAGGGAAGAGGATTCAGAGGACTAAGGTAGTTTAGTTTCTAGCCATCTTTGGCTTGAATCCTTTTGGCATCCTCTGATAAGCAGAAATAGCATCATCTGTCTGTACTAATGGCATTATCTTAGCTGGAAGACATGATTTATTCAAATGCTCTAATAATTATAGCTCACATCTCTCAAGTGCTTACCACACGCCAGGCTCCTGTGCTAAGTGCTTGGCATTCTTTATCTCCATTTTAATCTTCACAACAACCTTCTGAGGTTGCTCCTTTATCATCTCCATTTTACAGATGGGGAGACTGAGACTTGGGAAGTCTAAGTGCATGCTGGAGCCACACAGGTAGTTTAGCTGGGATTCAAGCCCAGGTCTGTTTGATTTCAGAACATGTGTGAGCATTCTGAACACAACCTTCAGGGCACATGGCCTTGGATCACAAGACCCCCTCATCTTCTGCTTTTTAAAACAGTTACATGGAGAAGTAACTCCATGTTGAAAAGGCAACCACAGCTTCTGAAAGTGTCCTTAGGGAACCTCACTATTAGGAGCCAGGTCTATCCAAGTCAGTACAAATAAAGCAAGGGATGCTGGCCAAGGCACAGGGTGGGTTTTTTCTGTTCAGGAAAACAAGGTTGTTTTTAAAAGGAGATTTGTTGAAAGGGACATTAGAAGGAGAGTGTGAACACTTTGGACTGTGGAAATGGATGGGGAGTAAGGCCCAAGCATCTCACACCATCTGGGGCAGCATCAAAGCTTTTATGAGTGTCCTCTCCCATAGCAACTCGGCATCTCTGCTGGTTCCTGCCTCACCTGCCCTTTGGCTTGAACCAAGTCATTCACTCAGGAGGCAGAATTGTGCTTTGCTGTCATGAAATCTCTATTGGGGAAGATCAGTGGAAAAAAGACTACTCGGAAGACAGGGATCAGCTCAAACCATTCAATCATGGTTTTCATGGGGGTATGGGGAGAGCAGAGCAAAGTGTGTGTGTGTGTGTGTGTCTGTGTGTGTGTTTGTGTGTGTGTCTGTGTCTGGTGTGTGTGTGTGTGTTTGTAGATGGGGTCTCTGGCTCTATTTCCGTGTGTGTGTGTGTTTGTAGATGGGGTCTCTGGCTCTATTTCCCAGGCTGGTCTTGTACTCAAGCGATCCTCCTGCCTCAGCCTCCCCAAATGCTAAGATTATAGGCATGCCATCACGCCTGGCCCAGAGCAAAGTGTTTTGACCGTTGAGCATCCAAGGATTAACAGGGGACTGAAAGCAGGGAAGAAACAGGTCTCTGGTGCATGGGGTGCTGGAGAACGAGGAAAGTGGTGGCCTGACCCTGGTCTAGTCAGATGGACAGATGTTGCCCTGGCCTGGGGAATTCTGACCCAGTATGGTCCTGCCTGAAGTATGGCCTGGCTTCCTGTCTCTCCTGGCCGTCTGGCCTTTATCACACAGAAACAGAAGACATAAATAAATTGGGAATATGGATACCATTTAAGTGACTCTGAAAAGTTTTGTGGCAACATGGACCTGTTTCAAGAATTATTTTTAACTGCAGACATTTGATCCTAGTGGGAAATAAAACTTAAAAGGACAGTTATAATTAGGTCACATTCAGAGAAACTTATTACATTTTGCTGTGTGTCCCAGGAGTCATGTATCTTAAATGATTGTAATATTTAGACTCAATCATGGTGCAGAATTTCATTTTTCTATGTAATAATGGGAAGCAACCAAGAGAAATTGTGGTAGCAGTATTAGATAAAAGTAAAAGCAGGAATGCATTTAATTCAGGATAGAAGAAAGAGAACCAGCATACAGTTTGTCTCCTCACCTCCCCCACTCGCTCTTCACCTTGGCTGCATTCTAAAATACTGTTTGTGAAGGGAGCCTGGGTCCTTCCACCTATATTCCCCATTAAGTACTCCTTTATTTCTGCTCTGGGTGAAAGTTTGACCGAAAACAACCCTATCATTTCCCAGGTACAGTTTGGTGAAGCAATTTAGTGGAGGAAAGGCTGGTATCTCATTGAGAACAAAATAAACATTAACAGTGGTTGTAACATTGTTGCTATGATCTCTGTGCAGGTTTCAGAGCTGATGGCCAACTGGGGACTAGCGACAGAACGCTTGGGAGTGAGGCAGGCAGGAAATGGGGAGAAAGGTTGGAGGTGGGTTAAGGAGAAGACAGTAGCCAGAACAGGGGCCATGCCGTTCTGTGGAATGTGTTCCATGAGAGCTTTATTAGACTGCAGACTGGCAGTAGTCAAGGCTTTTTGCTCTGTGTTATTCGGATGCTTAAACAACTGGTGAGGTCTGGCCAGTCTCTTTGTCCCCAAACTATCCTATTCACTAAAAGGAAGATTTAAAATAAGGAACACTAAAATTTATCTGTATAGCAGTGAATTAAAATAGCCCAGAGCTGTTCTCTTGCTCTGATAAGTACATAATATACTGTCACAACTAAGTACCTGTCCACATAAATGATATTACCAGATGTTCCCTGGCCATTTTCAATATTGAAGCTCATAGCAGTGGCTAGATCTCGGCTTGCTGCAACCTCTGCCTCCCAGGTTCAAGCAATTCTCCTGCCTCAGCCTCCCGAGATGCTGGGATTACAGGCACCCACCACACCCGGCTAATTCTTGTATTTTTAGTAGAGACAGGATTTCACCATGTTGGCCAGGCTGGTCTTGAACTCCTGACCTCAGGTGATCTGCCCGCCTCGGCCTCCCAAAATGCTGGGATTACAGGCATGAGCCACTGTGCCCGGCCAGTCTGTACTCATTATCATTCATCTTGGATTAAATTATGATGTGTCTTGGATGAGTGGGTGTGTAGCTATTTACCAGGTTAAATAAGATCGAAGAATTGTATAAAGAGATCAGAGCTTGCATTTGATGCCCAAGAGACATTGCTCAGGAACAAATGGCCACAATGGGTCCCCTCCCTGACTCTGGTAAAAGTGGTGAGGAATAGGCCTTGGCTATCAGCTGTGTGAGGAGTGGCAGCCATTGAGGATGCCATGGCCATGGTGACAGGCAGCTCACACTGAGTGTCCTCTATAGAAACTCAGCATCTCTGCTGCTTACTGACTCATCTACCCTTCAGCTTGTACCAAGTCATCTACTCAGACATGAGAACTGTGCTTTACTGCCATGAAATCTCAGTTGGGGAAGATCAGTGGAAAAAAGACTACTTGGACATCTGGGATCACTCTTCAATCTGCAGCCAGTGCAACCATCTTATCTACTAGGTCCAACAGTCTCACTGACCCAGAGTCCAGCCCACTCCAGTTCACCCTTTTTTATGTCCTTCTGAAAGGAATCCTTCCCCCTTTATGTGCTCCTGCCCAATAGACCTTCCTATGATCTGGTGGACTAATCTGTTATTAGTTAGTGATGAATGTGTTAACAACTTCCAGAGCACCTACCAACACTTTAACGTAGGGGTCACCAGCTGCAGTGCTTATGGGAGCCAGGCAAGTAATACAAGTGGGCACAGGCCAGGTGGGAACCAGGAGAACTATAAAAAAGATGCTGCCTTCATAATTCAGGTATATGGGGCCAGTGTTTTTTTTGTTTTTTTTTTTTTTTAGACAGAGTCTAGCTCTGTCGCCCAGGCTGGAGTGCAGTGGCATGATCTCGGCTCACTGCAAGCTCCGCCTCCTGGGTTCACGCCATTCTCCTGCCTCAGCCTCCCGAGTAGCTGGGACTACAGGCGCCCGCCACCACGCCCGGCTAATTTTTTTTTTGTATTTTTAGTAGAGACGGGGTTTCCCTGTGGTCTCGATCTCCTGACCTCGTGATCCGCCCGCCTCGGCCTCCCAAAGTGCTGGGATTACAGGCATGAGCCACCACACCCGGCCTATGGGGCCAGTGTTGCCAGACTTCCCAATATTTTTTTTTATTATTATAGTTTAAGTTCTGGGATACATATGCAGAATGTGCAGGTTTGTTACATAGGTATACATGTGCCATGGTGGTTTGCTGCACCTGTCAACCCGTCATTTAGGTTTTAAGCCCTGCATGCATTAGGTATTTATCCTAATGCTCTCTCTCACCTTGCCCCCCACCCCCGACAGGCCCTGGTGTGTGATGGTCCCCTCCCTGTGTCCGTGTGTTCTCATTGTTCAATTCCCATTTATTAATGAGAACATGCGGTGTTTAGTTTTCTGTTCCAGTGTTGGTTTGCTGAGAATAAAGGCTCCCAGCTTCATCCGTGTCCCTGCAAAGGACATGAGCTCATTCCTTTTTATGGCTGCATAGTATTCCATGGTGTATATGTGCCACATTTTCTTTTTCTTTTCTTTTCTTTTCTTTTTTTTTTCTTTTGAGACGGAGTCTCGCTCTGTTGTCCAGGCTGGAGTGCAGTGGCGTGATCTTGGCTCACTGCAAGCTCCGCCTCCCAGGTTCACGCCATTCTCCTGCCTCAGCCTCCCAAGTAGCTGGGTAGTCCCACCATCACACCCGGCTAATTTTTTGTATTTTTAGTAGAGATGGGGTTTCACCGTGTTAGCCAGGATGGTCTTGATCTCCTGACCTCATGATCCACCCGCCTCGGCCTCCCAAAGTGCTGGAATTACAGGCGTGAACCACCGTGCCCGGCCATGTGCCACATTTTCTTAATCCAGTCTACCATTGATGGGCATTTGGGTTGGTTCCAAGTCTTTGTTATTGTAAATAGTGCTGCAATAAGCATACATGTACATGTGTCATTATAGTAGAATGATTTATAATCCTTTAGGTATATACCCAGTAATGGGATTGCTGGGTCAAATGGTATTTCTGGTTCTACCCTTGATTTATAATCCTCTGGGTATATACCCAGTAATGGGATTGCTGGGTCAAATGGTATTTCTGGTTCTAGATCCTTGAGGAATCGCCACACTGTGGTTGAACTAATTTACACTTCCACCAACAGTGTAAAGGCATTCCTATTTCTAGACTTCCCAATTTTTTAATGATAACTTGGGAATCTGGGTTTGAATGTGATCTCCTAATATTGGGTAATTCATTCAAATATTAAATAACTCTCATAAGTTAAATGGACAAATTAAACACACACACACACACACGAAAGTCACCTTATTACATCTGCATTAACTCAGAAGACATTCGTCTGTGTGGTAGAAAGTTGTCATGGCACACCAAACTGTTGTTGGTGGTTACTTTTGGGAACAGGAGTGGGAGTGAGTGGGAACATTTACATTTTTCTCAGTATACTTTTCTATTGTTTGAATCTTTGGCGATGAGAATACACTTGTATATTATTTAGGGAGTTATTTTTAAAAACTGACAGTCTGAAAAATGCAAGAGAGGCTGGACTTAAAAGACTCCAACATTTAAGAATGGTTGGAGAATTACATTTAACATGGTAGATTGATTGCACAAAAGACAGAAACAAAAAGAAAAAAGAAAAAGAAACTTGGAGGAAGCAGCAAAAAGTCAAGGAGCAAAAAAACCATATGTATGAAAAGGACTATCAATTTATGAAAGAACAAGATCCTACAAAAATCAGAGAATAAGAAGGAGCTCTTAGAAACTAAAAGTATAATAACATTCAAAAGAAAGTTTAGGCCGGGCACAGTGGTTCACGCGTCTAATCCTAGCACTTTGGGAGGCCAAGGCAGGCAGATCCCTTGAGTTCAGGAGTTCGAGATCAGCCTGGCCAACATGGTGAAACCCCGTCTCTACTAAAAATACAAAAATTAGCTGGGTGTGTTGGTGTGTGCCTGTAATCCCAGCTACATGGGAGGCTAAGGCAGGTGAATTGCTTGAACCTGGGAGGTGGAGGTTGCAATGAGCAGAGATCATGCCACTGAACTCCAGCCTGGGTGACAGATAGAGAAAAAAAAAGGAAGTTTAGGAGATAAAGTTGATAAAGTCTCGGCCGGGGACAGTGGCTCACGCCTGTAATCCCAGCACTTTGGGAGGCCGAGGTGGGCAGATCATGAGGTCAAGAGATCAAGACCATCCTGGCCAATACGGTGAAACCCTGCCTCTACTAAAAATACAAAAATTAGCTGGGCATGGTGGTGCACACCTGTAGTCCCAGCTACTTGGGAGACTGAGGCAGGAGAATCGCTTGAACCCATGAGGCAGAGGTTGCAGTGAGCTGAGATCGAGCCACTGCACTCTAGCCTGGTGACAGAGCAAGACTCCATCTCAAAAAAAAAAAAAAAAGGTTGATAAAATCTCACAGTGTAAATAAAAGACACAGATTCAGAAAGTAGGAGAAAAATAATATGGAATTGAGAAGGTTGAATTAGGAGTTCCACATTCAACTGATAGCATATTCAGAAAGAACAGAGAAAACTGGAGGGGAGAAAATTATCAAAGAAATACTATGAGAAACATTTTCAGAATGGAAGGACATGAAAGTCATAATGAAAATATCCCATGAAGTTCCCAAACAACATAATTAATAAGAGTAAAATAAAACCTCATACCAAGCACATTATCATGAAATTTGAGAACATCAGGAATCAAGAGAAGATTCCTAGAGATTTCCTGAGAGATGAAACAGGCCACAACAAATAGACAGAAATAGAATGGCATCAGACTCCTCCACAACCACATGGATGCTGGGAGGAAATGGAGCATTTGGAAAAAAACATTGCCTAGCTGGTATACATAGCCAAAGTAACAACCAAGTGTGACGGTATAACAAAGGCATTTTCAGACATGCAAGGCCTCAATTTTTTTCTGGGCTGGATGCAGTGGCTCACTCCTGTCATCTCAGCACTTTGGGAGGCTGAGGCAGATGGACTGTCTGAGCCCAGGAGTTTGAGAGCAGCCTGGGCACTAATTAAACCCTGTCTCTACAAAAAATATTTTAAAAATAGCTGGGTGTGGTGGTGCATGCCTGTGGTTCCAGCTACTTGGGAGGCTGAGGTGGGAGGATCACTTGAGCCTGGGAGACAGAGGTTGCAGTGAGCTGAGATTTTGCCACTGCACTCCAGCCTAGGTGACACAGTAAGACTCTGTCTCAAAACAACAACAACAACAACAACAAAAATTAGCTGAGCATGGTGGCATGTGCCTGTAGTCCCAGCTATTTGGAAGGCTGATCCTGTCTCAAAAACAAAACAAAAGAAAAAAACAACAAACCCCCCCCAACACACACAAAAAAAGAAATTTTTCTGGGTACCCTTTCTTAAGAAGCTACTAGAGGATATGTTTTACCAAAATGAATGAATAAATCAAGGAGACCTGGGATCCAGACCCCACAGTGGATTTAGTATGTGAGATGGAGTGAGCAAAGGAAGTTCTCAGGATGAAAGTAAAGATAGATTTTTAAGGTGGCAACTATGCAGTATGCTTAAAAGGCAACTAATTGATATGGTTTGAATGTGACTCTCAAATTTCATGTGTTGGAAACTTAACCCCAAAATGCATATGTTGATGGCATTTGGAGGTGGGACTTTTGGGAGGTAATTAGGATTAGATAAGGTTATCAGAGGCCCCCATGATGGGACTGGTGGCTTTCAGAGAAGAGGAAAGAAGTCCTGAGCTGGCACACTCTTGCCCTCTTACCATGTGATACCCTCTGCCATGTTATGACACAGCAAGAAGGCCCTCACCTAATGCCAGTGGCATGCTCTTGGACTTCCCAGCCTCTGGAATCATGAGTTAAATAAAATTCCTTTCTTTATAAATTGCCCAGTCGGTGGTGTTCTGTTACAACAACAGAAAATGGACTAAGGCATCATGCATAGTAGATCAATAACTTGAAGGATAATCATAGGAGTATCTCTAGTGGAAAATAGAACGGATAGGTGATCCAAAATGTATGATATATAAAGTATTTGAAGGACTCGTTATTAATAAATACATTCAAAATGGTAAATGGAAAACAAGGCAAATATTAACTCTGGACCAAAAAAATGTTTTAAGAAAGGAATGTTAAGGCTGGGTACGATGGCTCGTGCTTGTATTCTTAGCACTTTGGGAGGCTGAGGTGGGCAGATCACAAGGTCAGGAGATCAAGACCATCCTGGCTACAGTGAAACCCCGTCTCTACTAAAAAATACAAAAAATTAACTGGGTGCAGTGGTGGGCACCTGTAGTCCCAGCTACTCAGGAGGCTGAGGCAGGAGAATGGCGTGAACCCAGGAGGCAGAGCTTGCAATTGAGGTGTGCCAAGATCACACCACTGCACTCCAGCCTGGGCAACAGAGCAAGACTCTATGTCAAAAAAAAAAAAAAAAAGGAATGTTAATCATGCCATACTATGTGCTTCAATTGTAAACAATATTCGAATAGTACTGAATACTAACTTAACATCAACAACAACAAATATAATGTAATCATTTTGGAAAAACGAAGACAGTGAGTATAGCTCTGTGTCTGTGCAGTAGGAGTGAGGGGGATATATAATATCCCTAAACACTTCTCTTCCATATTAAAAAAAAAGTCAGCAGACAATGCTTAAATTGAAAACCGAGAAATGGAGATAAGGATGAGATGTAGCAGGGGATGGATTTTTTAAAAATTTAAACAAGTCTTTGGCTTTTTTTTTTAATTAGCGTTTTGGTGTGTTTTCAGTCTTTTCTTAGTACCAATGGTGCTGAAATGAATAACCTTATACATACGTTATTTTGTTTGTGTGCAAATATAGCTGTAAGATTAATTTCCAAAGGCGAAAGGGCAAACACATGTGTACTTTTGATAGATACTGCCTAATTGCTCTCTATAGGGGTCATACCATCTTATTCTCCCACTAGAATTGTATGAGAGTAATTTCCCATAGCCTCATCAGAAGAATGTGTTGTCAAACTTTTGGGTTTTCCCCATATGACGGATGAGGAAAGATCTCTTTCTGTATTATGAGTGAGGTTAAGAGTCTTTTTTTTTTTTTTTGGAGATGAAGTTTCACTCTCTCGCCCAGGCTGGAGTGCAGTGGCGCGATCTCGGTTCACTGCAACCTCCGCCTCCCGGGGTCAAGCAATTCTCCTGCCTCAGCCTCCCAAGTAGCTGGGGCTACAGGCACACGCCGCCATGACTGGCTAATTTTTTGTATTTTAATAGAGACGTGGTTTCACTGTGTTGCCCAGGCTGGTCTTGAACTCCTGAGCTCAGGCAATCCACCCACCTCGGCCTCCCAAAGTGCTGGGATTACAGACATGAGCCACCATGCTGGCAGAGGTAAAGAATCATTTAAATGTTTAAGAGCCATTTACATTTCCTTTTCTCTGAACTCTTTTTTTTTTTTTTTT
>NW_012113253.1:6994708-7014137 GCF_000951035.1 Colobus angolensis palliatus | reverse complement strand
TCAAAAAAGAAAAAGAAAAAAAAAGTTATAAAGTCATTCATCTGTGTTTTCTTATAGTGACTTTAAGTTTTCATTTTCTACATTTAAATATTAGATCAATTTGGAATTTATCCTCGTATTTTGGTCCAGCATCATCTTTTTCAGATGTCTACCCAGCTATTCCAACTTTCTTTCTTTCTTCTTCTTCTTCTTCTTCTTTTTTTTTTTTTGAGACAGGGTCTCACTTTGTTGCCCAGGCTGGAGTACAGTGTCGTGACCATGGCTCACTGTAGCCTCCACCTCCTGTGCTCAGGTAATCCTCCCACCTCGGCCTCCCAAGTAGCTGGGACTACACCAGGCTAATTAAAAAAATTTGTTTGTAGAAATGAGACCTCTGTATATTGCCCAGGCTGGTCTTGAACTCCTGGACTTAAGTCATCCTCTCACCTTGGCCTTCCAAAGTGCTGGGATTACAGGCATGAACCACTGTGCCCAGTCTCCAACTTTCTTTATTACTATTTGAATCTCACAATTAAGTAATATATTACCATGATAAAACAAAATTAAATACATTTAAAAAAAGAGTGCCAGAGGACAGGCACGGTGGCTCATGCCTGTAATCCCAGCAGTTTGGGAGGCTGAGGCAGGCAGATTACCTGAGGATGGAGTTTGAGACCAGCCTGGCCAACATGGTGAAACCTCGTCTCTACTAAAAATACAAAAATTAGCTGGGCGTGGTGGCGCATGCCTGTGATCCCAGCTACTCGGGAAGCTGAGGTGGGAGAATTACTTGAGTCCGGGAGACGGAGGTTGCAGTGAGCCGAGATCGTGCCATTGCACTCCAGCCTGGCTGATGGAGCGAGACGCTGTCTCAAAAAAGAAAGTGCCAGAGAAGCCTTCACGATAGCCTGTGAAGAGGGCGGAGAGGAAGTGGGAAGGTCGCGCCCTCCCCCAGCCTCTGAGTCCCTGGCTCCCACTCTGATGACCCGTCTTTGTAGAGGCGTCTCCCCCATGGCTGTTTTGTTAGGCAAGGACACTTGGCTGTAAACGGTAAAAACTGACTCTGACTGATGGATGCTAATGAGAGGCTCACTGAGGGGATACTGGCTAAGCTCCGACTCTGGGAAAGCGAGGTGGACACCAGACCCTGTGAGGGATGAAGAGGAGCAGCTCCGGGAACTGCGTGGAGTTCCCTGTCCTGGGATGACTCAGTGCCAGCTAACTTCCTGTGTGTCTGTGTTTAGGGTTCCAGTCCCTGGGAGAGAGATTTTCACTGGCCAGCTTGGTCACTTGCCTGTCCCCTGTCAGCAGGGGTCCAAGTCCTGGGGTTAGCCAGACACCAGAACCATGTATCTGTGGGAGGGGGCGTTGAGGAACTGCTTCTGCAAAGGAAGAGATGCTGGGCAACAAAACCAAACAAAGCCCCACAGCGGCTGTCCCCCCACAACATTTGTAAAAATAGCAACAATAAAAATAGCAACTATTTGCTGACTACTTCCCAGGGGCCAGGATCTATGTGAAGTATTTTACCTCCTTTACTTTCTTAGCAGTTCTGTGGGATGGGAATTGTTCTCCCCGCGACAGGTGAGGAAGCTGCAACTGAAGAGAGGATAAGAAACTTCTCTGAGACACAGCTAGTCAATGGCATAACCAGGATACAAATCTGGTTGTGTCCAACCCAGCCTCTGGCTGTAACCATTAGGCAGCATCACCTTCTGAGTGGGGCTGAGCGTACTCCATCGTGAAATTCAGCGTCTGCACACCGTGCTGCTGACTTCGGGCTCCATGGGCTTAAAACACAGCTGCAGATGTAGCTCTGCTGTCCAGGGCTCCCTCACGTCCCCATCAGTCATCTTTGTGATTGGCACCTGCTCTCATGCTAGGCACCTGCTGCCTACAACAGTTCCAAGGATAAAGCATTCTCATTCATTCTCTCACCACAGCCATCTTTGGGCAAAGGTTCCCTGGGCTGGGCTGGACAACCACACCAGGGTACCAACGCTTGCTACATGCACAGACCTCCTTGACCCTGCAGCCAGTGCCTCGGTCAGCCAGTGCATTTGTACTCTCTCTCCTCTTGGGATAGGGTCCCTCTCCATCAGGTACAATACATGGGAAATCGAGGGGTGGCCTTCGTCCCAGCTGTCTTAGTCACCACATTCTTCAGTTCACTAACCGCCCCATTAGAGAGGGTTCACCCAGCTCATGTGTAAACGGATCCCCTCTTTCCACCTGCCCTGAGACCGCTCTGGCTGTGTCTGGATGGCTGAATCAGAACTGGGTGCTTCCCCTACTCCTCACCCCAGAACCCACCCACACTGCTTCATCCCTAGCTCCCCAGCTCACCAGCATCCCTGCCCGTCAGCGTCAGCAAGTGTTTCCTAAAAGACTCTCCAAGTCCAGCAGTGTGCTGACTCCCCTGGCCCCACCCAAGTCTGGAATGTCTTCTTCCAATTCCCTCCCTTTCACGACTCAGGGATCTTTGAAATTCTGTTGTTCCCTGGGCTGGGCAGCTCCTGTTGGGGTGTAGCCAGCAGCTGGCCTCCAGTCATAGAAACACCATGATTGATTTAAATACTAAATTACACACTCAGCGTGGCAAAAGTGCTGCTCCTCCATATGTGACCTCTTTAAAGCTGAGAGAGTTGTGTGTCTTTCTCCCTTGGAAGCACGGTGTCCGGGGCCCAGGCCCCCTGCAGCAGCCTCGGTGTGCACAGCAGCTGTCTCTAAGCAGTCATGCGGCTCATGCAGCTGAGGACGGCCACAGGAGTGCTTTATCCTCCAGGTGATCTGGGGTGGGGAATGCTGGCAGCTCTCCAGTGGACAGCAGAGAAACCTCTCTCCCCATCTGCAGCCAGCAGGGGCATGGGAATGATGACCAGCGTTCAGACGGAACAGCTGGGCCCTGTGGTCATTCCTTGCCTGAGCAGAGGCCATACACAACATGGCCCATGAGTGCTCCAGATGGCCTTCTGCTACTCTCTCTTCTTCTCAGAGGACAAGTCTGATGGCCCGATTTAAATTACAACCTGACTCCAGGATTCTCCCCCTGGGCTTTCCATCCTCCAGCACACTTGAACCTGCAACACAGTATAAAATGTACTTTTCATGCTTATTGTTTATTTTCTATCTCTCCACTAGAATATAACTCCACAAGGGCAGGCCGAGACTTTTGCCAGTTTTGTCCAGGACGTATTCCAAGTGTCTAGAGCAGTGTGGTTGTGTAGTAGGTGTTCATTCAGTAAATATTTGTTGAATGAATGAAGGATTCACCCGTATCCTTTAAAGCCACCAGGCACTGGTGGATCCCAAATGAAGGATCCACCAGTGTCTGCTGGTTTAAAAACATGTTCAAAATTAGCTCCTTTTAATGGTGAAGCTAATTCCCTCTCCCTGGATGTGAACTGACCCGAGTGACTGACTCTCTCTCAGTGAATAGAATGTGGCAGAAGCCATCCTGAGGGACTTCTGAGGCTGGGTCATAAAAAGGACAGCGTTGGCTTGTCTTGCTCTCCATGGGCTGCTCACGTGGAGAATGGCAGCAGCCTTGTGAGGACACTTAAGAGCCTTCAGAGGCCCTGGTGGGGAGACAGGCCATGAGAGTGAGCCATTTTGGAAGTAGTGCCTCCAGGTGACTGCAGCCTTGGCTGACATCTTGACTGTAACCTCATCGGAGTCCCCAAGCCAGGACCATCCAGCGAAGGTACTCCTGAATTCCTGACCCACAGACATTGTGAGGATAATAAATATTTAAGATTGTGTTAATCTACTACGTTTTGGGGTTAAGTTGTTACACAGCAAAGAGAACAAATAGAATTTCAAAGTCACCTAGTGCATTTGAAATATGACTTGCTTTACAAAAACTTAATACGTGCCTAGCTTTATAGCAAAGCGCTGTGCAAAGTGAACTACAGCTGCCAATATGGAAATAGAGGTTGTGTAGGTTTGGTGGAAAGAGATTTGAGTTTGGGGCTATAAAAAATAAAAAGATTATCATGGTCCCCAAATCTGCCGTTTATCTTGGGAATGTTACGTGGGAGGCAGTGAGTCCCTGGGAGAAGCCTTTGTTAGTGGTGAAAATGATACAGGGCTTGCTCCCTAACCCAGTGGTGCGTGCTCAGTGAAGATGCTTGTCCACCAACTCAAGCGCCCATTGTTGGTTTATTAATAATGCTTGCACATGATGCAGTGTGGGGCTGGGGTCTGCGCAGCAGCTCCCAAACTCGACGTAACAAAGGCTGCAGCTGTTGTTGCTGTCTTCACTTCACTTCAGAGTGACCATAAATTATATCCCCTAGTGATGAAACAGCCAGAATAGTATACTTGAGGAGGTTAATTAACCCCCTACAGGATACACAAGCTAGAAAATCACCACTTGGAGAGCTGCACAGCCTCCTGAATCCTCATCAGCTCCACGCAGCCGCCATGGCTCTGTAGCACATTTCTATTTAGTGCCACGAATGGTGCCAGACAAGAGGCTCTGGGGATCTCTTGCCCTTCTGCCACCAAGGATCGCCAGCCAAGGCCTGTCTACCTGATCTGGCAGAGATGTTTGGTCCCTACAACCCACTCCTACACTGACATCTCCGACTGCACGCCTCACACAGGTGCAGATATGGCCAGTCTGAATGGCCATTAAGGCAATGTAAAGAAATTTGACCCTTATGAGAGAATAATTGGCTTGGCTTTTTTTTTTTTTAAAGACAGGATCTTGCTCTGTCACCCAGGCTGGAGTGCAGTGGTACCATCATGACTCACTGCAGCCTTGACCTTCCAGGCTCAAGCAATCCTCCTGCCTCAGCCTTCCTAGCAGCTGGGACTATATACATGTACCCTGACCCCCAACACTTGGCTAGTTTTTTTTTTTGTTTTTGAGATAGGGTCTTGCTCTGTCACCCAGGCTGGAGGGCAGTGGTGCAATGTCAACTCACTGCAACCTCTGCCTCCTGGATTCAAGCTGTCCTCCCCACCTCGGCCTCCCAAGTGGCTGGGACTACAAGCACATAGCACCATGCCCAGCTATTTTTTTATTATTACTTTTGAAATTTTTTGTGGAGATGGGGTTTTTCCAGGTAGCCCAGGTTGGTTTCGAACTCCTGAGCTCAAGCTGTCCACCCACCTCAGCCTCCCAAAGTGCTGGGATTACAGGCCTAAGCCACCACATCTGGTCTGCTTGGCTAACTTGTTTTGTTCTGTTTGTTTTGTTTTTGTAGAGATGGGATGTCACTATGTTGCCCTGTCTGGTCTCAAACTCCTGTGCTCAACCGATCTTCCCACCTTGGCCTCCCAAAGTGTTGGCTTAGCTTTTGACAGGATGTTTGGTTTTTCCTTTGGCTCAAATTCTCATCTCTGGAACCCACCAGATTATGGGGGGAAATGGAGGGGCATTAGTCACTTTCTGCTCGAGCAATTCCTTCCATCAGCTTTATTTAACAGATGGAAGAAGAGAGACCCAGAAAGGGTGGGTGTTTAGGAGGGCTGTGGTAGGGAAATCTGAATTTCCTGGAGGCCTTGCCTGCTAGTAATAATAATAGTAGTAGTAGTAAATATTTATTGAGCATTTGCTTTCTGCCAGTGGCTGCTAGGCATTTACCATCTATTTTCTTATTTGAGACTTGTGACTCCCCTATGAGGTAGGCACTGTTTTATCCTCATCAAATAGATGAGGAAGCTGAGGTTCAGTACAGTCATTTGCTCAAGGGTAAATGGCTGAAGTCGGGTCTCATTCTAGGTCCACCTACCAAATAACTCATGTCTTTAACTAGAATGTGATCACGGTCATGAACATTGGTGGTTTCTGACTGGCTGCCTGTGTCCAAGGTTGGTGAACATGTTAAATCTCAAGACTGTGATATCCAGACAATGCCTGCCATCAAAGAAGGAAAAGGCAGAAAAACCAGAAAGGAGGCCCAGCCATGAGCCACCCCTCCTTGCTGCAACAAATGTTCATAATGATGATCCTGGGTTATAACAAAAAAGTTAAATCATGTTATCTGCTTTACAATGTAGAGAGGTGAATGCTGTGTTTTAGAGTGATTACCTCCCGCCCCCAGAAATAATTACAATTTTGGGAAAAGTATTGGTTCTCAAGGGAAAGCTTCAGTTATGTATGCCGAACCATAATCCCCAGTGCTGGTAGGTAACTGAGATATTCTAACATTCTAACATACTGGCATACTTTGAGATGATGCAACTTTTCCCATTTTGCATAGGTGGACTAAGAAAAGAGGAGCTTCCAGTGTGCTATTAACATAGTTTAGCTGTGTTCCCTCACAAAACCTCATCTTGAATTACAATAATCCCCATGTGTCAAGGGGGGGAACCAGGTGGAGAGAATTGAGTCCTGGGGACAGTTCCCCCATGCTATTCTCGTGATAGTGAGTGAGTTCTCACGAGATCTAATGGTTTTGTAAGGGGTTTTTCCCCATTTGCTTGGCACTCATTCTCTCTCCTGCTGCTCTGTGAAGAGGTGCCTTCCACCATGACTATAAGTTTCCTGAGGCCTCCCCAGCCATGTGGAACTGTGAGTCAATTAAACCTCTTTTCTTTATAAATTACCCAGTCTCAGATATTTCTTCATAGCAGCCCGAGAACAGTCTAATACAGCTACCATTGACTCTTCTCTGCTCTGATTGAAACTTATTATGGGCTGCTGCAGGTTCAGCTGTCTGGTTCATATAAATAGACATATCTGAATCTCTATCTTGGAGGAATGATAAAGCAGGGTGTCCTTGGACACCACATCCACACATTGATAAGAGTCATGTTTACATTAGTACTAGCAGCCTTTATTGAATGTCAGCTTTGGGCCCAGGTCCTGCCTTAGGCACTTGCACATATTATTTCTTTAATTTTTTCAGTTGCTCCGTTGGGGTAGTATTGTTTTGCTCATCACGCAGATAAGAAAACCAATGTTTAGTGAGTTTAAGCAACTCATTACAGAGAAAATCAGTAGTTGAGGAAGGGATTTGCTCATAGATTTTTCCAAAATCTATGTCTCTCCCCAGCTACTGGGGAGTTTGAGATGAGAGGATCACCTGAGCCCAAGAGGTCGAGGCTGTGGTGAGCTGTGATTATGCCACTGCACTCCCGCTTGGGCAACAGAGTGAGACCCTATCTCAAAAAAACAAAATTCAGGCCCTTGGTGGGCCTGCGCATCTTGAGGATTCCACAGTTGCTTCTGATTCATACCTAAGTCTGAGAGCCAGTGGTCTTTGTGGAGTACTGGGAGCCTGTGGAGAAAACTCAAGAACTCTGAAAAGAAATGATAATTTAAAAAATAAAATTAATACATCTTTACTCCCATTGTGTATTCTTTTTTTCACCTAAGGGAGAATCAATATTTGTTGAGCATTTGAAATGCATTTAATGCATTGCATACTGTATCAGTCAAAATCCAGTCAGGAAAAATGGAAATCATGCCAGGTACTTCAACCAGAGGATATTTATTTATATTTAATTTTGCTTTTTTTTTTTTTGAGACGTAGTCTCGCTCAGTTGCCCAGGCTGGATGGAGTGCAGTGGCTGGATCTCGGCTCACTGCAATCTCTGGCTCCTGGGTTCACGCCATTCTTCTGCCTCAGCCTCCCGAGTAGCTGGGACTATAGGTGCCCGCCACTACGCCCAGCTAATTTTTTTGTATTTTAGTAGATACGGGGTTTCACCGTGTTAGCCAGGATGGTCTTGATCTCCTTACCTTGTGATCCGCCCATCTTGGCCTCCCAAAGTGCTGGGATTACAGGCGTAAACCAGAGGGTATTTAATACAGTACATGGATTTCACAGGTGTTGGAACAACCAAAAAGGAGAAGGGGGATTACTAAGTACAGGCAGCAACCTTAGAGCTGGAGGAGCAACAGGAAAGAGGTACAATTAGAACCTAGGAATACAGAGGTAGGGTCAACATCTTAGGAGCTGGGCTGCTGCAGAGCTATTGGGTGTCTGGTACTGGCACTGCCAAGGATGCACTGTGTGGCTGGTGATGGGAGAGTGGCTTAACCCTGATGCTAGCTGTGTCAAAAGGTACTAGAGTATAGCCACCTAAAAGAAGGTGGAAGGAGGAAGAGTCCTTTCTTCTCTCTTCCTGCCTTCTAATCTCCCAGCTGTGCCTCCCAATTGCAGACCCTAACTGGAAAGAGGCCAGCAAGGGAATCTGGAAAATGTAATTTTCAGACTCCAAGTCCCCAGCATGCCAAATTGGAATATAGAAAGGTATGCACAGAACCGAGAGACAATAGACAGTGGCAAGCACACAGTCCATTTATTTAATACTCTGCAACACTGTCACTAGTAAGAAGAGCCAAAGTTCAAACCAGAAAGTCGAATACCAGAATCTTTGCTCTTCCCATTGCAGCAAGTTTTAAACACTTTAACTCAGTTTATGTTTATGCTTTGTCCTTGACTTTTTTTCCCTCTTAACATTTATTTACACTGCCAGATCTTATGCTAAGTGCTTAGATTATGCTTATCCTATTTAATTTTTAAAACAGTGCAGGTAACATTGATGGAAATTTGCCCAGTAAACCATTGAATGAGAAAACTGATTTCTTGAATTGTGAAATGTGTGTGTAAGTGTGCACAATAGGAAAAATTAAATATGCAGAAAATACCATAATTAAATAAGAATATTGTCCTATATTATTCAGCTTACTATTTTAATCAAATTCAATTTATTTCAGAGTATAATTGTTAAACACTACAGTTGTGCTCAGCACTGGGCTAGAAGCCATAGAGCATACAAGAAAACAATATAATGAGGACCCTGTTCTCCAGAATCTTGCTGCTTAGGTCTGAAATGAAGACTTAACTACATAGAACAGCATGTGTATAAGGAAAACTTCAAAGCCAAGGAATGTTATGGAAAAGTTCATTGTGAGCTGGGGTTGTCAGGGAAGGTTTTGAAGAACAGATGAGATCTGAGGGAATGATGAAGGCAGGATGGGTATAGAGAAGTGGATAGAACATTCTATGTTATGAAGAGCTTGAGTAAAGGCTCAGAGGTGGGACATTAACACATCATTTTGAACGACAGCAAAGAGACTGGGGAGATTGGTGAGAAAAGGAACACTGATTTGGCTGTGGGTCTGAATCCTATGTCTTTCCCAATATCCATTCTCCCTGTTTTCTACAATGACAGAAGTTAAAGCTGGGTACACGACCAGCTTCCCTTGCCGCTGGATATGACAGTGGAGCTCGATTCTGGCTCATGGGGTATTGGCAGTAGTAAGTGTGAAATTCCCAGGTCATGTTCTTAAAATGAAATGGAGTTGTCCCTCATGGTTTCTCTTTCCCCTTTTCTGCTGGTCAGAGTGTGGAAGTGGTGTTAGCCATCTTGGACTGTGTGGGGAAGGACAGAATCCTAGGGTAAGCAGACAAACCATCTGGAAGAAGCCTAGATCTGTGACATTGACAAACTGCCCTACCAGCTCTGGATTAACCATACTGAGAGATAAGTGAGAGGGAGGATTTGATCTGGGAGCATGGGGGAGTCATTTGCTGTCAGGCATCCACAGCACTGAATTGGAGACTGTGGCATTTGTGCCATCTGACATAGAGCTAGTTTCTCCAAATGTAACCTTACCTTATCTACACATTTGCATAATTGCTACTAGGAATATCTTTTGGAAAGACCTTTTAGAGAATGGGTACAGCAGTGGGAAGAGTGATTTTCTTTCCATATGTCGGGCAGTGACAGACACTCAAGACTTTGGCCAACCATGTTCTGAAAGAATCAAGGACTCACTGCAAACCCAGAAAGCTGCTATGAGATCTTACATTTGGTGTGGGGGAGGTATTAAAAACACTAATATTTCTGGAATGGAAGCTTTAATTGAATGCAAGAAAGACACCGTAACTTAGAACAAATTGCTTTTGAAATCAAATACATCTTTTGCAGATGACCTGATCTGGGTTTTTGGTTGGCTCTTTTCACAATAATCCCCATTAAAGGATGAGTCATTGCATGGGTTCCAAATTTGCAACCTCTTTCTTTTCCCTTGGCAATAAGCAGAGGATCCTAGAATCAGACATGTGGAGGAGAGGCCAGAATTAATGGTTTTCAGGCTCTGGGTTCTTTCACGCTGGAGGTTTGTGTGTGTTTTTTTTTTTTGAAAATTGAGTGAAATTTACATAACATAAAATCAGCCATTTTAAAGTGAACAATTTAGTGGCATATCGTCCATTCACTATGTTGTGTAACCATCACCTCACCTCTATAAAACAGTGTCATCACCCCAAAAGAAAACCCTGTACCCATTAAGCAGTTACTCATTATTCTCTCCTCCCCTAGTCCCTGGCAATCACCAATCTGCTTTCCATGTCTGTGGATTTACTTACTTTGGATATTTTATATAAATGGAATCGTACAGTACGGGACCTTTGGTATGTGCCTTCTTTCACTTAGTGTCATGTTTTGAAGGTTCATCCAAGTTGTAGCATGTATCAGTACTTCATTCCATTTCATGGCTGGATAATATTCCGTTGAGTGTACATACCACCTTTTGCTTGTCCATTAGTCTGTTCATGGACATTTGGGTTGTGTCCACCTTTTGGCTATTATGAGAAGTGCTGCTATAAATATGTACAAGTATTTTGGTACTAAGTGTCATTTCTTTTTTTTTTTTGAGATGGAGTTTCACTCTTGTCACCCAGGCTGGAGTACAGTGGTGCAATCTCAGCTCGCCGCAGCCTCTGCCTCCTGGGTTCAAGAGATTCTCCTGCCTCAGCCTCCCAAGTAGCTGGGATTATAGGTGCCCCCCACCAAAAATACTAAAAATTTTTTGTATTTTTAGTAAAGACAGGGCTTCACCATGTTGGCCAGGCTGGTCTCGAACTCCTGACCTCAGGTGATCCTCCTGCCTCAGCCTTCCAAAGTGCTGGGATTACAGGCGTGAGCCACTGCACCTGGCTCCAAGTGTCGTTTCTAATGAATTAAAAACTTGGGACTCCCACAGGGGAGAATTAGGAGCATCTAAAAACCCCAGTTCTTATCCTTCTTCAACCTGTAGGAGAAGAATATTGCATGGGTCCAGCTCTCGCCGTTCCTGCAGATGTGGAACAAAGTGATCTGAGCATGAGGGTGGCAGAGCCATGGACCCCGGCTCCCTCCTAGCTGCTGTGACTTCCTTTCTTTGAGAGTTCAGGCTGGCCCACTGTTGACTCAGGACAGCAGCCACACTTCCATTATCTGTGATGCTCTTCTTTGCATTTGGCTCAAGGTCAATTGTCCTTACACATTCTTTTCAAATTTTATTTTTATTTTTAATTTTTTTGAATGTTATTTTTAATTTTAATTTTTAAAAAAATAGAGGCAGGGTCTCGCTTTGTAAGCCAGGCTGATCTCCTGACTTCAAGCAATCCTCCTGCCTTGACCTCCCAAAGTGCTAGAATTATAGATGTGAGCCACTACACCTAGCCACTTCACACATCCTGAAAGGTGCCTTCCTGGTTCATATTGAAAAAACACAATTTCTCAGGTTAGAGCAGAAGAGACCCCAGGCCTTCTGATGGGAGACAGAGGATAACTAAGAAATGGACCACTTTTCCTAAAATAACCATAGCTATTATTTAGGAAGCACTGACTGAAAGCTAGATACTACCTTATTTAATTGAACTACCCTATGAAGCAGACACTGTTATTCCCATTTTATAGATGAGGAAATCAAGGCTAAGAAATAATACATACTTCTCTACGTTTACTGAGCTAGTAAATGGTGAGGCAAGGGATCAAACTCAGGCAGTGTGACTCCATGCTGGGACACTCAGTCTCAACTCCCACAAAGGATCTACCGTGAGCTGGGCCTGGGAAGCAAGGGCTCTGGCTGGGAATGGATTCTGGGGACCAGATGGGTGACGCTGGAGAGGATCCAGTGAGCCAAGAGAGGAAGGTGGTGCAGCAGCAAACTGGAGCAGAAGGCCAGGCTGGGCCCATCGGGGGAAAGAGCGGCCCTGGATCTCACTGGCTCCAGCACAGAGCACTGCGCACAGCACAGCTCACCAGATGGTTCGTTTGTTGATAAGGATTGACTGGGACCAAGGGATGCTGGGGACAATCAGCTTTGAAGCTGCATCCTCCCTGGGATGTTCTGATCATCGTAGTATAATAAGCAACTAATATGAGGCTGTGACACATGGTGGGTGCTCAATAAAGTCCTGTTGAAGGGATAAATTAACACATGCAGCTTCTATATGTCATTGTCGCTCTATATAGCTTCTATTTGCATATAGCTTCTCTCTCTGTGCAGCTTCTATACAGTGAGGACACTGCATTTGCTTTGCCTCTGGCTGCTTAATAGCTTTTACGTTACTACTCTCAAGACCTGGATCCATAATGTCTCAGACAACTTTAAAGGACCATCAATAGTGTGTATTAGTTTCCTGAGGTTGCTGTAACAAATTAACACACATTTGGTGGCTTCACAGAAGTTCATTCTCTTTCAGTTCTGGAGGCCAGCGTCTGAAATCAAAGGTGTCCAAGGCTCTAGGGAATTCCTTGCCCCTTCCAGCTTCTGGTGGCTCCAAGCATTCCTTGGTTTGTGATGGCATACCTCCAATCTCTATCTCTATCTTCACAAGGTCATCTTCTCTGCCTCAAGTGTCCCTCTGCCTTTCCCTTACAAGGGAGCTCTTCGCTGGATTTAGGGTCTGCCTAGATGTCAGGATTATCTCACTTTGAGATCCTTAATTACATTTGTAAAGACTCTTTGGCTAAATAATGTAACACTTGCAGGTTGTGGGGGTTACGGTATGAGCATACCTTTTGGGGGGTCACCATTAAACCTACTACACAGGCCCTGAAGCCCCAGACAGAGGAGCCACTAGTTCCAGGAGGGCTGAACTTCCTCTGTGTTCAGTGCTGTCCTCTCATGGTTGTTGCAGAGTGGGCTGCCTGCCCCAGAACTCTCCCCTGCAACCACTTTGTAAACCTATGAAGAAGAGTGACAGACAGGAGTGAAGAGAAGAAAGTCCAGAGACCCTGGGCTGATGGCTAGGTCCCCATAAGGGTAGTTCAGCTAGGCAAGGTCATGGTGAGCTATCCTGGCACTTTTTAGGAATGCAATAAAAATTCCTCGAGCAGCCTGGAGGCAGCACAGGTGGCAAGGCTCCCTAAGGAGCAGAGAGGGTCATTAGAGGAGCAAGACAGGGGAGTAATAGTAATAAGGCTCAGCTTGGATTCCCCTAGCCGCCCTTCTGTGTGGCCACTCTGGAGTCATGTTTTCCTTTACCTTCTCCCAGTACCAGCCTTGTTTTCCAGCTGAAGACTCTGGACCCCCAACTCGCTGTCTCCTAAGACCCAGGCTATAGTCTGGGGAACGTGTGATGGTTAATTTTATGTGTTAACTTGGCTGGGCCAAGGTGCCCAGATCAAACATGGTTCTGGATGTTTGGGGGAAGGTTTTTGGGGGGATGAGTTTCACATTAAAATCTACGGACTTTGAGAAAAGCAGATCACCCTCCGTAATGTGTGTGAGCCTCATTCAATGGGTTGAAGGCCTGAATGGAACAGAAGGCTGACCTTCCCTCCTGCCACCAGAAAGAAGAGAATTCTGACTTGAACCGCTACATCGCAACATCTCCCTCCTGGATCTCCAGCCTGCTGGCCAGTCCCACCATTTTGGGTTTGCCAGCCCCCATAATCTCTTAAGTCAGTTCCTTAAAATAAATATCTTTCTCTCTCTCTCTCTGTACGCATCCTATTGGCCCTGTTTCTCTGGGGAACTCTGACTAATACAGATGGTTTCCACCTTCCCAGTCTAGGCAGCAGCCTTCACAAGAGCGAGAACAGCCTCTCTTCTGGGCTCTGTACTCACCTTACGCACCTTGCCTCTGCCTCTGATCTCTATCCAGACCCCAGCTTCAAGTTCAGAAAATTGACTTTTAACATAGATAAGAAACTCATTTGGGGTCTCTAGTATACGTCTCTTTGTTTCAAACAGCTGATTACAATTTTACCCCAGCCAGGAGCCATCCCACCCACTGGCTCAATAGGATTCATGGAGGGGAAACATTTGCATGATGGGGAATGTCAGGGGAAGAGAATAATGGTACCAGCCCAGCTGGGGGGGCAGAGGGGTCAGCCAGGCTGAGTCAGCCAGGATGGCGGCACCAATGCAAGTGAATACAGAGATGCAGCTGTGGGCAACAGCTCATCAGGTCTTCCAGCAAGCAAGGCACCGAGGCCTAGGCGGAGCAGAGCCCAGGAACATCAGGGTCATGTGGATAAAGACCCGCCTGGCAGGAATCAGAAAGAGGTCAAGAACCAAGGGGTGTGAAGAGACAGGACTGACAAATTTTACTGACAAGGGGAATTGTTTCAGCTGCCTTTTAGCCCTGTTTTTGCCACTCACTTAAAGGGAAATCACCATGTGGTGGTAGGAAACCTTGTCGTCAGTGCTGGGAGAAAAGCCCTTTGACAGTCCGGCACAGGGAAATGCAGAAATCGTCTTTCTCACCTGCAGGATGAAGTTATCTTTTCTATAACCCTGGAGGGACACAGCAGCACCCTGCAGGCTAGACAGAGGCGCTCTAGGCAGCACAGCAGAGCCTCATGCTGTGCATTTAAAGCATACTCAGACTTTCGAAATCTAGGAAAAAATTGTGGCTGGTTTTGAAATTTACTGGGTGTCCTGGCTAGCTCCACCCTCTGCCTTTATCTTTAACAAGGCTGTTTTACAACTCTGTAGAGATAGATATTTGCCTGTAGGAAACTAATGGTTATAATCCCTGTCCATAGGAATGTAAGTTGTGTCCAGTGGAATGCAGCTGATGATCACCCTGTGGACAGTGAACAGTTTTTCAGTTTTTCAGCCATTTGTCAGTGCATTTCAGCATTCCTCATCTGACTATAAATGTGAGGAATTTTGAGTTCTCTTTTGAACTCTCTTTTGTAATAACTACAGCATTACCTGCTTTAAACGCTGGATTCCCTTGCTAATTAATGAGTTAAATAAAAAATCTTTGACATGTGATCATTTTATATCTGTATGAAAGTAATGATTTTACCTTTTTGTTACATATACTTTTTAAAACTAAGATTCTTTCAGCTAATAATTTTTATTTATTTATTTATTTTTGAGATGGGCTCTTGCTGTGTCACCCAGGCTGCAGTGCAGTGATGCAATTGTAGCTCAGTGTAACCGTTCGCTCCAGGGATCCTCCTGCTTCAGCCTCCCAAGTAGGTGGGATTGCAAGTGTGTGCCACCACACCTGGCTTAACTTATTATTTATCCAGGCTGCAGTGCAGTGGCACGATCTCGGCTCACTGCAACCTCTGCCTCTGGGATTCAAGCGATTCTCCTGCCCCAGCCTCCCAACTAGCTGCGATTACAGGTGTGCCACCATGCCTAATTTTTTTTTTTTTTAGAGACGGGGTTTCACCGTGTTGGTCAGGCTGATCTTGAACTCCTGACCTCAAGTGATCCGCCCACCTTGGCCTCCCAAAGTGGTGGGATTGCAGGTGTGAGTCACCACACCAAGCCTTTTTCTTTTTTTAAAGTTATCCCTTACCAGAGGCTGATCATTCTCAAACACACTCCCAAAAGGAGACTGCTTTGTCTCGTTTAATTTCCTCCACAACACTGTACATTAACATGTATTAAGATCACAGAATTGAGGTTTATAGGTGCAAAGAATGAGACTAAACCTTGAAAACAAATAGAAATACGTTCAAAATGTCCTCCCCTCCCTTATCTTAAAGGGAGAATATTGAAAAGGCCAAACATGTGTATATAAACTTGCCTTTCCCCTTCTTTAGGCCTAGCTGAACTCTGAGATACATCAGAAGTACTATATAGAATTGTATACTTAGGGCTGGGAATATTATTTATGAAAAAGATTTGAAAGACTTGCTGTATTTTAAGAAAGGGCGATGGTAATGTTGACAGTATAAAGATTTTTGGCCGGGCGCAGTGGCTCACGCCTGTAATTCCAGCACTTTGGGAGGCCAAGGCGGGTGGATCACGAGGTCAGGAGGTCAAGACCATCCTGGCTAACACAATGAAACCCCATCTCTACTAAAAATACAAAAAAATTAGCCAGGCGTTGTGGCAGGTGCCTGTAGTCCCAGCTACTAGAGAGGCTGAGGCAGGAGAATGGCCTGAACCCAGGAGGCGGATTTTGCAGTGAGCCACTGCACTCCAGGCTGGGCGATAGAGCGAGACTCCATCTCAAAAAAAAAAAAGATTTTTGACTCCCATAATTCTGAAACTACCGACTGCCTCCTTGTCTCCCTAAAGCTGACTGCGCTGTACTTGCATTCAGCATCAAGGTGCCTGGGCTCCTTAAACTGTCGGTTGCTTTGACTTCACATTGCATCTCCCTTGAAAGGCAGGTCTCAGGTGACCGAGGCCTTAAAAATCTGTACCATTCAGTGACAGTACCTACACAATACTGAGCAGCTACCCTTCAATCAAGTTCCAAAGCATTTTCATCATCTAAAAAGAAAACCTCGTACCCATTAAGCAGTCGCTCCCCAGTATGCCCTTTCCTGGGAACTACCAATCTGCTTTCTGTCTTTATGCATTTATTCTGGATATTTTATGTAAATAGAATCGTATCCTATGACTCAGCAATTCCACTCCTAGGTTATACTCCAAATAATAGAAAACAGGTATTCAAGCAGATACTTGTACACGGATGTTCACAGTGGCTGTAACTGTTAAGTTTGTCCTGGTTTTCCCGAGGCACTTTGCCTGCTTCTTCGTGCTTCTACAGGTAAATCTTTCTTCCTCTGAGCTGGAAACGCAAAAGCCAAAATGAGGGTGTGGACAGGAGTGGCACCCAGTTACCCTTGTCAGGGTTCTACTTCCTGAGCATGACAATCCCAGGGATGGGTGAATGCTGTCCACTTAGGGGTACTGACATGAGGCAAACATACCCAAGAAAGGAGGGGCCTGGCAAACACCATCAGGTGATTTACTGAATTCAGAAGGCTGGGAGTGCCTGCCATGGCGGCCATGGAAGTGGGACTTGTCCAGGGTCCCTCCAGCTCAGAGATGAATGCTACAGGGAAGCTTGTTATATAAGCCAGCTGGATTTCCAGCCTGAGGCAAAAAATGTGTACGAGAACCTTCCTAGGGGTGGGAGGCATGGTTCTTGTGGTCATCCTGGTCACTGCCTGGAATAAGCCCGAGGCTGGCCGACCCACTGGTAAAGCAGATTTGTTTTTAAATCTGAACCCAGAGCATGAATTGTAAAGCATTTTATTCTAACCCTCTGTGGGCTCAGGGGCTTTTGGCATTATAGTCCTTGGTTTGCAAATGAAGAAACTGGAGCTGAGGCCTTTTCCAGTATTTTCTTCCCTGCTCTCATTTCCGGCAATTATTATAAAGTGCACTCATTATCCTTACAATGGTTTGGAGATTAAAGCTTAATTTGGTTTGTTATTTCTGTGGCTTTGCCTAATAACATTTGTACCTGTACCAGCCCCACTAGGCTGTAAAGCCAACAGCTCCTTAAATCACCAGGGACTGCAGTTTGCATCCTCAACTTTGTTCCTATTGGTCTGGCCAGAGGCAGTTTTCATGAGAACATTTTAATGGGTCACCAGGGTTTTCTGTGGGGACAGCTGTCTCTGTAACAGGCAAAATGGGACTTTCCTAAGAGAAGAGCTGGCCTGCAGGAAAAATGATCAGGCTCAGATTCTAAAATGCAGTAGTTGAATCATTTGCACCCTTCGTTGAAAGCAAATGAGAATGAAACCACTCTCCTATTCAGGTGAGGTACCTTAGTGTACTGTTGGGAACTAGGCAGATCTGCGTTCAAATCCTGACTCTGCCAGTTTTCTATGTGTCATTAGGACAGGTCTCTAAATTCCCTGAACATCAGTGTACCCAAAGATGGAGTATGGTGATAAAACTAGAGTTACTGTACAATTCAATGAGATAATTTTTGTAAGTAGCTAATACAAGAAAGGTGTTCAAGGATGACAGAATTATTATTCATTTAGTACTAATAGCTGCCTCCAGTCTAAAACTGGCCAAAAAAGATTAGGCAATTTGGGGATTTTTGCAATCTTAGAAGATGTGGTTTATGGGACATCAGGCCTCAGAGAGCTTTCCAGATCTCAACTTGGCAGTGATCTGGGGTTCTCTCCTGTAATAGTGAGCCCTCTACTCATCTAGCCATGTGGTTTATTTAATCATCTGGAGGCTTAGCCAAGTTAAAGCAGTATTTTTAGATCCACAATTTTTGGGGAGACAGTGTCTAGAGAAGCCACAGGGTGAGTAGAATGGGATAGGAGAGTGGGGAAAGAACAATCTTTTTTTTTTTTCTATATTGCATTTAAAGCTGTTTTGGGTCTATGTGAGTTATCCAGAGACTTTTCTGTGTCAGTCATTCAACAGATGTTAACTGGGCACCTGTTATGTGATTGGCTGCTATTCCAGTACCTCCTTATACACACATTCCTACCTCCTTTCTGCCTGCTATCTTAGCAAGATCACTATAAAACACTATTTCCTTCCTAAGAAGAGGAAGGGGTATAGGGAACAGCTGGAGGACAGTGTGAACAAAGAGGGTGTCTGAGAAGGAGAAGACTTACAGGTTCAGAAAGGAGATGGGAGAATAAAGAGAGATGGCACCTGCTTAGAAAAATTGCCGGCTGCCATGGGCACCCTTTTCTCCCTAAGCCTGGGCTGCGGAAACCACCCCCATGGTAGCTCTGCCATGAAGGCAAAGGTGATGGAAGTCTAGCTGAATAACTCTGGCCAGAATTTCTTAAGGGGTTAGAAAATTGCACATTGCATGTGTGCATGTGCGTGCGTGTTGCAACCTTTCTCCGTCCTCTGGTATAAGAGATGCTTCCCTTAGACCTACTACCCTTAGGTTTCCTTTGCACAAATTGTCCCTTGGTCAGGCTCAGGGGACTCTGTAGAGATGTGGCACTGCCACAAAAAGCACAGCCAGAGGCCCAAGCAGTCCTGGGACGCACCAGGCAAAGGAAAAGACAAATCTGAGGGAGAGGGGAGTCGGTGCCTTCTTGCCTGGCTTGTTTGTTATTACAGCTTAGGAAGGAGGAATGTGCAAGCTGTTCTGTTATGGCAGAAACCATGCCTTCTCAATTCTTCCCCCACTTTTCCTTTCTCTCCAGCATTCTCCTGCCTCAATTCCCCAACAGCTGAAGACAAATTCCAGCTACCAACAACGCCCTTATATTCTCAGCATGTGAGAAGAGAATTGCTAATACCCTCTGGGTAATTCGTTTAATTAAAGCTCAGGACATATGTTGGTTCCTGGTATAGGTGAAGACACGGGAAAAAAAAAAAAGGAGAGGGGTCGAGTGAGTTAATTACCCATGGCCAGATCTGTAAGCTCTCCTGATTTCTCCTATCCTTTATTCACCAAACAAAGGAGTGAAATGGAGAATGGTGGCTAGATTGTCAGTTTTGCTCAGTAGCAGACATGCAAAAGTTCTGGATTCATTGTGGTGCACAATGTTAAGCAAAATATTTGAC
>NW_012113253.1:6992123-6993983 GCF_000951035.1 Colobus angolensis palliatus | reverse complement strand
AAAAAAAAAAAAAGAAAAGAAAAAAAAAGAAAATAAGCTTCTATGACTTTGGAAGCGAGTCCTGCCGTTATACTGCGGTTATTTCTATGGCATCAACCATTAAAGGAAAGGAAGGTGGTCATCCAGTTGGGTACAGTGTTTAGTACTGAGATGTGTTTAATATTATTCATGGATGTCTTCAGACATTGAAGGGAAATGGCTGTGCGAAACAGTACAGTTATGCCCAGTGTAATCCTCCCAACATCCCCGCCTCAAGAATCTGCCAGTTTTGAAATTTCTGTATACCCATAGATTCAATGTGATGTTTTCTAAATCCCAGAGTATGACTTTTTAAGTGATGAGATATATAGTTGTAGTACTATATCATATTTGTAAATACCCCCCCCTTTTTTTTTGGTACCGAGTATTGCTCTTGTTGCCCAGGCTGGAGTGCTGGAGTGCAGTGGCGCAATCTTGGCTCACTGCAACCTCCACCTCCTGGTTCAAGTCATTCTCCTGCCTCAGCCTCCCGAGTAGCTGGGATTACAGGTGACTACCACCATCCCCAGATAATTTTTGTATTTTTAGTAGAGAGGGGGTTTCACCATGTTGGTCAGGCTGGTCTCAAACTTCTGACTTCAGATGATCTGCCCGCCTTGGCATCCCAAAGTGCTGGGATTACAGGTATGAGCCACTGTGCCTGGCCTAAATACACATTTTAAAGCCTTCATTCACTGATTCACTAAGCAGCTGTTGAATGGCTGTTCTATGCAGGTACTGCTGTTGGTGCAGAAGACACAAACTTATATCCTTCCGGGTCACTCTCTTTTGCTCTTCCTTAGCCAGTCAGCCGCCCGGTAACACCCTGCAACTTGATAGTCTATCAGAGATACTTGATGAAAAAGTGGCCCCTGGAAACTCTAGGCTTTCATCTATTGGCTTGTCAACCCCATGGAAATAGACTGCCTGCTCTCTAATGGGTCCAGCAAAAGCTTGGGTGTGATTTTTATGAGTTGGCCCAGTTTGGGTCACGTGATCACACCTGACCCTGTCCCTGTGGCTAGCGGTTGGTGAGCTCTGCTTGGATATGTTTGGGTTAAATGTCTACTCTGAGAGGTTAAGGGGGTTATTTTCTCACGACTACATGGTTTTCTGAAAGGGTAGCTCTTTCAGAAAGAAGATAACAAGACAGGTAGGATGGTCAGGTAAAAAAACCCAACCAAGCACAAAAACCCAGCAGCTGGCTGCTGCCCAGCCCAAACCTCCCTTATGAGGACCAGACCTCGATCTTGCAGTTGCTTACACGGTGTCTCCACCTGGATGCTCCACACACACCTCCAGGTTACCATATTGAAATCTGATTCATCTTTCCCTGCAAATGTATGTCTTTCCTTGTGTAGCTCATCTTGGTGAAGTATACAGCTATCCTCCCAACTGCCCAAGCCAGGACCTGCTCGTTGACTGATAGGCCTCAAACCTCCTCTCTCCCATGGTCAATCTGTCATCAGGCCTGAAACATTTCTTGTCTCTGTTCTTCTCTAGCCTTACTGCCACCTCCTTGGTGCAGATCGTCACCATTTCTTCCCAGATGGCTGCAGTGGCCTCCTAACCAGCTTTCTTCTCTTTAACCCTCCCGCTTTCCAGTCCATGTGGATCTTTCTATAACTTAAATAGGACCATGTCCACTCACCTGTTTTAAACCACTCAGTGACTACACCCAGTGCCTTCAGGATAAAATGCAAGCTTTTAAAACTTGGCATACAAAGCCCTTCCTTTCTTTCTTTCCTTCCTTCCTTCCATCCTCCCTCCAGCTCCCTCCCTTCCTTCTTTCTTTCTCTCTCTTTTCTTTCTTTCTTTCTTTCTTTCTTTCTTTCTTTCTTT
>NW_012113253.1:6983154-6991813 GCF_000951035.1 Colobus angolensis palliatus | reverse complement strand
GAGTGCAATGGCACCATCTCAGCTCACTACAACCTCCACCTCCTGGGTTGAAGCAATTCTCCTGCCTCAGCCTTCTGAGTAGCTAGGATTACAGGCATGTGCCACCACGCCTGGCTAATTTTTGTATTTTCAGTAGAGAGAGGGTTTTGCCATGTTGGCCAGGCTGGTCTTGAACTCCTGACCTCAGGTGATCTGCCCACCTTGGCCCTCAAAGTACTGGGATTACAGTCGTGAGCCACCATGCCCGGTCTCTCTTTTTTGAGACAGGGCCTGGCTCTGTCACTCAGGCTGGAGTGCAGTGGCTCAATCTCAGCTCACAGCAATCTTTGCCTCCCGGGCTCAAGCCATCCTCCCCTCAGCCTGCCGAGTTGCTGAGATTACAGGCACATGCACTGCACCCAGATTTTTTTTTGAATTTTTTGTAGAGACAGGGTCTAGCCATGTTACCCATGTATTAATATTAGATACAACAGTTTATTCTATATGTTATAATAATCTAATTTCTTATAAAGCATTTTTATTTTATACCATATTTAAAAACTGGAAAAATCATTTCACTTTCAAAATATTCAGCCATGGAAATTGCAAAGCAATCATATGAGTTCACTGTGTCTAACATCTTAATAAATAATATCTTTATTTTTAAAAAAAGAAAATAGTCATTTTAAATTTAGAACAATAAAATTAAAATGTAACAACCCCTTTTTAAAAAAAGCAAAATATTTCTTTCTTTTCTTTTCTTTCTTTTTTTTTTTGAGACAGAGTTTTGCTCTGTCACCTAGGCTGGAGTGCAGTGGCATAATCTTGGCTCACTGCCACCTCCACCTTCTGGGTTCAAGTGATTCTTCTGCCTCAGCCTCCGGAGTAGCTGGGGCTACAGGCACATGCCACCATGCCTGGCTAATTTTTGTATTTTTAGTAGAGACATGGTTTCACCATGTTGGCCATGCTGGTCTCGAACTCCTGACATCGTGATCCACCCGCGTTGGCCTCCCAAAGTGCTGGATTACAGGCATGAGCCACCGTGCTTGGCCACAAAATATTTTTTTATCTTTCGTACAAAGCCACCTCATCTGGCTCGGGGGCTGCTTCTCTGGCTTTCACAACCCACCAGTACTATGCTGATAATACAGTGATGATTGTTAACTTGCTTGATTCTCTCTCTAGATTGGTGTTCTCTTTAAGAACAAGGATATTGAAGTTTGGCTCATTCGACACCCTTTCCATAGCCTGATGTCCTATCTGAGTTAACAGATAAAAATTGCATTTATGAAACTCCCTTGCAGCTGGGATGTAGAAACATGATGTAGGATCCATCGCACAGATGTACCTGCAGGAGACTTCAATTAGAAGTGAGCAATGAAGATGGAATCTTCTGGTAAGCTTGGTGCCAGAATATCTGGTTTTCTGGACCAGGTACAGTTGGGTTTCTAGGGTCCAGCCCCTAGCATGGGTGGCTATGGTGACGATGCTTCCACTGGAACATCTCCTTGGTGTATTGGGTCATCTTCCTTAGTCCCAGCTGCATTGTTTCTGCCTGCATAGACGCCATGCCTGGCCCTGGCCATTCTTAAGATTCTGTCAGCTACCCAATTTTTTAAAATATTGAAATTCTTTCTGCCTAAACTAGTTAGAATGAATGCCATTGTCCGCAACTAAGCACCCATAGATGGGTGGATCTTTGCATTTGCAGTGCCCAGCACAATACCTGATCCATAATACATGCCACATGCCTGTTTGTTGAATGAATGCTTGAATGGATACATTTTTCTGTTCTTGGGCTTCTCACTGTATGATAAGGGAAGCCCACATGAGAATAAATAATAAATATTTCTTTTTTTTTTTTTTTTTGAGATGGAGTCTCGCTGTGTCACCCAGGCTGGAGTGCAGTGGCACAATCTCGGCTCACTGCAAGCTCTGCCTCCCAGGTGCACACCAGTCTCCTGCCTCAGTCTCCCAAGCAGCTGGGACTACAGGTGCCCACCACCACGCCCGGCTAATTTTTTGTATTTTTTGGTAGAGACGGGGTTTCACCGTGTTAGCCAGGATGGTCTTGATCTCCTGACCTCGTGATCTGCCCGTCTCAGCCTCCCAAGGTGCTGGGATTACAGGCGTGAGCCACCGTGCCCGGCCCCAAGAATAAATATTTCAAGGCAAAAGTTACAATAGAGTTACATGCAAAAGCTATGAAAATGAGAAGATGGGAGCACTAGAGACATTCTAGGGAAGGCAACATTTGAGATGGCCCTTTAGGAATGAGTAGCAATTTACTAGCTAGACAAGGAGATAAAGGCAATTTCAGATAGGGGAATAGCTATGCAAAGACACAAGCATATGTGGTGGTAGGACGTGATTTGGGAATGAGTGTGGTTGCCTAGGATACTCCAGATAGTCAAGAGATGACAATGGAAGGGAGGGAAGCCAGGGTTCGCAAAGCAGCAACAGTTATAGAGGTGAGCATTTCTGGTACTTTCTGGACACCTGATACTGAAACTATGTTACTTATATATGTTATCTCATTTAATCCCATAATTGTTATTTTATAGGTAAATAATATAATTTAAGTTTTTCATTTTGCATGTCAAATGTGAAAATCTGTAAGAGTAAGTAACTTTGATTGTACAACACATAAAGATTCTTGAAATTAGTTGTAATTAAAAATATTTTGCTCTTTTAAAAATGGGAATTAAACTTTAATTTTTGTTCTAATTAAAAATGACAATTTTCTTTTTTAAGAATAAAGATATTAGACACTAATGAACTCATATAATTGCTTTGCAGTTTCCATGGTTGAATATTTTGAAAGTGAAATAATTTTTCCAGTTTTAAAATACGGTATGAAATAGAAGCATTTTATAAGAAATTAGATTATTTAGAATATATAGAATAAATTATATTGTGTCTAATATTAATCCTTATTCCTGTTAATAATCTCATATTATAGGTTAAGTGACTTGGCCAAGGTCATGGAATTGCACTTGATAAAACTTATATTCAAAATATGGGGCAATGATTGTTTGCTTGCCTGATTCTCTCTCTCATCCTTGCTTTAAGAGCAAGGATATTGTAGTTTGGCTCATTTGATACCTGTCTGTGACTAACATGCTGAAGAGTTTAGACTTGATCCTCAAGTTAATAAAACCAGTGAAAACTGGACCATAATATGAATATGATTAGATCATTGTGACCAAAGGATTGGAGAAGGGGAGCTTGATTGGAAGGGCTTGTTAAGAGTCTAGAGGAGATGATACCAGCTTCAACAAGTCGGGGATAGTGAGGATAGGGAGGACTTGGAGACTGTGCACATACTGTAGGGTTAAGGGTGAGGCCAAGGCAGGGGCTTGGGCAGCTGAATAGATTGTGACACCAGTGGTGAAAATCGAGAAAACGGGTGAAGAAGCCGGCTGGGTATTAATGAATGATTTTGGTTTTAGATACCTTAAGATGTGATTCCTTCAGAACAATAGCTTGGAGATCATCAAGATATCCACTTGCCCAAATCTGTAGTCCCCAGGCCCCTGGAGCAAGGCCTGCTGTCCTGGGTGTCTTGGCAGTTGTTCAAGCACGACCGGAATCTGGCTCAGCATTAGGCCAAGTGAGCACAGAGCCTTGCACTGCTGCATATTTAAAATTACTTGTCAGGAAAAGGAGCTACAGAGAAGAAGGACTGTGGTGGGGGAAGGCAAACAT
Source organism: Colobus angolensis palliatus (assembly GCF_000951035.1). Lineage (NCBI taxonomy): Eukaryota > Metazoa > Chordata > Mammalia > Primates > Cercopithecidae > Colobus > Colobus angolensis. The sequence goes on along the minus strand of NW_012113253.1, from coordinate 6,988,123 downwards.
CCTCACCGTTCAATAATTCAGCGCAGAGCTGGTCTTGGCTGCTGAGTTACCGTCACAAGGAGCATTTTTAAAGTCAAACCCAATTTCCGTGCGAAGTCATGCCTGAGCAAGCTGGATCGTTGCCAAAAGACAAGAGAAGACTCCAGACTTTTCTATAAACAGGCCCTGAGAGATACGGGGTACTGCATGATAAAGCTGTCAGTCTGGTCGCAGCAGCCTGGCATGTGACTCATTTGCATATGTCACTTCCTTTAGCGTAATCCAGTCCATGGGCCTCTAACTTCCAATCCTGTGGGCAAATAAAGCTGTCCAGCACAACCTGCGACTATCAGATTCAGGCCGTATTTATGGGGGGGTGGGGTCTGGCCTCATATCCTTCATCTTTATGCTGCTCTGCTCCAGCTCACAGCCCCTCCAGTCGGATGGAACTCTTTGAAGGGAGGGGCATTTCAGAGTAGGGTCCCAGGGATAGCCCTTTTGTGGGGCTGGGCCATCAGGTTGGGGAGAGTGGAGCTGCTGGAACTCTGGAGGCACAGGCTGAGCCAGCTTTCCTAGCGCACCCCTCTGGGAGGGCCGACTCTGGGTGTAGGCTGCCCATCTCCTTGCTCCCTTCTAGCCCGGCTTCTATGCCCCCTTGGTTAGCCTGGGAGCCCATCCTACCCAGTCTTGGGGTCAATAAGCAGAGGACCTGTAAGGAGTCCTTGATGAGACTTACAGCCCTGCCCAACCCTGCACAAGGTAGGGTATTGATGTTTGTTGCATGGTGAGCTGCCTGCTTATAGCTGGGTTCGGGCCTCCATCTATTTTTATTTTCTTTGAATTGGACTCTGGGCAAAGCTTCTCCCAGGAAGAGGAATCTGGCTTGGGTGCTCCAGCTTCTCTCACCTGCCTGGCCTCCCAAGAGCTACAGAGCTCCACATTTCAGCTCATCTATAACCCATTAGCAGAGCTAGCAGCTAGCAGAAACTAGGAATAATAAAAATGTGCTGTATTTTTACAAGCTGGGTGCCAGGCTTGGTGGTCAGGACACAGACTGCTTTCAGCTCCCACATGCCCCTCCTGCTAGCTGCTTTGCGCAGAGCAGTGGCTACATGGCTGCAGGTGAGAGTCCTGCCTGTGAACAGGCTACCAGGTTGCTGGGACACACCAGTTGGTAAGTTTGGCTTTACAGACCCTTCTGCCATCCTCCCTCTGCCCTGCCATTATGTAATTCAAAATAAAAATGATCCTGACTCTTAAAACACAAAACTGATACAGATGCTGAGATTAAAATGATTTCACTTGAGATATTTAGATTGTAAAATTTTAGTTCAGTTCTCGCTGAAGCCAAACATTTTTCAGTTTTGTGGGAGATGCCTGCTGAGCTGGGTCTCTAAATCCATATTTCAGCTACCTATTGAGTCATCTAGCTCTACACCCAAGGGCCCCAGACCCCAAGACTGCTTTCCTGCTCCTGCCATCCCCTGTGGCTGGGCCTCCCTGATGCTGTCTGCCTCTTGGGGCCTGCCCATCCCTCCTCGATTCTATCATGCAGCTTAAGGAAACTCCTCAGACCCTAGCTAACAGGGCTATGTCTGGCTTCTTTCCCTTCATGCTGGTTCCCTGAGTTTGGAGGAAACGATTGGACCCACTCAAGGGCTCCATCCCAGAAGTGACACAGTTTTGCCTGCGCTCTTTTGTGTTTAGATTCCAAATCTTTCCTGATAATGTCTGAATCCTAATTTTAGTCTTGCCAATAACTGGATCCATAGTCATCCATCACACTTGGGGGTGGTCAGGACAATGGAGAAAGTTTAGGAACTCTGGCTTCCTTTGTGCCCTGTGGTGGCTTTAAAATAAGTCCATGCACTGTTTGATACTCTTCCCTTCAAGAGATGGAGCTGAATTCTCCTCTACAGTATGGGCTAGACTTAAGAAGTTGCTTCTTTTAAACAGAATGTGGCTTCTTTCTTGCTCTTTCTTTTGGATCAAACATTCTAGGGGAAGCCAGCTACCATACTCTGAGGACATTCGAATAGCCCTAGGGAGAGGTCCTTATGGTGAGGAACTAAGGCCTCCTGCCAGCAACCAGCAATGGCCAGTCATACGAGAAAGCCACCTGGGAGTGGGAACTCCTGTCCCAGTCCAGCCTTCAGATGACTACAGCTCAGTCAACTTTTTTTTTTTTTTTTTTTTTTTTGAAGCAGAGCCTTGCTCTGTTGCCCAGGTTGGAGTAGTGCAGTGGCGTGATCTTGTCTCACTGAAACCTCTGTCTCCCAGGTTCAAGCAATTCTCCTGTTTCAGCCTCCCGAGTAGCTGGGATTACAGGTACATGTCACTATGCCTGGCTAATTTTTGCATTTTTAGTAGAGATGGGGTTTCACTACGTTGGCCAGGTCAAACTCCTGACCTCAAGTGATCCACTCTCCTTGGCCTCCCAAAGTGCTGAGATTACAGGCATGAGCCACTGTACCTGGCCCCCAGTCAACATTTTGAGCACAGCCTAGTGAGGGATCCTGCTCCAGAGCCTGCCAGCTAAGCCACTTCCCAAATCCCAACTTTGTGAGATAATAAATGTTAACTGTTTTAAGCTCCCAAATTATGAGGTAATGTTGTTACACAGCAATAGATAACTAATACATGCTCAGAAGGTAGGACTAGAGAGCGGGATGGGAGAAGTCTCACCAAATGCTTCTCTGTACAAGGAGCTTTCATTTGATTTAACCCCCCTTTCCCACGAGAACATCACATCCTAGTGGCTTGTTTACTTCTCTGTCTCCCAGATAACCCCTGGGCTCCTGAGAGCAGGGATTGTGACTTACTCATCTTTGATGTAGCCAACTTCCAACAAACCTAAATGTGCAGGTAATGTAAAATTATTTATTTTTCGATTACTTTCAAATATCTATTTTGAGTATCTGCTCTGAGTGGCAGAAACAGCCAATTCTGGGGCCCTTTACCTCTCAGATCTGATTTTGCTCATTCCTTCCATACCCTTTTGAGCCATGGGAAGCACCTGGCTGCTTCTGTACCCTGCAGGATGGGGAAATTCTGCTAGGGGTTCTCAGATCTGCTGGGACTCTGTAAGGTCTGCCACTTCCAGGCCTCTTCTCTGGACAGGAGGCTAAAATCCCACCCCCACTGCAACCTTAGGACTTACCACAATGGCTAATTCTCTTGCTTTCACCTTTACTCTTAGTTACTTGCCTCTGACTTCCAAATCTATTGTTTAGGACCAGGGACATGCAGGGCCGTGTGTGTGTATATGTGTGTGTGTGTGTGTGTGTGTGCATGCATGTGTGTGTGTGTGTATGTATGATTTTTAAACTTTTTAACAAATTATAAAAAAAATTTTGATATACAGGCCAGGCATGCTGGCTCACACCTGTAATCCCAGCACTTTGGGAGGCCAAGGTGGGCAGATCACTTGAGTTCAGGAGTTCGAGACCAGCCTGGCCAACATGATGAAACCCCATCTCCACTAAAAATACAAAAATGAGCCGGGTGTGGTGGTGGGTGCCTGTAGTCGCAGCTACATAGGAGGCTGAGGTGGGAGGATTGCTTAAGCCTGGGAGGCAGAGGTTGCAATGAGCTGAGATCATGCCACTGCACTCTAGCCTGGGTAACAGAGTCAGACCCTGTCTCAAAAAAAATTTTTTTTAATGTACAGAAAGATCAGCAAATAATATGACACTTTTGTATCTACTACCAAAAGTAAACAGATGTTAAAATGTTGTCATGTTTGTTTTAGATCACTCTTTTCTTAAAAATAAAATAAATCACTACAGATAGAGCCAAGTACCTCCACTCTCCTCTGCTCCCTGAAAGTATCGACTATGCTGAAACTGGCGTTTTTCTGTCTCTTGTAGATTTTTGTTCTGTTATTATTTGTTTATGCATTTAAAAATAATATGTTCGATTATATACGTCTAAAATATTTTCTTATTATATGTATTTGTCACTTTTTTCCTACTCCATATTATGTTTATTTTCCTCATTTTAAGGTAATAATTTACTTATAGCTACTTTTACTCTTTTCAGTGTAGTATACACTTCTATATGTTTTGATACATATGTCCAAACATGTAATTACCACCACAAGTAAGATGTAGAACAGATTTGTTACTCCAAAAAGTCGCTACTAGGACCTTGATATTTAACATACATATACTAGGCTCTAGACAATGGAAAGCCTAGCCTTGAATCTCAAGAGTGCTTTGTCTGCCATTCTGCGGTGTTACTTCCTGCTTGAAGCAATGAGTGCCTGAGAACTGAGGGGGAGATGGTGGCAGAGAGCTATGAAATTCACAAGCAGGAATCTCAGTTAATATGCAGCCACCCTTGCCCGCCCCCAGTCAAAGTCCTAGGGCCTAGCCAAAGCTAGATCCACGAGAAATATTGGTCATCTAGTGAGTAAATAAATGAATAAATGAAACAACTTACGTAGGAAGGTAAATAAGTGATTGTTCTCTTCTTCATCCTTTCTGAGTGCCAGGAGTTACCAAGGAGGCTTCAGGGTTGGGCTTTAGCCCTGTTCCTTTGGTCTCCAATGTTCAGGGAGATGCGGATTGATTTCCTCCCCAGGAGCAAGGTGTCCTGCATTCCTGTCTCGGATATTGCTCAATACAGTCTCATAGGCTCTTCTGAGTTGTGTGAGTGTCTCCTTATAGGATATCTGAGCTCTTGCTTGCCATCATTCGCCCAGTGAACCAGCAGCTCATCGCTTTTTCTCCCCATGAGAAGAATGAATTCACTTGGATTGTTAAGTATAAAAGTGTTAGGGAAAGACTCTTTTAAACTGCTAACCGTAAGGCTTAACCTCCCCGGTAATGGAGATCAGTGCTCCTTTCTACTTTCTTTACAGCCCAAGGATCTTCAGCAACTATGGCTCCCAGGATGGTACGTATTTTCCAAAGGAAAAATGGGTTATGATTAATTAGTTATGTCTGCACAAGAGATAGACAGACAGAGCAAGAGAGTAAATATAGCT
>NW_012113253.1:6968125-6982729 GCF_000951035.1 Colobus angolensis palliatus | reverse complement strand
TCTCATGCCTCAGCCTCCTGAGTAGCTGGGATTACAGGCATGAGCCACCACACCCAGCTAATTTTTGCATTTTTAGTAGAGACGGGATTTCACCATTTGGCCAGGCTGGTCTTGAACTCCTGACCTCAAGTGATACACCTGTCTCAACCTCCCAAAATGTTGGGATTACAGGCATGAGCCACTGCACCTGGCCAATAACTTCTAAATTTTTTTGTAGAGAGGGTGTCTTGCTATGTTGCTCAGGCTGGTCTCAAACTCCTGGGCTCAAGTGATCATCCTGCCTTGTCCTCCCAAAGTGTTAGGATTATAGGCGTGAGTCACCATGCCCGCCTGCCCAGTTATCTTATGGTGTCCAAACAGCTAACTGACCCAGACAGACTCTGTCTGGAGGCAGCAATGATGGAGGTGTTCTTCTTGTGGCTAGGCTGAGAAGATAACAGCAATGGAGTTGGCTTAGCACTCCTGCAGACCCTCTGTGCCAGAGGCAAACCAATACGGATGCCTGAACTGGGCTTCATTTCTTATTGAAGGTCTTGGCAGGAAGTCCCAGGGTATTTTCATTATTTAGCATCCTGATTGAGGTGTGCGTCTGTGTGAGAGAATGAAGCACACAGGTCCTGCATCTCATTACTTCCTCTGATGAAAGGAAACAGGCAGCCTAGCCTTGGGAATTCTAAGTTGCAATGGAAAAAAGAGCAGTCCCAACTCTTATCCACTTTCCTGTTGCATGTGCTGGCCCTGTTGGGGTGGGCTGTTCATTGGGGGTTTGTTGACTTTTTGCTTCTGCTAACTGTTCACAGGAAAAAATCAAAGCAGAATCTCTGCGTTTTAAAAAGTACTTAGCTAAAGTATGCAGCAGATCTCTTTCTTCTGCCCCATGGGGGACTGGCAAGTCCAGTGCCCAGTGGAAGCAAAGTCTCTGCACAAAGAGGTGATGCCTTCACCCTGCAGGGCTCCTGGGGACCCCATGGGGGAGGGACAAATTTGGGGAACAGCAGCTGCTGAAGGCCAAGCTCTAGTGATCTTCAGTTCTTGCTCACTGCAGATCAAAGAAGTCTTGCTGTGTCCAGATCACATAAATATTGAATAAGACTGCTTGGAATCCTTAAAAGAGTTTGGAGAGGAGGAGGAGTCCAGTGCAGAAGATGGTATCAGAAAATGCTGACCCTCAGCTAAGAGCTAATACAAAAGTCAGCAACAAAGGAATGAGAATGGATCCTATCAGGCATGGCTTCTATTTTCGGCTTGGAATTTGCACACGCATTGCTTTTAAGGTATAAGTCGTGCAAGAATTTGACTGTCTGGGTCAGAACAATGAGGAGAAAAGCATTTATCTCTTGGTTTGGTTTTCTAAACTTTCTTCCTTTATTTGGAAGTCCAGTATATTAACTTGAGGCTCCTGACCTCACGCTGGCTTTCTACCTTTGTTGCCGGAGAGTTCTCTACCCACTCGTGGGGCAGATGCTCTCAGGGGTCTTTCACGAGTAGGCTAGTCTCCAAAGGACCCCATGTTTGCTGGGAAGCCTTTCATGGCACCCCAAATCTGAACCAGGCCCCTCTATCTGCAGCCCTACAGGCCCCAATGCTCTTTCACCAGAACACACATAACACTGGCTTGTGTGCATGTCCATCTCTCCCACTGCACTAGAGCAGCTGGGGCAGGCCCAGTGCTTTACTCACCAGTACATCCCCAGCCCCTAGCACAGTGCCTGATACACAGCAGTGCTCAACAAACATGTACTGAATGAATACACTAGAAGTGTATGAGGGAAGCTCCCAGGGCGGCCCTCCAGCCGGAAGCTTCCTGAGTTCTTGTTGTGACTTCTCTAGGTAATCACTGGTACCACCCAGGAGATCAGAATACCAATCCCCAACTTGTCTGCCCTCAAGTGTAGTGCATCCAGTAGGCTACCTTATGAGACATGAAACTCTTTTTCTATGGTGTGGTGAGTCTGGGTGCAAACCTTTTTGGAGCAAATGGTGCGCACATAGTCGGGCATGATATTCTACCCCGTGGTTTAGGGTTAAAGCCTCATTTCATGAGTCTCTTCATAGGCTTTTCAAATTCTCTCGCCATCTCTGGTTGCTCTAAGCCCAGATTCTTGAGGTTTAATGTCTTTCTTCACATTTTACCTTTTTGTTTATTTATTTTGAGACAGGATCTCATTCTGTCACCCAGGCTGGAGTGCAGTGGTGTGATCATGTCTCACTGCAGCCTCAACCTCCTGGGCTCAGGCAATTCTCTTGCCTCAGACTCCCATGTAGCTGGGACCACAAGCACACACCACCATGCCCAGCTAATTTTTTATTTTTGTAGAGATGGGGTCTCACTATGTTGTCCAAGCTGGTCACAAACTCTTGGTCTCAAGTGATTCGTCCTCCTTGGCCTTCCAAACTGTTGGGATTACAAGTGTGAGCCACCACACCCAGCCATATTTTACCTTATTTTCCTTGTCAAAGGCTGGGACATCTCTCACTCTTTCTCTTCTTTGTGGATTTTTGGAAGATGAGGGCATTTTGGAGTCAAGGTCCCTCGGTTTCCAGTTGAAATTCCTCTTCTTGTAGCCCCTTGGAAGATTCTGTAGGTCTGGGCTTGAGTCCCCTGTATTCATACTTTGTGTCCTTCCCGGTGCTCTGTTCTCCATCCTCTTGTCCTCTCTGGAAGCTCTGTCCACTGAATGCATGTGCCCAGGCCTCATGTCCCATTGAGGCTCACCCCCTAAACCCATCCTCCACAGCACCTACCCTGCAGAAGATTCCTCATTCAGCCGCATCCTCACCGGGACTGTCATCAGCTCCGCCTCCCACCGAGGGTCTCCTGCTGACCTCCTCCCTCAACTTCCCAAATTCCACTGCTTCAAAGTTGTTTGCCGAGCCTGGGTCTCCCCTCCGTGCACTGTGATTTGGGGAAAGGACTTGAGGTTTCCAATAGTCACTCACCTCTGTCCTCACTTGCTCTTTCTAATGAGAAGGTGCCATAGGCCTTGAGAAAGTGAGCAGGGATTTACCAGGAGGACAAAGGGAAAACCTCATTCCAGGAAGAGGAAATAGCCAATGCAAAGGCCCAAGGAAGAAAAAGAAGTGAAAAACAAAACAAAACAAACAAACAAAAATGGCCAGCAACCTGGTATGACATAGGGTGGTGGGAGCCTGGGGGACAGGGCTGAAATGCTTGCCTTGAAAATAATTTTACAGAGAATCATCAAAATATCTTTGGGTAAGACTGTTACTGATTAGCTCTGTGTTTATATTGTATTCCTCCATTCACAGACAAAGGGCTAGTCTTGAAATCGATAAAAACATTGATGAGAAAAAATAATAAGAAACTGATTGTTAAAAGTAGCCAAAGACCCATAGAATGAGTAAAAGATATGATTAGAAGTTCACAGAGGCTGAGTGTGGTCGCTCACCCCTGTAATCCCAGCACTTTAGGAGGATTGCTTGAGCCCAGGAGTTCGAGACCAGCCTGGGTAACAGAGCAAGACACTGTCTCTACAAAAATATATTTTTTGAGACAGAGTCTCCGTCTATCACTCAGGCTGGAGTGCAGTGCCATGATCTTGGCTCACTGCAACCTCTGCTTCCCGGGTTCAAGTGATTCTCCTGCCTCAGCCTCCTGAGTACTGGGATTAAAGTCGTGCGCCACAACGCTTGACTAATTTTTATATTTTTAGTAGAGACAGGGTTTCACCATGTTGCCAGGCTGTTCTTGAACTCCTGACCTGAAGTGATTCACCGACTTTGGTCTCCCAAAATGTTGGGATTACAGGTGTAGGCCATTGTGTTTGGCCTCTCCAAAATAAAAAAAAAAAAAAAAAAACAGCATGTGCCCAGGCCTGGTGTCCCATTGAGGCTCAGCCCCCAAACCCATCCTCCACAGCGCCTGCCCTGCAGAAGATTCCTCATTCAGCCGCATCCTCACCCGGGCTACCACAAGCTCCGCCTCCCACCGAGGGTCTCCCGTTGACCTCCTCCCTCAACTTCCCAGCTTCCACTGCTTAGATAGCGTAGACCTGAGTGACCTGTATATATATATATATTATATATCTCACCTGGGCATGTTCACACACACCTGTAGTCTCAGGTACTCAGGAGGCCAAGGTGGGAGGATTGCTTGAGCTGGGGAGATCGAGGCTGCAGTGAACTGAGATCATGCCACCGCACTACAGCCTGGATGACAGAGCAAGACCCTGTCTCAAATAAATAAATAAATAAATAAATATATAAATAAATAAAAGTTTTAAAAAGAACTCAGGATGGGTGCAAAAGAACTTAACAGTGGTTGCCCAAGTGCAGGTGGGAGAAGTGTGGGAACTAGGCACATAGGAGCAGGGGCGAGGCACTGTTCACTGGGAACCTTTTAATACACATTTCCTCAGATTTGAATCATGCAACTACATATCCTATTCAAAACCTCATGTAAAAAATAAATTGCTTGTTCCCACAGTCTTTTTTTCAGAATAGCTCTTCTGTAGCTCAACTGCCCGGGGAGCCCAGCATCCAGCTTTATGATTCACAAACCATCTCCAGTCATCTCAAGTGTTAAAAAAGATTTTCCCCAAACAAATTCCTGGACACCTTTAGGGAGCAGCTGCCAGGGGTCACCCATCTGTGAGCTACTACAACTCCTCCCAGGTTGAAGATGACCCCCTGGTCTCCCTGGTGGCTTTGAGTTAAGTGCCTGCGTTTCTCTACCTGCTTCTCTCCCGCACAATCCATCAGTTTCACGTGGTGTCTCCATGCCCTTTATTTTGGTATCTTTCTTCCCCGAGCATCTCTGCCCTAAGATGGCCTGGCTGAGAAGTTCTGTGAGAAGTTCTCCCCTCTTTGGGCTTTGGGATCCCTTTCCGAGACCTGGTACTTGGTGCATAGCCAATGTGCTTGCCCAATTTGAACACCTTATAAAAACCTTTGAAATCACGATGTGAAAATCTTGCAAACAAGGAGCAACTGAACTGGGGAAAGAGCCAGCCAGTTGCTCACTACTTTCTCAGAAGTCCGGTGGAAAGCACCGTGTCCCAGAGTTCCAGGAGGTGAATGGCAATGTTAACCTTCGCAGCCCTGGGATATGACTGCCTGAGACAACGGCCCTCTCCTCTACCAGTGGTGTTCGTGCAATTGCCCTCCTTAGGACACACAGTCAGAAATTTCCCAGGAGAGCTTTGGGTCTGAACTTTCCTCCTTTTGGCCTAATTACCCTGTGTCTGTCACATCAGTCACTCAGGTCTGAGCTATCTAAGCTAACTTACTACCCACAATTCCTTAAGCAGATGCTGAATTAAAGATTAATAAGCTTACGTCCAACCAGGCCGACTCATTTCCCTGCTCTTCTTTTTGAACGCTGACCTTTTTTCAGAAGCATGCTGTTCATTTGTATATCGCTTTTTTCAGTCCCAGAATGAACGGATTCTGTATCTTTGGTTACACATTTGAATTCCCAACCAGTTAAAACTCTTAACGTGTGCAGGGACCACCTGTTTGCCATCTTTGTTCACCCACAGTCACTAAAACACAGCCGACCCTCTGCAAATACTTGAGTAAATGAATGAATGAGAAGTTGAGTGAATCTCTAACACTATGTATTTAGATCACCTTTGTCCAGTGGAAACGTCTGTGATGACAGAGACATTCTATAGCTGTGCTGCAGGCAGCTACTGAGCTCTTGAAATGTAGCTGATATGGCTGGAGAACCAAATTTTAAATTTTAATTAATTTTATTGAAATGGTCATGCGTGGCTAGTGGTTATCATATAGAATGGTATAGATATAGGTCATTAGCTTTATAATTTGATCATCCATATTGATATACTATGAAACCTTCACAATTAACTCTTCTTATTTCACAAGGCCCAAAAACTTTCAGCAACAGTTTTAGAAGCAGTGAAAAAGCATTATAAGCACTTCCCATGATCACCATAGGTGAACAGAGGCCAAAAGGAGAAAGAGTGAATAGAAGTTCATTCCACCTGCTTTTTTTCTGAGAAAGTCTTGGGTCCCCAGGAGTATAAAGAGTCAGCCTCTTGGTTTCTGACTCACCCAAGAGCCACCTCCTAGATTGCTCCAAACCCCCACCAGCAGGCCAGGCACAGAGTCAGGGCTGCGTCTGAGGAAGAGTGCCATTTGCTGAGTCATCGGCACCATTTCTCAGAACAGGTGTTCTTTGGCCATCCTCCTGGGAGGGCGCCCCACCTGTGGTGCCCTCACCTGCAGGGTGACTGCAGCCCATGGACAGGCATGAGGCTCATTCCTGCTCAGGAATGTTGGAGGTGGTGTGGAGCTACCAGAAATGTATGCCCAGAGACTCTAGTGGAATGAGATCCAGAAGTTGATTTTGTGCTATGGCACAGGGGATCTGCCAGAGGCTGAGTTCCCTGCAGCAACTTTAATGCCACACGAGGACATTTTCTTCAGTACTTGGTCCATCTGGCTACACCCAATGTCTCCACTGGCAGAAGGCAGAGTACTTTGTTATGCAGGGTGTGTGGGGCTCAACAGTCACAGCAGGAGGTGGCTGGAGAGGAGGCACTTATGGATGTCTGTATGTGTGTGTGTGTGTGTGTGTGTGTGTGTGTGTGTGTGGTCGTGGGGGGATCCCCTAGGTGCTACTGTCCTTGAAGCGCTAAAACAGGACAATCTCTCCACACCCAAGGTGAGCAGTGCTTGTTCCTGTCTGCCAAAGGCAGGCAGTTCCCCTTTGCATTCTGGGTTAGAGAATGTTCACAGAGCAAGTTATCAACACTCCCATGATGCCAGGTCACTAAGCCAGAGTTCCCAGGGCTGCCCGCATCCTCTGCTCTCACCCCTGAGGGATACAAGCAAAAGGTACCTACCACCTAGCATGTCCCAGTCCTGAGCTATGCCGTCCCCTCTGGGCAGCCCAACCTGCTTACCAGGTCTCATTTGGAAGACAAAAAGATTGCAGCGATGGGTCCCTGACACAGCAGATCTCCCAGGGTGCCTGAGGCCTAGGGTAGTGTCTGGGTGCAGTCTTGTTTCGACATAACCTACGCACCCTACAGGCCCAGCAGGCAGGGCGGGTGCAGCCCAAACTGCACATGACACACAGGAGAAGCTCCGATTCCCAGTTGCACAAACAATGCCTCATTCAGGGGCTCAGGGAAGCGCAGAGGTAGCTGTGACTCCACACTGATGTGCCTCGCCCTTCTCTCACTCTGACTCTTCTGCCAACCACATTTTCAAAATCTTCAGGGCAGGAGCAAGTGTAGGTTTGGAGAATAACTTGTGTCCAGGTATCCAATTGATGCAGGAGTAAGATGCTGACATAACGGCAGGCTAGTGTCAGCTTGTCATCCGGGCCTTTGCTTCTTGAAATCCCATCCAGCTGTGTCTAATAGTCCTGTGGTTTCAATCGCCCTACTTTTTCAGAGCAACTTATCCCTGCAGACAGTGTGGCTATTTCTGGGTCAGGTGTGACTGAAAAGGCTGGTGTGAGCAGACCAGCCCGGCCATTCCAGAAGGCTCCTTTCGGGTTTCCTGGAGAAGGATTGTCTCAGCCTATAGCTGTGGCTTTGTGCATTTCTTGGGATGCTGAAGGTTAATGCCTCCAGAAATTGTTCCCTAAATAAAGAATACTTAATTGAGGGCAAAGCTGTCTGTGCAGCATAGTCAGAGAATTTTAGATTTGGATGGCTAAAGAGAACGTAAAGATCACAGCTTCATCTGAAGGGCGAGGAAAACAATACCAAAGAGGTTAGGGAATTTGGCCAACGCCACTCAGCTTACAGGCAGAGCTACCAGAACCTTGAGGAGGCAGCTGGTCAAGACAATGCTTAAGTTCATGAATAGAGACTGGCTTTGAATGAACACAGGATACTTACTCTGGACTCCTCACTCAGCAGAAGGGGTATGGAGTCAAAATCATTTTGGTGAATGTTTTCCTTTTTCCCCCAGTATCAGACCCTAAATTTTATCATCTCTTAAATAGGGTAATAACTTGTGCTCATCATCAAATGTTTTGCTTTTTCTTTTTTCCTAGATTGCACATACTGGATTTATGTAATTTGTGATTCACTTGATTGACTGAATCTGATTGCAGGGGAAGACTCAGATCCACCTTCCCATCTCCAGGGAAGATTGTGCTGGGGTCAAAAGATGCCAAGACCTCTTGGGAGGATGACCTCTAAGGCTGAACAAGGGGCAAAGCTTACTCTGCCCTTTCTCCCTGATAACCTGCATGTCAACTCTCAGGAAATTTGGACTGGTTCCTAGTGAGATGAGAATGAGAGGGTGATACCCTCTTATGCTTTATGCAAACTTTGGTCAGATGAACTCCTTTGGCCGGGGGAGAGATGTGCAGGGCCTCCTTGCCATGGACTGGGATACGCCACAAGATGAGTGAAGCCTCTGCATTTTCTGTGAGCCAGATATTTGCTCTCTTCCCTATCTTGCCCTGGAAATGCAGGGGCCTCTCAAAATAGGGTCTGGTAAAAGGATCAGCTAATGTTTTCCATAAAGTTTTTTTTTTTTTGAGACCGAGTCTTGCCAAGCTGGAGTACAGTGGCACAATCTTGGCTCACTGCAACCTCCACCTCCCAGGTTTAAGTGATTCTCCTGCCTCAGCCTCCTGAGTAGCTGGGACTAAAGGCACGTGCCACCATGCCCAGCTAATTTTTGTATTTTTAGTAGAGACCAACAGATTTCACTATGTTGGCCAGCATGGTCTCAATCTCTTGACCTCATGATCCACCTGCCTCAGCCTCTCAAAGTGCTGGGATTATAGACATGGGCCACCATGCCCGGCCCATAAGGTTCTTTAAAAAAAGTTTTTTAAAGAAAGTTCTTTAAAGAAAGTTTTTAATTGTTCTGCTGGAGGTCATTCCAGTTCCGTTTCTGAAATAGTTGCTGGTTAAGAATCTGGCGGCCACCCATCCTCCATGGCAGGCCAGTTCTGTGGCGGAAACCCTGCTATTCTGGACATGTCAGGGTTATAAATTGGTTCTGGGCTTGATGGTTGATGTACCCCACCGAACTAGGAGTGTGTTTGATACTATTTGGTAAAATTCTCTCAACAAGATTTTACATTTCAGGCCAAGTGTGGTGTTCATGCCTATAATCCCAGCACTTTGGGAGGCTGAGGTAGGCGGATCACTTGAGGCCAGGAGTTCAAGACCAGCCTGACAACGTGGTGAAACCTCATCTCTACTAAAAAATACAAAACTTGGCCAGGCATGCTGGAGCATGCCTGTAGTCCCAGCTACTTGGGAGGCTGAGGCACAGGAATTGCTTGAACCTGGGAGGCAGAGGTTACAGTGAGCTGAGATCGTGCCACTGTACTCCAGCCTGAGTGACACAGCAAGACTCTGTTTCAAAAAATCAAACAAACAAAAAAGATTTCACATTCCTTTAACCCAAACAATGCAGTTTATATTTTCTTTGATTTCCCTTCTAGTACCTAGTCTGAACACATTGTAGACAGCAAAATTTAATTTGAGTTTTTAAAGGCTTAAATTAGGCAGAAACATACATGTGAGTAAAATAGCCCAAGTGTTGAAAATAGAGTACAGATTTATAGTAAAAATATAGTGTTACTTATTCAAGTTGACAATGAGAAACAATGATTTTTTTTTTAATGAAAAGTTATCTCAGTAAAGAACTGATTCAAAAGTCCGAAAGTTTTCAATAACATTCCTCAAAAAATGTGACAGTAAATGTTGCAGAGAGCAATTATTTAGCTTGGAAGGTGTAAACTTTGCATTTATATTTGTGAGGAAGACAAATAACACCTCTGAAAACTTAAAACTAATACGAATAAAAGTGTTGATAGGCCAGGCGCAGTGGCTCATGCCTGTAGTCTCAGTACTTTGGGAGGCTGAGGCAGGTGGATCACTTGAGTTCAAGACCAGCCTGGGCAACATGGTGAAACCCCATCTCTACAAAAATTACAAAGCTCGGTGTGGTAGTGCATGCCTATGGTCCCAGCTACTCAGGAGGCTGAGGTGGGAGGATCACTTGAGTGAGCCCAGGAGGTGGAGGCTGCAGGGAGCTGTGACCACACTACTGCACCCCAGCCCTGGTGACAAGCAAGACTCAGTCTCAAAAAAAAAAAATTGTTGAGAAATGCCACAGATATTGAAGTCATCCTTAAGATGAGATGATTTATTATTCTAGCATGTGTTGAAAGGATAAACTGGGCAAACATGTCAGATATTTGAACAGATCAGGGGAAAGTGTGTCTTGAAAATGCCCTCCCAGAGCTGGAGAGCCGGGGCCAGGATGTCACCGAGAGCCACCATGTGTCATCCTTTCAAGGGGCTTTCCCATACCTGGGGCCTGATGCTAGCTTGAGGAAGCTGAGTCCCCGGAGGCATTTGCAGCCTGTGTACACCTAGAAATTAAAGATAGTATCTGGCTCCTGTTCTTTTAGCTGAGTCAAAGGCAGAGTTGGTGCCTGATCATTTACTTTAATTTCTAACAACATGGGGGGCTGATGCAGTCCCTGCTACAATGACATGATCTCCAGCTGATAGGGGAGCGGGCAGGAGGCAGGGACTCAGGCTCTGGAAAGTAGCACTTTACTGGGAGACAATGAGCAAGAGTAGCTATCATTTTAAAGTCCAAATTGCTCAGCTCTGGAAGGTTCTGTCAGGGCAGGAGGCCGAGGAAGGTTGAAAGCAGGAATTGTTTTACTTTCTTGGGCACGGTAGCAGATTGAATACCAACAATAGCACGCACACTTAAATCATTCCATTGGGCTGGAGATGTTTTAGCCCAAGGTCACTTATTTTCAGTTTGAAGTAAAATGATCTAAGTTGTTGCCTTAACATTTTCAGATGCATTTTTGAGTTGAACTTTGGCCATGCTGTCAGGCAGGTGCTTGGAGAAATATTGTTAGCTTTGGAAACTGCTCCTTCTGCAAGGACCTGCGTGGCCAGGAGAGGTTAACCCATTTCCCAAGGCTCCTCTTTGGGCCGGGAGACCTCGGTGCCCCTCTGACCTGCTTTTGTCCTGATTCCTAGTTCGAGCCCACAGAAGTCTTTCACCTTTGCTTTTCTGAAGGACTTTCAAAAGTCTGGAAAAAAACAACAAACAAAACCCAAACACACACACGTGGGGTCAGATTTCTGCATTTGGACGCTGCTTTGACTACAATAATGTCTATTCCTTAAAAATGTGCCACTGTCTTTTATTTTCAATACTCATGGTCAACTTTAACATGAGGAGCTTTGGTGTCTGAAATACTGAATGTTTTCAGGCTGTGATGGTCTCAGCCCAAGAGCGATGGGAGCAGGCCCAGAAGAAGGGGTACTCATGGGCGTGACTCCCTGGCTCACTCTGCACCCCTTGGGAATAAACTTCCATCCTCGTTTCTTTGTTGGGAGCTCCACAAGCAAATGGAAGGTGGTAAAGTTTGAGCCTCCTGTAAAACTATTCTTCCCTCTCCTGGGTGAGACAGGCCTGGAGGGAGGAACTGCTTCATTGCTGAGTTATGCAGCACACACTTGCTGGGCGTCCTGAGCTGAGCTGAGCTATGTAAGATCAAGAGCAGAGTGGGTTTTGTTCTTGGCTATTGGGAGCTCCATGCAGAGATATGGAACCCCAGAGGCCTCAGATGCAGATTGAAGAGGATTTAACCAAGGCCTGCGACTTTCTGGGGATATCTCTTGCCAGGCTCAGTTATCTGGTGGGCGCTAGGTATGTATTCACTCCAAGAGTGGTACCGAGAACGTCCCCTTTAGGCCCAAAGGTGAGCTTTGAACTTTGAAATGAACTTCCAAAATATATATGTTTAATGTGTAACAACCAGCTCTCAGGGTGGGGGAGAAGCCCTGATTTTGTATTGTTTGCCAATTTCTGTGGGACAACTACTCACCACGGCTGACTCGAAGCTAGCAACATCATGTCAACTGGCTTGCAAAATTTCTGAAAATTAACAATGGGCTTTTGCAAGTAAAGTCTAGCTGCAGCTCACTACTGGCTCTAGCCCAGCACAGTACTACCGAAACTGACCTGAAGACACAGAGCTTTGGAGTCTACAGACCTGGAGAGGACTCCAGGCGCTTTTTAATTCTCCTCTCTGTGTTTCATCAGACTCTTGAATAAAATCCACCTGCATGTGGGAGACATTTTAATGGAGGGACAGACTCCCTTCACTGAAGATAAATTATTATTTCTTGGTACAGTGGAAGGGAAAGAGGAAAGTGGGAATTCCACCACACACGTCTTTGTGAAGCACTTTCTGTGTATCAGAGTCTGTGCGAGGAGCTGGGAGAGATTCAGGAGGAATATGACCTGCCCTTGTGGAGCTCCCAGTCTGAGTGGAGAGACAGACAGGACAACCAGTAACTGCAGAACAGAGCAACGTGGAAAATGTCCTATAGTATTTGATCTAACAAAGAATTGAGGGAGGGCAAAGGAGAAACGATCAATTCAGATTTATGGAATTGGAAAAAGGCATCGTGTGATTGATGCATGGATGTAAGTCTTCCAGCAGAAGGTCAGATGTGTAGCAGAAGTTCCCTAAACACTGATTCCCATCTAGGGTGCTTTCCACTCTAAGAATTCTGTGTCCCTAGTACCAGTGTGCAAAGAAAACTGAGTAGATGCTAGATGAGCTGTGCCTACAATTATCTGCAAAATGAAAGCTAAAAAGCCGAAGGCCTATTTGTAGCTGAATTACCAAATGCTGAGAGGATCTGCCTGGCAGGATCTGGGTTGGCTGTCCTTGCTGCCCAGAAACAGTGCACAGTTTTCTGCTATCCATTTCACTGGAGCTGGGAGCTGGGGCATCCCAATCACAGGTACTAGGGGGCTGGGGGAGGTATTGAGATGGGGAGAACATAGTGGGGGTGGTTATCTCTCCAGGAAAGATCCAGAACACAGTGGCATTTTCAGTACTGGCTTCTGCAGTCTTTGCAGATGTGCTTCCTGCATTCCAGTGCCCTCCTGAAGGGAGGATTGGAGCACGGGCTCCAGCAGGAGGATGCAGACATCACACAGATGGGCAAGGCCCGCTCTCCTATTTATGGGGGAGAGAGTGTGCTGTGGAGCCTGATGGCTGAGAACTTGTTCCTAGGTGTGCAAGGGGGTGGGGGAAGGACAGAGGAAAGGGAAACGTCTGATTGTTTGAGCCCAAGCCCAGGACCACCAAGTGAAGCCTGCCCCGGGAAAGGCAGCGTGAGCCTTCCTTAACTTGAGATTTAGGGGAGCTCTTGCAGCTTGCACCCTGGGAATTCTCCTCAACCCTCCCACATATCAAGGAAGATGCCTGGCAATGTGTGTTTGCCTGCCTGTCTGTCTGCTGCCTGGGAGAGGCTCCCGCTCCAGCAACTCTGCCAGAATCTGGAGCCCTGGGTGGGTGTGTGGGAGTGGGGCAGGGAGGGGCTGCTGGGGAGGGTCTTGGCTGCTCTCACTGGCTGGAAGGGGGAGCAACTGGGGATGAGAAGCAGAGTGAGAAGGTACTTGGGCTATTAGCTGGTTCATCCAGCTCACTCACTCTGAGGGGGCCAGGAAGCGATGATTTGTAAGTTCTTGTGTGTGTGTGTATGTGAGTGAGAGAGAGGAGAAGAGGGAGAGAGAGAAGTCACGAGAAAGCAACTTGGAGTAAACAGGCAATACTTGTCCTTAGCAATGATTGCCCTAATCCAAAGTAATTTAAATTATTTTACAAATGTATTTATTTGTCAAATAAATGTATAAGTATAATTACGTATAAATTGGATTGTTGGTTTTGTTGATGGTTTGTTTAAGGGATTATTGAAGAATGAAAACACTTGCTGGAACATTCAGGCCCTCCCTCCCCATTTTACTCAAAAAACAACAAGAAACAAATCTTTAGAGAAAAATATTCTGTCTCCCCATTTTTTCCTACTCGTCCATTACCTCTCACCACTGCAATTACTCTCTCTCCTTCCCTTTGATCCCCCTGTCAGTTCACTCTGTTTAACCATTCATTCACTCACTCATTCATTCAATCAATCAGTCAACCAATTAGTCAGTCAACAGACATATCTCAGGCACACGTGCCAGGCATTAGTATCTACCGGTGGAGGCTGTTAAAGAAGCTGATTTTCATTTTCATTTAGTCTCAGAGTTTCCGAACAGTTCATTTCACTCCCAAAAGGAGTGCACTTATATTCTTCTCTCAGGGAAAATGTCTGATTATCTGAGCCAGCAAAGGCAGCTGGGATGCCCTGGAGGATTCCTGCACCCTGCCAGGCTTGGCCAAGATGACACCAGGGGCTCTCGCCGATGCTGAGATTCCATGGTTTTGTTGTTATAATTTTTAACGTAATTGAATAGACACGAAGGAAGGACTGTGGTCCCTAAATTAGATTTTCCCCCTTAACTCCCAAGTGATCGATTTCAATGAAGTCAAGGCCAGACGGGCTCCCCAACTCACGCTGAGCTCTGCCTTCTCTCCAGTGTTTGATTACCTGAGAGCTGTCTAGATTGAGCTGAAGGAATTCAGAAAAGGGCAGTATGAGTTCTCCAGCATGGAGGCCGACTTTGTGGAGAGGAGGCAGGGCCTATGTCGATGCTGCTCACTCTATTTTCAGGGCTTGGCAGCATTCATCCTCAAAAAGACTACGGAGGCCGGGCACAGTGGCTCACGCCTGTAATCCCAGCACTTTGGGAGGCCGAGGC